>NC_081571.1:15757963-15776713 GCF_022355385.1 Mustela nigripes
GAGTCCCACATCGGGCTCTCTGCTCAGCAGGGAGCCTGCTTCCTCCTCTCTCTCTCTCTGCCTGCCTCTCTGCCTACTTGTGATCTCTCTCTGTCAAATGAATAAATAAAATCTTAAAAAAAAAAAAAAACAAATTTTGTAAAACACAGTGTCAGTTCTGCTCAAATACTCATGAAGGCCCTGAAGTTCTACAACACACAATAAATAACCAGAGTTGGTGTATTCAGAGAAGGGGTCATGATTGCAGACTGTGGAGTCAGGTGACTTAGGGTTGAGGAAGCTCTTACCAGCTTCTTGACCTGGTGCTAGTCAGAGGCAATAACACCTACTCACCAAGCCAATGGAAGGATGAGGAGAATAACTGGTTAAACTCTTAACATAGTAGGTGTTCCATACAAAGTTGTAATTATTTCTCTGGAAAAAAAACTAACAAAGGAAATGGTTAAAGAAAAATTTGAAGCTGCTTGGACTTTAGCAAAGTGACAAAATACAATTAATCTTTAGAATACCTTTTTTTGAAAGTAGAACTCATATGGATAATAAAGAGTCTACCTAAAATACTAATTTTGGACTTTAAATTAAGAAAGTATAGTATTTGGGCTCTTCTCACCCAAGCAGGGTGAGGCTCTTCTCACCCAAGCAGGACTATGGCATCTGCAAAATAGAATTGACATGTTGCCCAGCTACTCCTGTCTGGAAGAAGAGGACTAGTGTCTTCTAAAAGTTAGGTTTGGATTACTTAGGTGTGGATTAAAAAGCTAGGAGAGTAAGAAACATCCTGGCTTGATGACATTTAAAATGTGAATTTGCTCTTTCAAAAGGCCATTTCTGTCTGTTGTTTCTCAAAGCGGTTTAATCAAGGTTTAACGTTTTGTCCAGAGCTTCCTGATGTGAACACTCTGATTCGTAAGTTAGGCCAAAATGTTTCCTTTGTGAATATATATCTCTGAAATGATGGCACAAGACTTCTGGGAAATGAGTCTATGCATAGTAAATATTGTGGTTGTTGCCATATGAGTGCTTGGGCGGGGTTGTTAGAGCTGTAGAGGCAGTAAGTTCAGACTCACAGAGATGCCAGGGCTGCATCTGTAGCAGAACCTAAGGGAAGGCTGCTTCCTGGCTGTCACCCTATACTGTCAAAAGTGCCCTATCCATCAGCTCCTTGCCTTGACTCTTTTTAGATTTTTCCATGCTTCCTGTTGGGGAAAGAAACCATTCCAGAACAGGCTCACTCTGGCCCTTGAGACAGAAGGGAGCAGGATATGGAGTAAAATAGGGAGGGAGGTAGGGGTTGAGAAAAGCAGAGGCTGAGAGGCAAATTCTGGCACAAGATGTTGAGGGCTACGTAGCAATGAGCTCTTTTGGTATGATATCCTTCAGTTGAAATTCCAGGAAAGTTACCATCAAATTTTACTGGTTGCATTTGCCCACTTTATAGCCTTATTTTGATACATACTGAGCTGGTGTACTGTTCAGGATTCAATCAGAGAAACAGAACCAATATATTAGGGGCTTTGTTATGGGGATTTGGCTTCTGCAGTTCCCTTTACAGCTGATGCTAGAGCTTGCAGCCTATGGATAGACAGTCAGGAAGAATATGATAACCAATATACAGCCAACCTAATCAGATACACAAACTTCAACACTGATGACTCAAGATATGTAAAATGGTGGTCATCCAGATGATGAAGAATATGTTTAAATTTCCAGGTTACCAATACAAATTAACTTTTTAATTAAAAAAATTGAATGCTTGGGGTGCCTGGCTGGTGCAATGGGTAGAGTATGCAACTCTTAATCATGGCATTGTAGGTTTTAGCCCCATGTTAGGTGTAGAGATTACTTAAAAATAAAATCTTAAAAAAATTTAATGCCCAAGAAATAGTCTGAAACCCTTAGGAGTTTGTGGACAGCCAGTTTCAGAAACATTGTTATGATGAGCAAGTCAAGAGTCAGACAGACTCTATTCAAATCTTACCTCTACTACCTCGATCACATCTTGACAAGTTCTTAAAATATTTATGTATCTGTTTTCTCATCAAAAAATAAGAATTAAAAAAAAAGAAAGTAATATGCATATATAATGCATTGGTTGGAAGAATTCAATGAGTAATTCACTAATTTAGTAAATATTTACTGAGATTTTATAATGTGCCAAGTACTCTTCTAGATCCTGGACATATCATAATAAGTGAAAGTGTATAAATTCATATATGGACTAGGGGAGAGTGAGCATGTGCTAGGTGATGATATGAACTAAGAAGAAATAAAGCATAAAGCAAGATTAGGAGACAGAATGGGGTTGTCAAGGAGTTGTATTAGCTATCTATTGCTGAGTAAAAAAATTATCCCTAAATTTAGTGGCTTAAGATAACATACATTATTATTTTAAGTTTCTGTAGCTCAAGGACCTGAGCATGGTTTAGCTTCAGGATCTGTTACAAGGGTGCAATCAAGATTTCTATAAGGGCTGGGGTCTCACTCCAAGGCTTGACTGGGGAAAGATCCACTTCCAAGCTTACTTACTGGTCATTGACAGGATTTAGTTCCTCAACAGCTTTTGGGTTGCTGCTGACTATGGCTGGAAACTGCCCTTCGTTACTTGCCACGTCAGACTCTGCAACACAGCAGTTGTTCCATCAAAGTCAGCAAAAGAGAGTCTCCTGGTAGGATGGAAGTAATAATCTTTGTATTCTAACCATAGGAGTGACATCTCCTAAATGTTGCCATCTTCTCTTGGTTAAAAGCATATTCAAGAGGAGGGGATTATACAAGGTTAGAAATAGCAGGAGGTGGGAACCTTTGGCACCATCTTAGAAGCTGCAAGACACAGATAGCCTCTCTAAAGAGAGAACATTTGAAGGAATGCTCAGTTAAGTGCATAGTGAGCCCTGTGTATCACTCAGGGAAGAGCTTTCCCAAGCAAAGAGAATAGTAAATGCAAAGAATTGGACGTGAAAGTGTCCTTGATGTCCCCAAGGGAAAGAATGGAAATCAGAGTTGCTGGAGCAGATGAAGGAGGCAGAGGGTGCTAGTTGCAGAAGTTAGAGAGGTCAGTTCATGCGGGATTATGAAGGCCATGGGAAAAATCTGGATTTTATTCAGAATGAGATGAGAGGCCATTAGAAGACCTTGAGGAGTGGAGTCGTGCAAAATGATTTATCTCTTAAAAGTCTCTGGTTTGTGGTGGGGGAATAAAAGCAGACTCAGGGACACCGGCTGAGATGCTGAGGTGAGTAATGAAGGTGGCGACAGTACCTGGAAAATAGAAAGCGTTCCATCATGTCAGCCGGAATGCTATCGTTGCCTTTCTTTCTTAGATCCCTGATTCTCAAACAATTATATACCTAAGTCTTTCCTGGGGAACTTGTTCTAAATATAGACGTGAGGCTTTCCCCCGCAGAGAGAGTGATTTAATATGCTTTGGCGACAGGAAGATAAAACATACATGTACATTTAAACACTGGCACAGGTTGCTCACAACTACCTACACTACCTTTGCTGCTGCTGTTATTTCTCACAAAACACAAAAGTAAATGTGACATGAAGACTTCTGCTCCGCCCCCCCCCAGCCCAGAACACAATCACACACAGATTGGAATTCCCTAATTCATTCTTCGGTGGGCTATGACATGCCCATGGAAACTTCTCTTGTGAGAACAACAGAACAGGGTAGTAGAGAAAGTATCTTCCCACAGTTACTGTCCCTGGTTCCCAGGAAAAGAGACCAACGTGGTAAGGATATGTTTATATTTCTTACCTAATTTATCCAGGTAACTCTAATTTCAGGCCTGCAAATGTGCCTCTCTTTTAATCAAACTTCAGGGGTGTCTTGAAGCACGTTGCACAAATTTCCAATGTAGGAATTGGAAACCAGAATTATGTTTCTCTCATGCAGTCTTGACAATGTGGCAGATTGTGTTTGACACATTGTTAATGACACAAAAGTTTGAAAAATGGCTTAGATGTGTGATAAACTAGGCATGCTACTTGGATAGCTCATTCTTACAGATAAGATATAAAATCATACTCAGTCAAGCCAGTGGTGTTTGTGTCTGGCTTTTTGTGTGTGTGTGTGTGTGTGTGTGTGTGTGTGTGTGTGTGTGTGTTTTGGGAAGGAAGATTTAAATAACACCTCCTTTTAAGGGCACATGCTCCTTCTTATGAATTGCTACATTAGAATCATGTCTTCTTTTTCCTAGTCCACCCACATTTCATATATGTAAATTTTCCTTTACAATTAAAAATTATAAGGATAAAAGTATCTTTCACCCACTTTGGAACCCCCTGTCCCACTCTTTAGAGTTAACTAATACAAGTTTCTTGTGTGTCGTTCCAGAAAATTTTCATGTATATACACAGATCTTTTTGTTTATCCAAACAGAAACATAATGCATATACTGTTTTATCCCGTGCATTTTTTCCTATATTTTTTTCCTCTGAACAGTTAAATACATATTTTTCTTTAAATAGGAAAACACATTGTAAAATGTCTCCAACATCACTAAAGAGGAGACAGTATGAAGCAAGTCTCCATTCTACCCTGTTATCCTGAATGTCCCAGCCCCCTTCCCCAGAAGAAATGCCTTATTAGCCATGTGTCCATGTAGAGATGGTTCATGTACGTGTATGCACAAAGGTGTATTTATGTCATTCTTAGACTACGTGCTGTATCTTACAAATCACTTGATACTTCTGTGCAATGGAATAGGAGACAAACTATTGGTATGCTATACAAGACACCTCTCTGCCTGTTCTGGGAGGAAGAGAACGGAACTGGGTTTAGGACAACTGAAGATCAAACAAGAATCCAAGACTATGAGCTCCCCGGACATGTGTTAAGAGATGGGGGATGTTCTTAGTTTAGCAGAAGCTTGGCCTGAAGAAGCAGAGATGAAGAGAGCTCCCCATGACCTTCGCCTGGATCAGAAACAGATTAAGATGCTAAAAACCATTCTTAATGAGATTCTAGAACAGAAATAGACCAGCATCCAGGAACTGGATAAAAGGTCTAGTCTAAGCCAGCTCCATTTGCTTCGCTTGTCATTATATTAATGGGCCCTTGGGGTCCAAACAGCTGAACAGCAGCCTTTCTGAATGTAGTAAAAACTTGGCTTGGCTTCTTAAATGAAATGAAAACAATTTTATTACCACTTGCAAGAATCTTAGAGAGAGGAGATAAAGGTCTTAATGTGGACAATGCTTCAAGAAACAGCCTTTTATTTATTTATTTATTTTGAAATCTTTTTAACTTTTATTTATTTTTATTTTTTATTTTTTTATTAATTAATTTATTTTCAGAAAAACGGTATTCATTATTTTTTCACCACACCCAGTGCTCCATGTGAAGGAGCAGGAGGCTGGCTGAGGACAGAGCAAAAGCTGGCGCCTTGCACCCCCCCTTCACCCGCTCCCCTCCATATGTGTAGCATTCCTCAGGCACCCCTGACTGCCATAAAATGATAATAGTTAACTTGCAGAGATCACAGTCCTGCAGGGTAGGAGTCTCCCTTGGTTTGCAAATGTCTTTGAGATTTACAACAAAGAAGTTACCTTAGGGTTTGATAGCAGGATTGTAACATTTCAGGATTGTAACATTTCACCGGGAGACTCCCAATTGTCTTTATGTTAGTGCCTCATTAGAGGGAAAGTGGCCTTGGCTTGATAGTAACCAGGCCTTCAATATCCTGATAGTGCTTTTTTTCGCATGCATGGGCTAACGGGCCAGTTCTGCTTCTGTAAGATTGCTTTGTCTGCTTTCGCGCGGGGTCCCCTGACCCAATCCACTGATGCCAAGTATGCCTGTTCAAACTATCAATCAATCAGCTCAGCCCCACCCGAAACTTGTTTGTATCTGTCTATAAAAATCCTGCACCGACCCAGCTCCGGACCTCTCGGCGTTATCGGCAACGAGCGGCGTAGAGGTCCAGGTTCGAACCTGCAATAAACGACCCTTGCTGCTTGGCTTTGACTCACGTCTCTGGTGGTCTTTTAAGGTGGGGGTAATATTCAGTTGGCATTTCACATGCAATCCATGCCCTCTAAGAAACAGCCTTTTAAAAGCTTAGAGGGCCAAGGTGAAAGCAACAAGATTGTGTTGCTGTCTCTGTGACCCAAATTCTGAGTTACAGGTCTCAATGGGAGCTCTTTGAGTCCATCCTTCCCTTCCTCATATTCAGTTCTTGTTCTTCCCCATTGGAATCAATAGCCTGGGGTACAGTGAGCTCCTCTTTATACATATCATCAAAGGCATTCTGTTGGAGAAATTGATGTCCCATTAGAAAAGTAAACACTGAATTCTGAGAAGTTGCATTCCAACAGTGACCAATCTCCTGGTAATTGTAGGTGATTGGTACAAGAAAATGGGATTTGAAGATGACAAAAAGAAGTACTTGATGAAGGCTTGAATTCCGATGTCCTCCTGGATCAGACAATTTTCCTAATGGGATTGTCTAAATAGGTTGTTGACTGATTTTCCTAAGTTTCAAACAAACCCATGAATCCTAGGAGAGAATAAACATGGAGTTTATTTCTTAAGCCAAAGAGGGAGTGAGAAAGAAAGGGAGAGAAAGGTTAAAACAGGTATTGATTTTTTGGCAGGCGGAATTAATAGCGGTTTCTCCTCCTCCAAAGTTAAATCCATGTCCTAACTATAACCTTCTTTTCTTTGCAAAGCCCAGGAAACACATGCAGAATCTTGGAATTATTTCTTTGAACCAGTTAAGTCAAAATATCATTCTTCACGGGAGGTTGGATTAGTATTTAGACTGCTGATGTGAAGGTTTCCATTTTGGCTGTCCCTGGGGAGCTCTGGCTCAGCCGTGAGCAGCCCTTCCCTCCCCAGGGAACTGGTTTCAGAAGGAAACCTGATTAGAATAGACAAACTGTGGCTGGTGAAGCCCACAGACAACCTTATAGGTTCTAATATGTGACAGAAGTGAAACCCAATTACTTTTGACCCAGTATTCTTACTAGAAGTGATGCATACCCCTGATACAATTTTCCTTATACACATTTACATTAACTGGGGCAGGGAAAACACATTGAAACCCATTTCATTGTTTCAGTCGTTTTTACAGAAGTCTTTGTTATTTTACTATTTCTGGTTTCAATTTCAGAAGACAGGTGAAAATGGGTTGATATTGGTGTGATTTAGTAGTTGTAAAACAAGCTTGTTTACAGCAATAAAATGGGAAAGAGGAATTTCTGTTCCTTTGCCTACATATTCTGTGCTCGTAGCCTTTTTGTTGCTGCAGATGCTTGTTTGTCATGCTAATTCTTCTCAACTAATTTCTGTCCCTCACCCATAAGTTAAAGTAAGCAGATCTGGGTTGAATGTAGTAAGATATATTCAGATAACTGATTGGCATTCATCTCATTATGATCATTGAAAGGTAAAATACTGGTATCTGGAAACAAACTTTGGGTCAAAATAAAAGAGAGTCAATTATCGTATGGTTTCACTTACTTATGGAGCATAACAAATAGCATGGAGGACAAGGGGAGATGGAGAGGAGAAGGGAGTTGAGGGAAATTGGAAGGGGAGGTGAACCATGAGAGACTATGGACTCTGAAAAACAATCTGAGGGTTTTGAAGGGACGGGGCGGGGTGGGAGGTTGGGGTACCAGGTGGTGGGTATTATAGAGGGCATGGATTGCATGGAGCACTGGGTGTGGTGCAAAAACAATGAATACTGTTACGCTGAAAAGAAATAAAAAATTTTAAAAAAATGCCTATGGAGAAACCCTTTCTCTGAGATATGAGAGCTGGCCTGTCGCAATAGTGACAGTCACCTTCTTCAGCAGTTTCTCAACATTCCTGGGGACTCCAGTTGTCCTTGACTAAGGATGCTTCGTGGGTAAAACGGATGGCTCAGGCTGCGGTTGAACAGACAGTGAGCACCTTGGAAACACCTACAGCTTGACTTTGCCGAATGCAGCATCTCTAAGCAAAAGAGGGAAACTTGAGCCTCCCCTGTGAAGAGCTGTCTTTACTGTGGTGAGTGTTTGGTTAGGCTGATCATCTCTCCTTTGGGTCACTGTAGCAAATAGATAGACCTCAGCCATAAACTAAATTAAATGCACCTACTTCCAGGAGTGGAAATAAACCCATGATCACTACTTTATACCCAGCATCATTGTTTTTTTTTACTAACTTGATCTAATTCAGAAACATTCAGTATATCTTCTTTTTATGTGCCAGCCACTTGGTTGGAGGAAGTGTGGTGTCTCTGTCTTTATGGCTAGCCTTTTTCTTAGGAAAGAATAAAATAATTTCTAGGAAATATCTTGATGTGTCTTATCTTTGTCTTTTTAGAACATTGTATTAATATATTTTCCCCTCTGATGCAAAGTTATCAAGTTTTCTAAATTTTCAGCTAATTTGTTATATTGCTATTGATCATGTTATGTTATTTAGTGATCATAAATTTCATTGACTCTATGTTCTTCGGGAATGTTTTGATATTCAGTTCACTAAGTCTATAGCCATCATCCTTGCCTTTGTTTCTGCTTTAGTTGACACTCAGACAGTTGATTGTATTGTTTTAATTCCTTGAAATAGTTTAATCACAAAATTTTCATTCACTTACACAGAGGATGTTTCATAGGTATGCTCTCTGAACACACTGTGTATAAGAGATGTTGACAAAATACATTTTTATATATTATAAAGGCTTTAGTTCAAACCACAGAGATCTTTGGAATAAGAAACATCCCCAAAAGTATTACCAGAGCATCAATAGCTTGGTCCACTTAGTCCAGCTTCCTATACTAATCTGTGTCTAGAACCTTGTCTTTTACTTCTGGGCTTTCAGTTAACTATGTACCTTTTAACTGACAGGCTGATTCTTCTTACATCGTGTAATAGGAAACCATGTCTTGCTCTCTGTTCCCCCTACCTCTCCTGCCCTCCATGCAACCCCAGGCCTCAACAAATCTCAGCTGAAATGAGAGGCAGTGGTGAGGTTCCTCGACAGGAACCTATTCCCATGGTCTCCAGATGTAGATCTGGAGATTTAGATGGGCATCTGGATCTGCAGATTTAGATCTGCGCTTCTTGTAGCCTGACTTGTCTTCCAGTTGGGTATGGGAGCTGTGCTGGGTTTTCCCTTGTCTTCATTCATTCACCATGTTCTGATACTGTTTCTTTTAAACACCTCTGTTGTCCTTTCCCTCCACCCTGGCTGTCACTCTTTCGGCGGGAGGCCTAGTCACCAGATGTCTTAAATATTCCAGTAGCCTCATTTATTCACCTACAGACATGTGGCTGAACGCCCTCCTGTGTCAGGCCCAGGGCCCCGGGGATACAGGTATGAAAGAGACGGCATGTTCTGAGAGGGCTCTCAGGCTCTGGGGAAGGCAAATACGAAAACAGAAAAAGCATAATACAGAGTAGTTAAGTGCTATAATTAAGGCAGAAACAAGTGCTTCAGAAGCCTGGAGGAAGAATTTCAATTTCCTACCAACTGAATTTGTAGATTTTATACAAATTATAACACCTCGACCAAGGGAAATTCATTTATTCTGTCTCCTGACTGCTTTACCCACCTCTAATTTTTCACTTTTTCTGTTTATTCTTAGACTAGATTTTCTAAAAGGTCAGTCTGATCATACCTTTCTCCTCAAATGCTGTCTGTCACTCCCCCACCCTATACGCATTAAAGTCCAAGCATTACTTAACATCAAAGTTAACTTCAGTGACTCACAGCCAACCTGGAGTCCACGAGTTCCCCTCTTCTCCCTCCCTGTCATTCTCATCCCGTGTGGAGAATGCCACTCTCTTCCACTCTTGACCCACTCACGGATCCCATTTTCCAGCTACGCCATGTTCCTCCCTGATTCACCTTCTTAAAGTGAATCTGTTCTGCCCCCAGGAAGTTCTGATCTATTGTTAACACACTGTTTTAGCTCATACCTCTCACATCATGCCCCCTTCAACTACTTTAAGTGTAAACTATCCCTCTCTCAAAAAACTCCTCTTCCTTGCCATCCTTTTGAAGGGAGGGTTCTCTCTTTTCCCTATATATCAGATCCACAGCTCATGTAAGGGCTAGGACAGCAAGGGGGGGCCCAGCCCTCTCTCAAACTTGCACTTGTCTATGAAAACTTTCTCTGGGGACGCCTGGGTGGCTCAGTGGGTTAAGCAGCTGCCTTCGGCTCAGGTCATGATCCCAGCGTGCTGGGATTGAGTCCCACATCGGGCTCCTTGCTCAGCAGGGAGCTTGCTTCTCCCTCTGCCTCTGCCTGCCATTCTGTCTGCCTGTGCTCGC
Source organism: Mustela nigripes (assembly GCF_022355385.1). Taxonomy (NCBI): domain Eukaryota; kingdom Metazoa; phylum Chordata; class Mammalia; order Carnivora; family Mustelidae; genus Mustela; species Mustela nigripes. The sequence continues at coordinate 15,768,235 of NC_081571.1, forward strand.
TCTCTCCCCCCACCTCTGATAAATAAATAAAATCTTAAAAAAAAAAAAAAAACTTTCTCCCTCTTTCTTGCTTCTTTCTCCCATCGCTCCCTCTGTCCCTCCCCTTCCCTCCCCCTTCCGTCCCTCCCTCCCCCATTCTCTCTTCTTTCTGCCTCTTTTTCCTTTCTCCCTCCTTTCTCCTTTTCTTTCTTTCGCTTTCTTTCTTTCTTTCTTTCTTTCTTTCTTTCTTTCTTTCTTTCTTTCTTTCTTTCTTTCTTTCTCTTTCTTTCTTCTTTCTTTCAACAACTATGTAGAGTCTTCCCTTTTTTTGTCCCCCTCCCTGCGGCGATTGTCTCTTGATCCCTCTTTCGTGTGTTTTGTGGACATTACTTCTTATAACTTCACAACATCACTCACTGCATCGCGCAGGGTAGAGTTTAGATTGCTGTACAAAGAACTTCCCAAATACTATGTCACAGATAAGTTGGAAGCTTATTTTTGTCGTGCAGATGTCTGAGTGGCCCAGGGCCAGCATGGAGTTCAACAGGGTCGAGGCTGTAATAACATCAAGCTCCACGTTTGACTGACAGCTTTTAAACCCCGCCCCCTCTTTCTTTCCCTTCTGCCACACATCAGGTCAAGCCAATAAGGAAGCCTCTATTTTCCCTCCATTGGCACCAACAGGAAGTCTAAATTACACAAACTCTGGCCCCCTTTGGAACCCTCACCTTATCCCCCAATTTTAGTCACAGTAAGTGAATCTTAACACTCTGCGGAACAACCACAAAGTACATGACATCAACCGGGCTTGTTCTCAGGGTTCTTCTCTCCATTCTTTCTACTCCCCCTGAGAAATCTCATTCATACTCTTGGTTTTAGCTGCCCTACACATGCTGATAACTCCAGCCCAAGTTTCTCTCTCCTCCCCACGACCATCCTAATGAATTGCTCAATGACCATCCCAACATTGACATTGCAAATTTAATATATCCTCATCCCTCTCCCCCCACCCTCCTTCTCCTAAGGTTCTCTCTTGATAGAACACAGTATCATCTGTCCTATCACTCCAGCCATCATTGTGGCAGTCAATCGAGGTTCCTCTCTCTCACTTCCACAACTAGGTCCCTGGGTGCTATTAATTTCATACCCCCTCTTGTTACTTAAATTGGCTCCCTCCTCTCCGTCTCCACTGTTCATCTAGCCTGTTCAGCCCTTTATCATTTCTCTTTTATAATATTAAATTATCTCCCTGTCTTTGGACTCCTCCCCTCCAATCTATCCTTGGCACAGCTATCAAAGTGATCTTTTTCAGATGCAAATATGATCACACCATTGCCCTGTTTAAAAACCTTCCTGTGGCTCCTTATCCTTCACAGGATCATGTCTAGGGCCATGGTACACAATGATTTGGCCTCTGTCTCACTCTGCTCCTAGTTTTTCCCACCAACTCTCTTGTAGGAAACCCGCTCATCGGCTGTACCAAACTACTTGTGATTCCTTAACTATACCCCATATTTTCTTGCCTCTTTTCTTGGTAATGTAATCCTCACTTTATATTAAGTGACCTTCCCGGGGTACCTGGGTGGCTCAGTGGGTTAAAGCCTCTGCCTTTGGCTCAGGTCATGATCCCAGGATCCTGGGATCGAGTCCTGTGCGGAGCAGAGAGCCTGCTTCCTCCTCTCTCTCTGCCTGGCCTCTCTGCCTACTTGTGATTTCTGTCTGTCAAATAAATAAAATCTTTTTAATGAATAAATAAATAAATAAATGGCCTTCCCCTATGACACTAGCTTACTCTCCCTCTCCTTACAGCCCACGCTCAAAAGTCACCTCCAGGAATCCTGTTTTGAGACCCTCTCTCCCAATCAGATTCATTTTGCTTCCTCTCTTTTATGTTCCCATCATACTCTATGCAAACACATATAATAGTGCTTATCCCATGAGGTTATACATATTGATTTCTTGCTGTCTCACCCTAGAGAATATGAATATGCGAACTCCTTACAGGCAGGTACAGATATTTCACCTTTGAATACACCACATAGGAGGCATTAAATAAATGTTTGATGAGTGAATAAATTTAATTCTAGGCCCTCAAGCCAAACTGGCATTCCCATCCACTCACTAGAGCTTTCTATTTCCTTCTCTGGTTTCTAATTTTTTTCCCACCTCTATGCTGGCAACCAGGAACGATCTCTCATTGAATAAAGAGTTTTTAGCAGGGAGAAGCATTATTATATTTATCAAGTTGGATAATTAACAGCAGTGTTGTTATAGCTGTTGTGGTTGTTGTTTTTAATAAATACAAGACCCAAGAGGAGCTGAAATCCAAATTAATCTATTTTGGTAGTTTATAATCTGATTGAGAAAGAACTTTATAAATGTAAGAATGTGTGCGTATAATAATAAAGACAGTAAATCACCAATGAGTGGACCACATAGGATGTGTAAGTTCTCCAAGATAGGGGAGAGATCAGTGCTGGTCACCATTACTGCAAAACCACAAGAAAGAACACCACCCTAGCTGAGCACACCACCCAGTGACCAGTGGTCACTGGGCCTAGCAGGTGAAGAGAAAGTGATGTGACGTGTGTGCATGAGAGTGAGGGTCATGAGAGGAGTCTGTTTCTGACAGTGGCTTGTTCTAGGTGAGGAGTAAAATAAGGTCATATTAAGGAAATATCTGAATATTGCCCTTTTCAAATTCAACTTGACTATGTAGTAAAAAGAGAAGCTATTGAAGTGTGTGGACTGAAACATACATAATATGCTCAGAAATACTAATCTTCAGAAGCAATAATCTTCACTGGTAAGGTCAGAAAGCCGAATATGTTGATAGAGTCATGGTTATATTCTTTTTTATTTTGAAGGAACGCTTACAAATATTACTTACAAAAATTTAATATGGAACTAGGAAACTCTAAGTTGGAACCAAAGCTGTTTTAATGTACCAGAATTTGGGAAATACTATGTAAAATAAGGATCAATCCAATGATAACCAGTCATAGTTTTTCATATGAAAATTTTTGCATTGAGATTTAATTCTAATCCCCTAACACCCTCATTGTAAAATCATTCTGTGATATACACAGAAATGCTACAACACACATACACAGTTGTAACATACAGTTATAAGTAACTAAAAGAAGAATGTCACTGAAATGTAAAATAATTAATTTTTTAAAGTATTAATATTTGAACCATAGCAGTCCATGTTTATTTTACTTGCTTATCAATTAGTCTAAATTTGGTTTAAATAATTCTCTTTCATAGGTTAAAATTTCTGTGTCCTACACATTTTTACTGTAATTGACATCACACTATTAGATGAAGGATGACCTTTTTCTTGTGATGAGTATGTCTGTGGTATTATCAAATTCTAAATTAGTGATAGTCTATTTCTTCCCTCATCAGGTTTGTTGTTGTTGTTGTTGTTGTGTTTTGTTTTTCATCTAATGGACAAAAAAAAATTTAAGAAATTATTAAACTTGTAATTCATACTGGTTTTCTTCTAAGTCCACGATTAACATGTTTTTCATATAACTGTTTAGATAATTGATTTAATAAAATACATTGAATATTTTTATATTCTAAATACATAAATGTGCTATGTTCATAGACTTACACATATACTTATTTTTATTCACTTTTTTGGTCTCATTTTGATATACTGTCCTCAAAATACATTTTAGCACTTTTCTTAAGCATTATATGCATCTAATATGTCCATATTGAATATGGTTCAAGGACATAAGGAAAAGTTTTATGTTTATGTACAATACAATGTGCCTCTATCTTTGCTTTCATAAAAGTGGCAAAGTGCCTTGAATTAGTTTTTAAAAATAGCAACCTTGGATAGCCACTCTTTAAATAGAACTCTGTTATGTTGCTCTCGTTTTTCAATTGAGTTTCTGTTGAGCTGAATTTTATGGCATTAATTACTGACTTGTCTGAGTTGGATTCATTAAAAAAAAGGCTAAGTACATATCTGACAAGCTATATACATTAATCTTGCCTGAGTTGGATTCATTTTAAAAAGTCTAAGTACATATCTGACAAGCTATATGCATTAATCTTAGACCTTACTTCTTCTAAACCACCGGTATGGGTGGAAACCTCTAAACGTTGATTGCTCCTTGGGGTTTGGGGTTGATGGGAGGTGGGAATAGTTTCCTGCAAATGTAAATAGTCAATTAGCTTTATAACCACTCTTCAATTAAGATAAAAATAGAATTCTCTGGGGAAAAATCTAACCAGAAAGATCACTTCACTGTAAATAGGACAGTCAATTTTATAGAAAAAAAAGCCTCCAGCACCAAGCACTCATTCCCATATATATTGATTTATTCATTCAACAAATATTTACTGAGTGCATATGCTGTCCAAGGCATATTGTGTCCATCAATTACATTTTATACACACAGTGACATGACTCAGTTTTGGCAACAAGGTAAGTAAAACAAGGACTAGTTAGTACTACTATCATTAGCAGCAACCACCACTGATTGCAAACTTCCTAGGCATTATTCTAGAATTCCCATTGCTAAGATTGCTTTTAACAATCTGGCAAGAGAGAGAGTAAAATGTCGATTTTATAGATATGATATTGAGATCATTTATGTTTCTCATGAAGCCATCAGATGTGCATATAGACGTATATGAAAAATAATTGAGAAAAGCTTCCATTTTCTTTTCAGAGAGAGGACATCATTACCGAAGTCATGATAAGTAGAGAGAGGAATTGAAAATGTGGAAGGAAAGCTAAAGTGAGAGTTTCCTCACTCTCAAAATCCAAACAAAATAAGAGGAACAAAAATCAGGATTATATCAGCAGTTACTTTCTGTCATTTACCTTCAACCAGATTCTTTGTCAATGGGGATGGGGTAGGTAGAAAGTAAGAGGGTAAGAAAAAGACGATGTTGGGTTCCAACCTGTCCTTCTCTGTTTTTAAAATTTTTTAAATTATTTTATTTATTTATTTGACAGAGAGAGAGAGATCACAAGTAGGCAGAGAGGCAGGCAGAGGGGGATGGGGAAAGCAGGCCCCCTGCTGAGCAGAGAGCTGGATGTTGGGCTTGATCCCAGCACCCTGAAATTATGACCTGAGCCAAAGGCAGTGCCCCAATATAATTTATTTCTAATAATTTAAACATTTCTTTGTTGTATGAATCTGTTACTCAATTGTTCCCAAATTCTCTGCTAAAAGTAAAAAATCCTCAGTGTATTTACAACCCATGTAAACTGGTTCTATCCTAACCTACCCTGAATGCCTCTAGAAATTTTTGTGTGTCTCCAATGTTCTGAAATTTCATGCTGATGTAACTTAGTGTAAGATATTTTTCCAAACATCGTGTCAAGCACTTGGCTCATTAAATTTAGAAAATCATATTCCACATTTTGAGCATTCTATCAATAATAATAATGATTGTTATTATTATTATTATTTGATAATTGTTCTCTTGTCTTTTTTTTTCTGTTCTCTCTTCTGGAATCTTATATCTTTATGTTGTCCTGACTGTGCTGATCCTCTATTTTCTTTTTTTTTTATTTTCTTTTTCCATCTTTTTATTATAGTTTCTTTGAGATTATATTCTAACATTTTTGTAAGGGTTTATTTCTGCTATGAGAATATTTACTATCCTAGAGTTCATTTTTGCTCTCCGAATTTTCCTTTTCTAAGCTATTGACATAATTAGTGTATCTTTAAGACAGTGATACTGATCGTTTTTGAAGTAATATTTTGCTCTCTGCACTCTTTTCTCCATAAGTAATAGTGAAAAAATATAAAATAGCTAGAAATAAAAATAAACAGGAAATTATAGATCTTTACAAACAGCAACTGCCTTACATATTTCTCATATTTTCTAAGCCCATACTATATTTTTTGAAAGCGCATATGACTCCCTAACATTTTATTTTACATTTATTTATTGCAACCTCTTGCTGGAATGTCCGTTCCTTGAGGGTAAAAGCTTTGTTTGTCTTATTCACTTTTGTACTTCAGGGCCTAGAGCACTGACTAAATGCAGAACTGGTAAACAATAAATCTTTATAGAATCGATACATGATTGCAAAGTTAAAAAAAAAAAAAAGGAAAAAGAAAAAACCCAAACTATAAAATCTTATTTGAGAGTGTAACACAAAAGTTGGATCAATGGAAAGACGTGCTCCTATCTGGGAATACTGGCACATTTTAAGATCACTTTTTTCCCCACTGTGTTAAAAATAGGAAGTTCCAAAAGTAGAATATGGAGATCATTTGTGGCCTGTTGCAGTCATTTTGATCACCTGGACCAAGGGAGTAATAGAGATATGGAATGAGAGGAAAGGGTTTATTTCAGCAAGAAAATTCAACAAGAGTTTTTGTGCCATATTGCATAGCGTGCATCTGTAATTTCATTCTATTCTAAAAAAAATTATTTAAATATTTTCCTAATGATAGATATCTAGGTTGCCTTCAACTCCTTACTTGCCTAAGTAACGTTATATTAAGAATCTTCATGACTGTCCCTCCATGGGTTTGTGGGATAGTTCCTCTGAGACAGGAATACTAAAATATGGGATATATCTGGATTGCTGTGAGTGGCCGAACCTACTTACACTCCTAACAATAATCCATCAGGATTCTTATCCTCTCATATCCTGACCATGGCTTGGTGCCACGTGACACTCTTGATTTGCAAATGGACCCCTGTACCCACAGGGCAGGGAGAGGAGGAAGAAAGAGCAGACTGCTTCAGAATATCAGGTGGTTGGTTTAATAAGGAAGGGAACTTACATATGAGCCTTGTCTTGGGTGGCCACAAAATGAGTAGATCTCACCCACAGAATCTTAAAAATTTATATTGAGAGGCCTTAACTGGGTTCAGTCACTGACAGCATCCAGATAGCTTTAACACCACATTTTTATCTCAAAGTTGTAACCTTGGAGCAGATTTTAAGAACAGGGGAAGCAAGCAGAACAAATATTCCAAGAACAAGGGAGGTGTTGGGGAGGCACCAATTTCCTGGGTCCGGCTCACAGGTCAACTGTCATATCTTCTTGATGATTTTCTCCAACAGACATTCTAGATTTTTTCCTAATCTCATGGGCACAAAGGAATGTGTCATTGTAATTTACATGTCTCTGATGCCTAGTGATAAACATTTCTACATTTCTAGTCGTGATTTCTACATCTCTGCACAGTAGGCAGCTTCTATTTGAGCACCTACCTTTGTCTTGATGATTTGTTGAAATTCTTTGTATGATCTATTCAATAACTCCATCTTGGTTTCCGATGTCTGTCACATTGTCACATACCTATTAATTTTGCCCATGATTTCTACTGTGCAGAAGAAATCTTTTCATTCTTGAATTCAGTGGAAATGATGGAATTCTGGTTGGTAGGATCCAAGAGACAGCACTTAATCACTAAAAATACTATGAGCGGGTTACCATAATGGATAGCAGAATAAAAGCACTCATTGCAATAATCTTGCCCACAGAGATCGTCAGCAACCGCCACTCACCTATGATGTCCTGGGTCCTAAATAGCTGGAAAGTGTATCAGTTTCTTAAGGCTACTATAACAAAGTATCACAGTCTAAGTGGCTTTAAGCAACACAAGTTTATTCTCTCCGCAGTTCTGAACAAAGCATAGGCCTTGTTCTCTCTGAAAGCTTCCATGCCTTTGTCTTAGCTTCTGGTGTTGGTGGCAGTTATTGTCATTCCTTGGTTTGTTGACGCATCTCCAATCTCTGTCTCTGTCATCACATGGCATTCTCCCTGTGTTTTTGTCTCTTCATTTCTTTTTCATGTCAGTCATATTTGATTAAGGGCCTGTCCTATTCCAGTATGACTTCCACTTAATTTGAATCTTAATTATATCTGCAAGAAACCTATTTCCAAATAAAGTTACATTCATAGGTATCCGATGTTAGGACTTCAAATACATTTTGGGGGATACAATTCAATGTACAACAGACAGCTTAATATGGTCTTACTTGATTTATATAAGCTAGAAGCACTAAATCTGATATATGGAACCCTGACTTGAAGCTCTTAAGAAAACTGTGGTTCTTCAATCAACTCCAAGACTTCAGCCAGTTGACAAATCTACAGTCCTATAAACGATGGGAGGCCAAGCCTCCTTGAGGAGGGACCCTATTACAGCCAAAATTTATGCTGTGTCTTCCTCTTAGCTCTCTCCAAAGGGACTGCATTTGGGGAGGGAATATGATCAGACTCTTCAGGGATTACTGAACACTGGTTCTGACCAACACAAATTCCTAGAGATCTCTATGCTATGTGGTCTACCGGGCAAGTAGGGGATTCTGAATGTTAGGTGAACAATGCAATTTTGGCTTAGGTTGCATAGGAGCCCACTGAACATAGCCTGTGTTATTTCTCAATTTTGGAATGCACAGGTAGAATTGAAAAGCTTAACAACTGAAGCTCACTGAACATAGCCTGTGCTATTTCTCAATTTTGGAATGCACAGGTAGAATTGAAAAGCTTAACAA
>NC_081571.1:15776723-15782672 GCF_022355385.1 Mustela nigripes
GTGGCAGTCTTTCCACCGATTCCATGAGCTTAAGTAGAGTGGGCTATTGTGACAGGAAAGTAAAAGCCATTGTAACTATTCTTCTTCCAAACTAGTGAATCAAACGCAATAGTGCATTCTTACAGGGGCTTCAGAGATTAGTGTCACTGTTGAGGACTTGAAGGATGTAGGGGTGCTGATGCCCATCAACTCATTATTTGGCCTGTATAGAAGATGGTTGGATCTTAGAAAATTATTGTGACTTATCATACACCTTATCATCTGATGACTCCAGTTGCAAATATGCTTAACTTCCAAGCTTTATGTCATAACTGAGTCTGTAGGGATCTCTGTCATCTCTCCATTTCATAGGACATCATGCTGGTTCACTGTGTTGAGGCTCTGGTGAGTAGGAAGTGACAAGAATTCTAGATGCCTAAGACTCTTGCATGCCTAATGGTTTAAAATAAATCTCACAAAAATCCAGAGGTTTGCCACCTCAGAGATATTATTAGTGTCCTGGTGGCCTAAGGCAGGGTTCCAAACTATGGCTTGCAGGCCAAAGCTGGTCCATGGTCTGCTTTTATACAGCTGGTGAGCTAAGAGTGTATTTTACCTTTTTAAATGTTTCTTTCAGAAAAACAAAGAAGAATATGTAACAGAAACTATGCATACCTAGAAAAACCCAAAATATTTACTTGCTAGCTTTTTATAGAAAAATTGTTCAAACCTCTCCTGAAGATTATGTTGTAATATCTTTCCAACGTGAAGAACAAAGTGCTGCATTCAGACTCTCCTATGAGTGAAAAAGAGACATGAACCTTAGCAGGTCTCTTTGGATCATAAAGGCAGTATCTACCTTATCTGAATATGTTACTCTGATCCATTTACCTACTGTCCAGAAAGCTTCTGTTTTTTTTTGTTTGTTTGTTTGTTTTTTTTTTTTTTTTTTTTAAAGCATTGCCTAGGATAGGACTAGGTTCTGTAAAATATCCAGTCCACTTTGTAAGTTGATCTGTCACCCAGGACATATGACCCAGCAGTTTCCATCATGCTTAAAGCATCTGTGGTGGATAGAGATGCTGTTTGAACTGCTGGCAGACCCTAATAGGTGAGTTACAGCATAGATCTTTAGGATTTGGGAGTAAATCTATGTCATGACTTGCAGATAGCTACTCTTAAAACAGCTTCTGATTTTGTTACTGGCCTGAATGCTTGACCATGGACTACCAAGTTACCAAGTGATCCAAGCTGCCCATCCTGAATGGATATTATCTGACCCACCGACTCAGAAAATTATGCATGCTCAGCAATCCTCATTATCAAATGAAAGTCCTGTTTCTAACAGTGAGCTCAAGACGATCCTTACAGCCATGAGCAGTTTCCAGAGTACCTATTCCTGCTGTACTGACTTCGACTTACACCTCTGTCCCCATGTTTCCTATGACAAGTAGAACATAGAATGACTTCAGATCTGAGTTACCAATGGTTCTGCATTATTTGTTGGCACCACCTGAAAGTGGATGGATAGCCATATCCACATGGCCTTGAAGGACAATGGTGAAGGAGAATTCTTCTAGTGGGAAGAACTTGGATAACACATTTAATTAAGTTTTTCTGGAAGGACATATGGACAGAAGTAAAAATTCACATTGCTTCATGGTCTGTGACTTCCTGATTTGGCTTTGTAGGGAGGTTACTTAGAATGTTTAAAGCATTAGGGAGAAGGAGGTTTGAAAAGAATGTGGATTGGTCTCTCCAAAGGGGCACAGAGTATGATGATACTTAGGTCACATGTGAATATTCATGAAAGGCCAACTCAGAAGAGAAGAACCATAAAAATAAGATGGACATCAGTCAATCTCTTTTTCCATCTGACCTAGAAGTTGAGGCTGCCACCTGGCCACTCTGAGCTCTTACTGACATTGAATAAATAGGCCAAAAATTTACTCGTAGCTGGGGTGATCGATCCTGACTATGAAAAGGAAATCGGGTTGCTATCATACAAAGGAGATAAAAACCTGTGTCTATAAAAGCAGGAAATCATCTGGTCTGGCTTTCTAGTCCCCCCAAGTCCTGTGATAAAAGCAAATGGATCCATACAGATATCCACACATTATTCATGGTAGTCAAAAGGTGGAGACAAACAACATGTCCATTAACTGATGAATGGATAAACAAAATGTGGCATAAATTTTGATACATTCCATACTGAACTGAACAGTATTCAGACATGCAAGCATAAAAGGGAATGGGTAGTATGCATGCTACAAAAGGGTTGAAATGAGAATGTTATATGCTAACGGAAAGAAGACAGACACAGAAAACCCCACATGTGTGACTCCATTGTATGAAGTGTCCAGAATACACAAATCTCTAGAAACAAAAGTATATTACCAGTTACCTAGGTTGGGAGGTCTGGGGTAAGTGGGGGAGAGACTGCTGATAGCTGTGAGGTTTCTTTTTTGGTGATGAAAGTATTCTAAAACTGAATATGGTTGTTGTTGTTGTACAAGTCTGTGAATGTAACAAAAACAATTAAATTGTACATTTTAAGTGAATGAACTGGGAACACCTGGGTGGCTCAGTCAGTTAAGCAACTGCCTTTGGCTCAGGTCATCATCCCAGAGTCCTGGGATCGAGCCCCTCCTTGGGCTTCCTGCTTAGTGGGAAGCCTGTTTCTCCCTCTCCCTCTGCCTGCTGCTCTGCCTACTTGTGATTTCTCTCTCTCTTTCTCTCTCTCTCTGTCTGTCGAATAAATAAATAAAATCTTTAAAACAAATAAGTGAATTGTATGGTATATGCATTATATTTCAATAAAGCTCTTTAAAAAAAAAAGCCAATGGAAACTACAACTCAATGGATACAGGATTGTTAACAGTTTCAGGCCCTTTAAAAGTGAAAGCTTGGGTTGGTTTATCAGGCAAAGCATTATGATTAATTAGCCACAGTGCTTGCTTTATGGCAAAGAGAAAATATGGATTATTTTATTTTGCTTCTCAAATTGCTGCAGATTTGCCCATTGCAACTTTTCCAATCCTCCATCCTTTTGGTTCTTGTGCAATGTCTTGCTTTCTAGCACTAGAAGATGCTCAGGCTCTTCTAGTATTTTCTGTGCCATTTTCATTTAATCTAATTACTGACGTAATTGGGTTTATATCTGCCATATTGATATTTGCTTCCTATTTTCTCATCTGTTTTGTATCATTTATTTTTCCTTTCTTGCTTGCTTTAGGATTTAACAATGTTTTTTATTATTTCATTCTCTCCTCTATTAGCTCTTCAGTTATATCATCTATTATTATGATTTTATTGATTGTGCTTGAAATTATAATACATATCCTTGATTCATTATAGTCTTCTTTAGATTAGTATTTTACCATTTATCAAACAATAAAAGAAATTTACAAGAGTTCAATTTCTAGTACTACTTCCCTCTCTTGTAGTATTTTTATTATATGTTCTACTTTTACATATGTTCTTAATCACACAAGATATTAATGTTGTTTTAAAGAGTCAGAATTTATTTCTCTTTGCCCATACATTTACCCCTTTAGGTACTCTTCATATCCTCTTATAGCCCCATGCTTCTCTCTGGTAACATTTTTCTTCACCCTGAAGATGTTCCTGTATTTTTTCTTGTGTGCATACCTTCTGGCAATAGTTTCTTTGAGTTTTTTGTTAGTTTGTTTATAGGTTCAGAAACATCTTCAGTTTTGAAGGACACGTTCACTTAATATAGAACTGTATGTCTCAATGGGGTTTTTAAAATTTCAGTATAATAAGCATGTCATCCTATTGTCTTCTGAGTTCCATGGTAGTTTAGTGTCCGTTCCTCCTCTCAAAGATTGTCTGTGAAGAGTTGTTTTACAATTTTTTGTCCAAGTGTTGTAGTTGTTTATATAGGATTCCAACTACTCCATTATAGCCAGAACTGAAACTCTTCTGTCTTTTTCTTGACTTTGGCATTGGCCATAGCATAGGCCATTCTAGAATACATATTTGCTTTGTTCCTGATCTTAAAAAGAAAAGCATTTAAAATGCCTCCACTAAATATGATGCTTACTGGTATCCTTTATCAAGTTGAAGAAGTTCCCTTCTACTCTTGCCTTTCAGAGAATTATTTTTTTTAATCATAAATTGGTGTCAAAATCTATCAAACACGTTTTCTAAATCTGTTGAGATGGTATGTGATTTTTCTCTTGTATTTCATTATTATAGTAAATTTCATTGATTTATTTTCTAGGGTTAAACAAGCTTTGCATTTCTCAGATCAGCCATGCTGATGAGTACACTTGAGAATGACATGTTTATTTTATAGATTATTTTTCGGGTTTATATTTACCTGGTATATTTTTCCATTATTTACTTTTATAATTTCTGTATCATTTGTTTGTATAGGTCTCTGGCAAACAACATATTACTGAATTTTTTACAGTCCCATCCAGTAAACTGTTAACACAATACTATGAACATTGAGACAATATCTTTTTGTTTCCAGAACTCTTGGAGAGCAAGCATACACTACTCCTCCCAGTGAGGTCAGTAGACCTGAGGCCTCTACAAAGTTAGAAGTCTTCATCCTGAGCCTCAATAAAGGGAACCTCCCCCCAACCCAGGCTTCTGTGAACACATTTTTCCCCGAAAGATACAGGGAGAAATTATCTCAGACCCAGCCTCCATTTTTCATTATCATAGAAAAACTGCTCATGATTCAGAGAGTAGCTGGGAAGCAGAAATTTAGACTACCATTGACCCAGAGTCCTCTAAAAAATCTTTTTATAGATTTTTATTACTTCTTAAATTCAAAAATAACACTATTTTAGTATATGAAGTTTAGAAAATATTGGATATACAAAGAGAATCAGAGAATACTTACAATGCAGAAATAATCAGGGTGTATCACTTGCTTGGGGATATGTGTGTCCTTTTTTTAACTAGAAGGTGTCAAGGAGAGGTTGCTAGGCAACACCTAAGACTCATCTTCCTTTCTGCCTGAGTTTTGAAAGTTTGTATTTGGCCAGTTAGGCCATCAGAAATAGCAACCAAGTTCATACAGGTCTAAGAATGGACCACACATCAGCACTGTTGCCCGGCCACAGTGATATCTGTAATACACTTTCCATTATAAGATATATCCCAATTTTAGAGATGTTGAAATGTGAAAAAAGAGTGTGCTTTAGAGTTGATGAAATACAGTCATACTTTTTAATTGAAAAGTAGCAGGTAGACTAGAAGGCTATATTCCATCTGTCTCTTTTAAAATCAGTTCATCCTTCTATTTTGTATACGAGTAGAAAAATGTCTCAATAATATCATATTGGTAAAATATGAGTGGTTTTAACCTAGAAAAAATGTAAAAATGGTTTTACATTTTTAGCATACGATAACTTTCAAATGTGGACATATAATTACACAAAAATGTAAAGGTATTATCTCAAGAAACAAAACAATAGAAAGCAATCAAAAAATCTAATAGAAAAAAGGGGAAAGAAAGGCTATTGAAAGGTGAGCTAAGTTTTTCTGGAGTTTATGACACTCTCGTGTTTATCAAGTCGACATGTTGGAAATGTGTGTGATGACACACACAGTATTCTGATCCCTGTACCAAAGTGCAGTCCACATCATGCTTGTCATCAGAAAGGTCATTTTCATTTTTGCCCTTGCTTCCCTTGCCTTTGGCGATGTTCCTAGGAAGATGTTGCTGCAGCTGAGGTCGAAGAGGCTGCTGCCTGTGTTCTCCTCAAGGATTTTGATGGATTCCTTTCGCACATTGAGGTCCTTCATCCATTTGGAGTCTATTTTTGTGTGTGGTGTAAGGAAATGGTCCAATTTCATTTTTCTGCATGTGGCTGTCCAATTTTCCCAACACCATTTATTGAAGAAGCTGTCTTTTTTCCATTGGACATTCTTTCCTGCTTTGTCGAAGATTAGTTGACCATAGAGTTGAGGGTCTATTTCTGGGCTCTC
>NC_081571.1:15783072-15865508 GCF_022355385.1 Mustela nigripes
ATATATGTATATGTATATATATAAATAATTATCTATTATGATAAAAGACAAAAAATAGTGATTGTAAATATAAATACAAAAAGTATCATGCTTAATAGTGACACACTGATGTTTATTTTGTAGTGAATAAGAAAATGAGTGAAAATGTCATTATATGTGCAAATTAATATAAAACATAATTGAGAGAAATAGGGACTTTTTATTTTTTATCTTTACCAAGAGCCATATAAAGCCTTGTAATATCTATACAAATTCAGATAATGTAATGAAATAGATGAATCTCACACTGGTATAATTGAGAGTCATTATTTTCAAAAGCAATAGGGCAATTATCAAATGGGGAAAAATCTTAAAATTATTCCGCTACTCTATTGTAATATCAATATGGAATTTATGAAACACAGCCTTTTTAGGTGGCCTTGGAACATTTGAGAATGTGACTGTCAGAGTGGAGTACTTTTCAAGAGAGGCTTTAAAGAATTAGAATTCCAGAGATGTGTTCAAAATGAACATTAATCACTTGATATTCAACTTGTATTACCCTATGTTCATAACAAGAAATGATCTAGAGTTCTGAAATACAAAGGTGCTTCATGAAATCTCATTTTATTTTCTAACTAATCACAGTGAGCCCGAAGCAATTTATTTTCTTTTACTTAGATAACCTCAGCTCTCATGGCCTCAGCCGCAGTATTTCAGAGGAGAGTAGGGAGAAGAGGTTATGGAGGTGCCGTTGCGGGAAGCTTTGTCCTCAGGCTGTGTGTGAGTCTCAGTCATGGAGAACTCTTGCCTTGAAGAGCCTGCTTGCATGATCTGGCCCCCAGTTCCAGTTACAGTTTTCCGAGTGACTCTCTAGCTCAGTTATACTATCTAATCCCTATGTACTTACTCTTGACATTTGCGGTTTGATGACTATTATCTGGGTCAAAAATGGGAACCCTTGAGTCGCCACATGGACGGACTTGTGAGAACAATGGACTACAATATCTGAAATGTCACAGTCCTGGGAAATCTCTAAATTAGTTTCTTTAGGGATGGATTAGTGTTTCCTACATAATCTTAAGCTATAGTCTGTTTGGTTTGTGTTTATTTGTATCAAGACTTGGCCCTTAGCTGGCAGAACTGCCACTATCTGTGTCCAGGTATCCTGGACAGAACCTATGGGTTTCCAAGAAAACAACACTTTGAAATATAGGTTTTTTTTTTTTTTTTTAAAGATTTTATTTATTTGACAGAGAGAGATCACAAGTAGGCAGAGAGGCAAGCAGAGAGAGAGAGAGAGAGGAGGAAGCAGGCTCCCCACCGAGCAGAGAGCCCGATGCAGGGCTCGATCCCAGAACCCCGAGATCATGACCTGAGTCAAGGCAGAGGCTTAACCCACTGAGCCACCCAGGCGCCCCTGAAGTATATGGTTTTGATGTTCATTGTTATCTTGAATATTTCTTAGTGTTAGATTTCTCATTTGTAAACTCTATACAACAATACCAACAATGGGGTCAAAATTTGCACATTACATATGGGGAGGGCAAAATATGTGTTTTCCAAATCCAATTCTATCTTGCTCGGGATTGTCCAGTGCTCTTGCTGGCAGACAAAAGAGTACTAAACTTTCTCATTAATGATAAATTCATCTCTTCCAGTCTACAACACTCTTTCCAGCTAACTCAGTCTCTTGGATAATTATTCAGATCATCCATAGTTTGAACCCTCCGAAAGAGCTGTTGCTCTTCTCTCAAGTTTTCTTTCTCCTCATTCTTTCCAAGGTACCATCTAGGTGACAGGGGATTTAATGCTCTGAAACAGTGACTATAAAAACAGATAATGACCAGATCATATTTGAAAAATAGGACTCAATAACAACCTGCAGCAAAGTGCCCAGAAAACCAACCTCTTGTCTACAATGAACAACTCAGGAGGTCAGCCTATTGCAAGTCAGACTTGTAGGAAACCTCTTGTTAGCTCCCACACCAAATGGCCAGGACTAGACTAATAACTAGTAGCTCTCTTGTTTTTTGTCCCTACTTCAAACTTGGGACCAATTAAAGGAAGCCAAATATGCACTCTAACAATCACACAGGATGCCCTGCTTCTAGTTAGCCCACCTACAGCTTCCCCACGCCAACAGCCAGTCAGGGGACACCTGAAAGGCTTCCCTTGGCTACTCCCTTGCTGTAGCAAGCTCTGTACACCTGGCATTTGCTTTTCTCATTATTTACTCTTTATTTCCATAGTTCCCATAGCATCAGTGGGGAGTAACCAAACTCATGCCATCCTTTCCGTGGGCACCTACCGACCTCCTCCTGAGATACAGTGGATGTCTCTGGGCATTGTTTCTATCCTTGCTGCCTCTGCCAATAAAGTATCTGTGGCCAGTGTAACCCATAGGTCTGTCTGCTTAGCGGAGTAGGCCCCCCTCCACCCTGCAGCTAAGCTGGCCTCACCTCGGCTCTCTTGGTGTGCAGATCTTTGGAATGTTAGTGCAATGCCCTATCTGGCCCCTGCCTGGGCTGTGTGACCCGTCGTCTCTGCTCTAGGGGTTTTTTAATTTCTTTCCCCAGTGGCTCTTTCCAGACCGATGTGGCTCTTAACTTTCAGCTAATTCCCCACAACCCCTCACATGTGTGCCTGTCTCAGAAGAGCTAGGATGGGTATGGGGGAGTAACTTTCCTCCCATCTCTGTGCCCAAACATACTACAACACCATTTTATTCTACTGTGCCTGCCATGTTAGCTTGAGGTTAGCCCGCTAAGCAGTTTCTAAATAGTAAGTGGGCAAAAGGTCCCCTTGACTTTGTGGCCCCGTTGTACTATCTTGGCGCCTCCCTTCCCTTCCTTTTCCATGCTCTCACTTAGAGGATCAGGTCCAGGGAGTTTCCTGAGACCCAGGTTATCCTACTTCTCTTGTCCTCTGTGGCTTGCTAACCTCGCCTCTCCCTTGTGCAGTCTGATAAGATCTTTCTCCTCTACTATGTCCTCCTTTTTCCTACCTTGTGAACTTCTTACCTCTCGGTGGTTCATTTTCTTCTCCTTCTTGAGGTCAATAAGCCTTATGATGAGCTTTGACAGGGAAGGAGCACAGAAAAATAAACCAGTCCACGGGTAAGGAAAAAGACACCAGAAAATATTTTAAAGCCTTATCCTATCACTCACCACTTCTGATTACTCCATAGTGTGGAGATAAGGATCAACTAAGATAAAGTAGGAGGAAATACTTCGTGATTATAGAGCTAGGCAAACACGAATTGTCATTATTTGAATCAGAATTTAGCCACTGGGTCTTGGCACTAAAAGGGGTTTGCTTCCTTGCTTATGGGTTTGCTTCCTTGCTTATCTGAAAGGATTTTTTTTTTCTGTTGTTTTTAAGAAGAAAGTGTTCAATTTATACTTTGATTTTTTTTTTTTTTCTATGCTAGTTAAGGGCATGAATTTGTATCACTTTTCTTGGCCATTTTGATTTTCCCCCAAAGAAACTACAAATGTGAATTCCAAAGGTTTCCATATGACATTTTTTCCTCACAGGTTATAGTGAGGTAAAGTCCATGAAATGGCAGAGAAAATCTTATCTGTTACCAGGCACTATTTCTTCACAGAGTCTGGAACTGAAGTTCAAGGAATCCTGACTCTGCTTGTCCATAAACATATGGGAAAGTAAAAATATTCTGAAGTGCTTCTAGGGGTAACAAGAGAGCCCTCAAAACTGTCCTGTGTGAGGACAATCTGTTCTGATGTTGAATAACAACTAGAATTGGTATTGACATAACACTTTATAATTCATAAAGCTGTTTTTTATTTTTTCATTTGTCATGTCTCACTTGAGCAAATGCAAATCTTCTAAGAGAAATATTATTATCATTCCCATTTTACAGATGAATTCAGACTCATCCTGATTTGGTTATATTTTGACTATGACTTTGGTCCATCTGTTCTTGATTTAGTCAGTTCCGTTATTTTTAAATGAAAGCATTGAGGGAAATGCCGGCTGTGCTCACCTTGACATCTAGAGGTGGGGGCATTTCCTGTCGCACCCTTAAAACCCTTCAAGTTGGGGCAGCTGTAAAGATGCCCAATGTTCCTATCATCCCTCATTGTCAAATTTCACATATGGAAACTACTTTATAGTCAATGTACGCCACCAATAACATCTATAAATATGCAATTTGGAAACAATGTTTCTATGGCAATGTATTATTTATCAGGGCAGTAATTATGGTTGTGCAAATGTGTTAACGGCTGGTTAGGGAAATCACACCTGTTTCTAAGTGGGTTGCAGTGACTCACTATCTTTTCTTTTCCAAATTTCATTGCTCAGAACACATGTTCTTTGAGGATGAATTCATCATTACCATTTTAATCATTTATTACTTACTGAATGTATATAATAGGCAAAAGGGGTGATTTTTGTTGGGTTTTGAATGAGAGGAAAAAGTTGGCTTTGGGAATGTGAAGCAGGAAGTCTTTCCAAGCACAAGGACTGGAGTGAGAAAAGGAAACATGGAAGATGGGTTATATGAAAAGCAAAGAAACTGAGAAGAGTGAATTTTAACTGAAAAGCCATGGGGAAGGAAACTTCTTGCATACGTGGGAGTAGAAAGAACGGAAGGTAGTAGGAAGTAGTATGAAGGGAAGGTTGAAATAGAAAAAGGAAAAGAGAAAGGCTAAAGCAGAATATGAGAGAGAAAGGGGACACTGTGAGATCATTCATTCATTCATTTATTCATTTGTTAAGCAAGAACTGAAAACCTGTTATGAATCCAGGAACTCTGAGACATTAATATCCTTTCCTGGGGAAACTGAGGTTCAGAAAGTTAAGTAAGTTCACACAGACAGGAAATAGTCAACCTTGACTTTGAGTCAGAGCCTTCTGATTCTGGGGTCTGTGTTTTTTTCTACGATGCTGATGCTCCTATCCCCACAAGAGGCATTGTTTTTATCATTTTTCTTATGGATTTGGACACTTCCTGAATTGAAAACACATTTGCAAAGTAGATATGTGAGGTTCTAGGTGTTAGAGAGATTGAAAACCCTACCAAACTTGGTTGGAAGGAAATCATTAGTGAGAACAACTTTCTGGTAGTCATTTCACAATGTATATGTATAACACATCATCCCATTATACACTTCATATATAGATAATTGTATTTATTAAACCTTCTTAAATAAAGCTAGAAATAAAAGAGAGAATAACTTTTGGCATGGAGTGGTAAAAGTGCTGCTTTTACCTGAAATGAGTGAACAAGATAGCTAAGGATGCTCCAGGAGCTTGATTTATTGTTTGTTTGTTTCTTCTCCTTTGATTTATTGATAGATATGCAAGATTTTTCAAGAAAACTGTTATTGGTTGCATATTTGGATTTAATCATTATTGTATCTTCACTCATAAAGTCTGAGGGTGGCTTATCAGATGACAAAGCTAACATTTAGTATTTTGATGAGCTAAACTCTTGACAAGGTATTATTTGAATAGACTAAAATCATTTTTTTAAGTTGACAAAAAGAAATCTCCTCCCCCCAAAATTGTTTTCAATCTCAGTGCAGTGCATCATCCTGACAAATTAACAAAACACATCAAATAATGTAATAGAAGCATCAGTTTGATCTTCACAGCAAATTGCCCAAAGAAATTTGGTGCTCTTTAATTTAACAGCTTAGTATATTCTGTTATCTATAACTGACCTTAACTAAAGTTTCAAGCAAAAATAAACTTTCCATCTGAACTTCCTGAAGTAATTTTAAGAATAGTTTGGAAGGGCCTAATAGCAAAATGAAGTGGAGTCATTTATCTAAATAAATCAGCTCCCAATTTCTCCAATGTCTGAATGAATATTTTTATAAATAAATAGAAATTATTGTCTGCTCATTCACATTGTCTGCTTGTCATTTTTCATTGTCTATGATAGCTCTATGCTAGTTAAAGGCACAGCTTAGCTCCTTTGAATCAAAGTTTGCCTAATACATAGTGGCTCTCTTGCATACACGAGCACTTAGAAATCATTATCAATTGTAATTATCGGTAATCATAAAAAAATTGTAATTTATGTGTTTCCAGGTAAGTCACAGTCTGTTTTGTTGCCAGTGTCCTTGTAACATTAGGATGCTAATCTGTTGCAAAGGTCCTCTTCTCTGAGATGCAAAATATTTTTCAGTGCATTGCATACTTATTAAGTATCTTCTGTGCACTTAGCATTGTACATCTTGAGGTTGGAAATCCATGGGATATTGATAGTAATTGCTTAGGGAAGATTTACGGTCTCATTTAGGAGGTACATCTCTATAAATGGAAGTAAAGAGGTAACAGTTCAAATCAATACATATTCAAGTGCCAAACTGTGTGACCCAAACAGTATGTGCCAAGGAGATCAGAAGAAGGGAAAGACTGATATCAAGCCATCTATGAAGGCTACTTGGGAAAAGTGTGCCTTGAATCCTGAGCAGTGAGCCTAGGATGTAGTAATGGGTGTGACCATTATTAGTTGAATGAATAAATGGAGTAGGAATAGGGAAGAATAGTGGGAGGGGCATGAGCAGCAGGGGTAAGAGGTACTTCCATCAGACTTTCAATGCTGGCTGGGTATCATCAGTAAGTGGATTTCTACTTCTCTGGGACCTTTATTTTCCCCCAAATGATTGCCCTGTCTATTCTTTTGCCTTTTTTCCAACAAACTCACAAACCTCCTACCTCCTGTTCAAAAGGTGTCCATGTACCCCTCCTGCCCACGTGTACAGTGGTTGACCTTTCAGCAGTCACTTCCATGTGCACACCCTTCACTTCCCAGGGACTAAACTTATAAAATGTTCTGTGTACCCAGCTCTACAGAGAAGGAAACTGGAACTCATAGATGTAAGGAAGACCGCTAAGAAATATATGCAGTGACCATGTCCACAGCTCCCAAATTATTATTTTTTATTGGAAGTTCACTGAAAAAAGAAGTCAGTGCCATGAATTAAGTTTAGGGAGGACTGCATACTCTCATCGTTGTACATTTTATAAAGCAAACTACCATATTACAATCTCTGAGAAGCTCTGTCCTAAAGAAACCTGTTAATTTTTTAACGCAGCATTTCCCCTAATTGATGGCCACAATCTTTTTATCCCTTTACCAATTATCAGTGTTTTCCAGATCATCTGAGTGTGTATGTCACCCTTCTTCATCCCAAACATGGCTCTCGAATTTCTTCAAATCCTAGCCTCCACCCTCCTCTTCTACTATTTTTCAAAATTATAGATACACCTGTCTTAAAAATGTTCCTTCCATCTGCTAATTTATCTGAATCCTTTTCCAGGATATTATGGGTTGAACTGTGTCCTCCCCAAAATTCACATGTGGAAGTACTAATCTCTATCATCTCAGAATGTGACCTTATTTGAAAAATAGGGTTGCTGCAGACGTAATTAGTTATGTTAGATGAGATCAGACTGGAGTGTGGTGGGTTCCTGACCCCTAATATGACTGCCGTCCTTATATAAGGGGAAATTTGGACACCTGCCCTCACACAAGGAGAGTGCCATGTGAAGTTGAAGGCATTGATTGGGGTGATGCATTTATAAACCAAGAAACACCTTTAGTTTCAGCAAATTGCCAGAAGCTAAAAGAGAGGGATGGAACAGATTCCCCCTCATGGCCTGCCGGAGGACCCAAACCTGCCAATACCCTGATCTCAGACATCTGGACTCCAGAATGAGGAGGCAATAAATTTCGGTGGCTTAGGTCACTGTGTATGAAGTACTCTGTTGGAGCAGCCTGAGGATACTATACACAGCAGATCCTACTCTCCCTTCTCCAGAATGTCCTTCTTTTCCAACCCCCTTCCCCTTTGTAACTGCTGGATTCCCCAGAGCTCAGCACAAATGTCACCTCTTCAGCAATGCTTCCCTTGACTTCCACAGCAAAACCAATCGCCTTCTCCCCTGGACTTCCACAGCACTTTTTATTTCCCATTGGTCTGTAAACACCTCAGAAATCATCTTATTCTTCTTTGTATTCATAGCACTTAACAGAATGATGGTCACCCTTAGTTAGGTGCCCAATAAATGTGTGTTTGAATGAACAGCTGAATGACGAATGGATCCCTGGTGTTTTTGCTCCTGACTTATTATGTGTCACAAAGCCCTGGAATGGCGGTCATGCTGGCCCTCTGAGATGGCACAAACAGCTTTCAACAGAGTAAGTCCAAGTGTAGGATAAAAATGGTCATTAGCATCTCTTGAAAACCCTTTGCTAGAGGCTCAGATGAGATCAGCGTGTTATAAGCACATTACGATATGGTCCTACTGCAGATGCCGTTAGATCAAAGCACCGGGACTCCCACCATCCAGTTTCAATTTCATACTGATGCCTGGGGGGATGGAACTGCATATTGCAGAGCAAATGCTTCATGGTTTTAATTGGAACATTCAGGACTCTTAATACCTGTGATGGTTCTAGTGTGAGATGTAGGAATTTTTAATTAGCACCTTTGCCATGGATTTATCTCCTTCCCTCCATTATTAAAAAAAATGTCGATTTCATAGTTATATTGAAAGTTTATAAATATAAACTTAGTTATATTGAAAGTTTATAAAATTGTTTCTGAGTTAAGAGTCATAATTGTGAATGTGTCAGAACTGGGTTTCGACTAGAACGATGAGGAATTAAGTATAGCTGCTTCTTGTTGTTTTACTC
The DNA here is from genome assembly GCF_022355385.1 of Mustela nigripes. Taxonomy (NCBI): domain Eukaryota; kingdom Metazoa; phylum Chordata; class Mammalia; order Carnivora; family Mustelidae; genus Mustela; species Mustela nigripes. The sequence continues at coordinate 15,791,732 of NC_081571.1, forward strand.
TGGTGTTCATGCCTATTGTATCTGTGAAAAGTGGATTTTGCCGGGGTTATATTATGAATTTACAGAAGGAAAAATTTAAAAAGCACCCATTTTTCTTTAGAATACTAAATTTTACTCCCAGGGAACTGACTGTCTTGGTTTGCCCATGATGGACCAGATTAGCACTGAAAATCCTGCATCCCAAGAAACACTCAGCGATGGGTCCTCTTAGATAATTGATTGCTCCTTTGGCACCTCCTAGTTTTTGATTTCTGTAGTTTGGTGATGCTACAACTTCAATTCAAGGATATTTTTAGGCTTCAAATCTAGTGAGCTTAATGCAAGCTATATATGCTGAAAGTCATGTCATTACACAATTGGGCTTGGACAGAATAGATTTTGGACTGCTGAATAGGGCATAGGGACCATTTAAAATTGACCTTGAATTATATATAATATTAAAAAGGGAATATTTAATCTAGAGAAGGAAATAGAAACAAATATTGCCTTCGTTTGAGGGATATAATACCACATTTTGTTTATCCACTCATCTGCCCATAGATATTAGGGTCATATCCACCTTTTGGCTGTTGAGAATAATGGTGCAATGTGTATAAGTGTAGAAGACACATTCGGTTTTGATTCTTTCAGTTCTTTGGAGTGTTTTCCCAAAATGTAATTTTTATCATCAGCCTTATAATCAGTAAGTGATTAACAAGACAGAATGCACCAGTGTTTCTGGTGTTATCTTCTCAGTGCTGCAGCTGGCAATGCTGAGGCTGTTTCTCTGTAGCCAGGTGGCTCCTATGAGCCCAGTCGGGGGGACACTGCAGAGAGTGGTGAAGCTACAGGGGGACGAAAGATGCCCTTTTTTTTTTTTTTTTTTTTTTTTTTAATTTTTCATTCCCTGTTAACTCCTTAATTTCAGTGCAGTGTTCCCCCGGCCTCTTTCTTCACCTCAGCTTTGCTGTTCTTTCGGGGCCAAAACTGAATTCATTTTGCCACTTTCCTGTCCCAAAGACAGCGGACACAGAAAGCTAGTCCCTCCTCAGAGTTCTGGGCTGAGCCTACGGGACTTTCCCCAGGAGCAGTGCCCCCAGGATCCACTCATCCTTGCCTTCTCAAAGATTCCTTCCACAGGGGCCTCTTCCAAGCAACTCAGTTGAGAAGTTGTTCCTCTAACTTTGCTCCTTTAGCCTTGGGAACAAGACTTGCTTCCTGCCCTTGCTACTTCCTTGATAGGTGAGCGTTCTCTTTGTGTATTTTCTGTTACTTAGTTAATAGTTCTTTTGCTAACTTCTCTTTTTTGAAATAACCAGCCTGTTCCCCTCTCCTGCAGAACCCGGAGGACACATTGTGTACTATGGGATTATCCTGATCCACCTTTTCCTCCACCTTTTGTTTTCATGTTCTGCAAACTCCATTTACTTTTGTGTTCTTGCAGTGTGTGGAGTTCCCACAGTTCTAGCCACATTTCGTATTCTTCCAGTTATTTCTCTGAAATGTTTAGCAATATCACTGTGGCAATTTCCCACCTAAGTTTCAAGTAAATGTTGAATACCTTCCCTAGAGAAAGTACAGCTCTTTTCCTAGAGCAGGAAAGTCTTCTAGAATACCTGACTGTACATAAGCCCAAACTAATTCTGTTAAAGAGGTTCCTTTTGGAGACCCTTTGACTGACCATGAGGAGAGGGATCTAAAGTGTTCCTTTAGGGACATTTAATAATGCTGGATTTTTATGATGTTTTTATTACTACTTTTGTTACTACCATTATTATCATTTTTTATTATTTTTATCTAGATAGATCAGAATCCTCTTAAAGTGGGAGTGTTTATACACCTATATGTTTCTATACGTGCCTACCACCTGGCATTAGAAGATGATCCTAATAACTTTTTCCTGGCCTGTACTGTTCCAGGCAATTTTATTAAGTATTTTTATATGCATTATTGATGTGTTTTTCAACTCAATATATATTATCCCCATTTTTGTAAAAGATTTTATTTATTTAGTTGACACAGAGAGAGATCACAAGTAGGCAGAGAGGCAGGCAGAGAGAGGGAAGGAAGAAGGCTCCCCACTGAGCAGAGAGCCCCCATGAGGGGCTTAATCCCAGGACCTCGGGATCATGACCTGAGCCGAAGGCAGGGGCTTTAAACCACTGAGCCACCCAGGTGTCCAATATTATCCCCATTTTATATAACATAAATGATGCTCAGAAAGGACTTCAATGTGAATCTACCTACTATAGCCAGTGTCGTTGTCGCAGACTGAAGTCTTGCTTGAATCTTTGATTCCCAAGTAGCACATGTGGCATCAAATAAATGGTTCTGATATTAAGGGTTTATGAAATAAACAAATTGTAAATAAGGTTTATATATATATGTATATATACATATATATACATATAAATATAAAACAAGAAGTGTGTGTGCGTGTGTATGTGTGTGTGTGTGTGTACATTTTCAGCATGATAGGTCCCTGAACTTGGCTATATGACCTTCAACGGACAATGCATTCTTTCCATGAGAGTTACTTCATCTGTAAAATGGGGATAATAATATCTGCCTCATTGGGTTTTGTGAGGATTAACTGAATTAATCTTTGTAAAGTTGTTGGCACAGGGCCTGGCACATCACATTCGATAAATGCCAACTCTCTCCCCTCACTTCAGACTGTCAAGGTGTAAGACAAATTGGGACATTGTATGTGATTGGGTGCCATAAGCTGTAAAGATCTATATAAATTTAACATGTTCTTATTATAAAGCTGTATTATTAGTTAAGTCAAAAATGCAAGAAGTTAATTATTCTGAGAACAATGAGATGTGACTTTCAATTATTCCGGTTGATGAAGAAAAGGTTTAAATGGATAATCTAAAACAACGGAGTGTTAGTTAACAGAATAAGCAAATTAGACTGTATTATATTGATATGTTATTATCAATTTCAACTGTGATTAACTGCCAATTCACATATGGTTGCTCCCCAGAGGCAACAATAGAGAACAGTGAACAGAGAGACAAGTCTCCTCATCCTGAAACTCCTTATCTTTGCCCAGAAGTGACTTCTAACTTCCTTAGGCTGAGGCGTCTGGAATGTGACCTGGTTGTCAATATTCTCCAGCTGATGAAGTTCTAGAACCTAGGTGAGGTTCGGTGGGGTGAGGTCCAAAGCCGATGACCAAGAAAGAATTCTTGAGACATCTTTGGTGCAAAATGGTGGTTTATTAAAGCACAGGGACAGGACCCATGGGCAGAAAGAGCTGCTGCCTCGGGGATGTGAGCAGTGGCTGATTATATACACAGGAGTTGGGTAGGTGAGGACAAAGGGGGTGTTCAGAAGGGCTATCAGGGTAAAGAAGACTGTCGGGATATTGAAGGCCTGGTTACCATCAAGCCAAGGCTGTTTTTCCCTTTAATGAGGCACTAGCATGAAGACAATTGGGAGTTTCCTGGTAGACTGTCTTCCTGCTTTCAAGCGTCCTTGTTAGTGAGATTTGGGTTAAGAAGAAATTTAACTTTACTTACATTTCCTTCTGCCTCAGCCTCCTTCAGTTTTTATGGAGGGGAGAGTGATGTTAGGGTTTGGGGAACTCAGTTCTGTGCCTCTGGAAATTGGGCTATTGATAAGGTAACTTCTTTGTTGTAAATCTCAAGGACATTTGTAAACCAAGGGAGACTCCTCCCTTGCTGGATTGTGATCTCTGCAAGTTAACCATTTATTTTTCTTTTAGGGCAGTCAGGGGTGCCTGAGGAATGTCACACATATTACCAAGGGGAGTGGGTGGAGAGGGGGTACAAGGTGCCAGCTTTTGCTTTGTCCTCAGCCAGCCTCCTGCTCCCTCATCACAGCAACCTTCTCATGTAAGTTCTTTTAGCATAACTCACAGTCATCTGGCCAGTCTTATCAAACATTTGTTTTTGTTTTTTAAGATTTTACTTACTAAAGAGAGAGATAGAGTGAGAGAGAGATAGAGTGAGAGAGAGAGAGAGCGCCAGCAGGACTGGGGGAGGGGCAGAGGCAGAGGGAGAAACAGGATCCCCACAGAGCAGGGAGCCCCATGCGGGACTCAATCCCAGGACCCTGAGATCATGACCTGAAGGCAGACGCCTAACCAACTCAGCTGCCCAGGTGGCCCTCACCAAATGTTCCACTACAAGGTGATGTGCTGGTCTGTTTGGTAATGGTTCCCTTCTCTCTCTTTCCCCTGTTCTGCCCAGCATCACAGGAAACTCCTCTTCCCAGGCTTCTAAAACACACTGGGAGGCTCTGGCAGAAGCCTGGAAGGTGGGAGGAGGGGAGAAATGAGAGTATTTTCACTGCCTTGGGCGGCATCTTCAGGGCTGGCAGCAGCTGCCTCTTCATGGCTCCAACTCCTGCAAGGAGCGACTCTCTCTAAGGTCCCAAGTGCTACCCCCCCCACCTTCCCACCCCCACCCCCGCTTCCCCGTTCTGTGTCCTGCAGGTAGCCTGCTCCTGGACTCTGGGAACACCGCCCCTGCTTTCATCACTCTAGCCTTAAGGGGATGCGGTGGCTTCTCCAGCTGCTCTTCCTTCTCCTCCTCCTCCTCCTCCTTCTTCTCCTCCCCCCCCTCACTCCCCCTCCTTTTTCCTCTTTTTAATTTTTATTGTGTTATATGAGTCTCCATACAATGCATCATTAGTTTCTGATGGAGTGTTCCAAGATTCATTGTTTACGTAAAACTTTCATCACAGTCCCCGTTGGCTTTCTCAACTCTTCATCACATTCGCAACCAATTCCTTCACTCACTTCCCCTTGTTAAGGGATGCAGAGAGGATTTGGCTTCCCGATTGAATGCCGTGTGGTGTATGCGAGGGGGTGATAGGATAGATTCCTTACACTGGTGGGAGGGGAACTGCTGGAGGTCAGCATCTCGTTCCTGAGCCCGTTCCCACAGCACCGCAGCACCTTCTTCCCTTTGCCCTCTACCGGAGCAGCTCCAGGAGACATCATGTCCCTTCCTACGGGGTGGAACGGGAAGAAATACATCCTTTCATTTTTAAAAATCAGGAAGAGGGGCACCTGGGTGGCTCTGTGGATTAAACCTCTGCCTTCAGCTCAGGTCATGGTCTCAGGGTCCTGGGATTGAGCCCCTCATCGGGCTCCCTGCTCAGTGGGGAGCCTGCTTCCCTCCTCTCTCTCTGCCTGCCTGTCTACTTGTGATCTCTCTCTCTCTGTCAAATAAATAAATAAAATCTTTAAAAATCAGGAAGAGGTGGCCATGCCAAACAAGCAGCAGAAGGCCGAGGATTAATAACAGAATTAGTGAAATAATCACAGTGAACTTACTGCAAAAGGAATCTGCCATGTATTGATGACATGCAGACACGTCACGTCACTGTCCTGCTCTGGGGACTGGTGGGGTATGTGACTGGCTAGAAACAGTTGCTGGCTAACTGACATGATTTCTATTACTTTCACAATACCTTGCCAAATGGCCCAGGTTTTTTTGTTTGTTTGTTTGTTTTGCTTTGTTTCTGTTTTTGTTTTTTGTTTTGTTTGTTTTTTTAAATCTCTGTTTTCTGGCCATTGGAAACAGCATCAATGATTATGCTTTTCCCTTAATTCACTGTCTGTTTTTATTTTTATTAAAGACATATATTTGTGTACAGACATCTACTATTCCGGCTGGTAAAGCCACAAACAGGGATATCCATGTCACAAGCATGATCTCATTTAATCTTTGTAACAGCTGCAAAGCAGATAATATTAGTATCTCTCTTTTCAGTTGAGTCTCTGAGAGGCTTAAGGCGTCGAGCCAAAGCTACACACCCTGTAAATGGCAGGACTTAGGTAACAACTCAAATTCGTCTGACCCCGATACAAGAAGTTCTTAATTTCTATAGGAAAAATGGCATCAATGCAGGTAGAAGGTGACAACTTTGGATAAAAGAGAACTTCCAGATGAAATGAAACACTCCTTTCCTTTTACTGTCTGTGCCCAATATCCTCCTCAGGTCTTACTCTCCCAGATGACCCAAGAGTCATGGCACCCCTTGGCTCCGGAAATCAGATGGCTAACATCCTTCTTTCTATGTGATCTTTTCTCCCATTTAGTAGAGGTTGCATAGTAATGAAGGGAATTCTTCGTGAGCTGGAGCCAATTGCACACTCGTGGTGCCACAGACAACTGTATTTCTACTTTTCTCCTCTGGTCCTTTTCAGAAGCAGTCTAGCAGGGAGTGGGGGAGCTGTCAGCAGACCCACGCTGTTCAGCTATTCTCGGAATCCATTATTGAAGTCGGAGGCTTTCCTCCCCCTATTCAGACGCTTGCCTGCTAGTTCTGAAGAGGAGAAGGTAGAGTGCTCTGAATCCCTCCAATTACTTGTTTCTGGGTGAACATGGTTCCGGGAATGTTAATGGTACCTTCTCTAAATACCTTTTACAAGAGACAGCATGAACAAAAGTCTGAATTCCAGACCTTAGGGTCTCCAGTCGTGCTTGCCAAAATAGAGATTCAAAGGATACCCTCCCCTACACCTGCCAAGTTATCCCTTAGTACCTGGATTTCAACTCTGTTTTCTGAAAAGACTTTTCCCAAGCAGAAAGAGTTTTCTTTATTGATTTGTCTTTCTCTCACTATTTTTTATTTTTTTCAAATTGTTTTGGCAACATTCTAAAATGCATTTGTAATGAAAATCCTGTTCTCTGGGTTATTAGTTGTTTTTCTTCTCTAGTCTGCTAGTAAAATGAGGTAAAAAAAAAAAAAAGGCATAGTTATATTTTTGGAGGATCAGTTAGTGAAGCAGTTCTTGAAATACATTTTTCCCCATTCCGATACTTAACTGCTGGATATATTTTTTGGAATTTACCTAAATTCTGGTCACCAATCCTCAGACTTTAAATTTGTAAAATTTTGGGCAGAGGATCATCTCTGAGAGAGATGAGAAAGCCCTCCTTGAAAACTAGGATGGAACAGTAGAACATCTTGCATGGGGAGGAGAGATTTAAATCAGTAAACTTTACCTCTTCCTTTTCATTTCTTCCTCCATTTATACTCCTGTCTTGGTCCCTTTCCATATTTATTTCCAACCCCTGATCACATTCTGCAAGAACATTATCAATAAAAAGCCTTTCAAAGAGGAATAACGACACAACACCAAATCTGTCATCACTGGTTGGTTACCAAATTACACATCTTCAAATATGGTTTCACAAAATTGCTTGTAAGATTGCATAAATCAAAGTAGTCTCTTGTTAAGACAAATAAAAGATTAAATCATCAACATATATCAAACTTTAAGAGTTAAACTACCACTTATGCAGTTCTTAGAAAAGGATATAAAATTGAGTTTAAGACAAAGGAATGATTAGGCTTCATCAAATATTTCTGTGTTTCAATATATGCTGTGTCTCATGAAGACCTGAGTCTCTTTGAGATATTACTCCCATATATTTTCCTTAGAAAAACATTCTCTTCTGTCATATGTGTTAGTAAATAAACATTTCCTGGCTCGAAAACAGGAGAAAAGGTTCCTAAGAGTTGGCTGTCCCTCACTTAGTGTCTTTCTTCTGCAGATTAATCCTTTACTTGAATATGGCAGTGGGAGTCTGCTGGCCAAGGATGGCTTTTTACCAGATTTCACGTAGACTGAGTCCCAGTCCTGGTTCTGTACCTCTATTTACTTTCCTGCATGTGACATCTTTCACCAGCAGATGCCAGTGGACCAACAATGTGTTGCTACCATAGTCACGCTAGGTCTGGAGTGAGCCTGTGAGAACTGGAACTGCCAGCAACTGAGACATGGACAGAATTGTTTGCCAGCGACCCTCACCTTGAGGTGTTCTTCTTCTTCAAATTTTACAAACCCAGGGCATCAGCCCATAGGCTTTGTCTTCCCTGCTTTTAACTTTTCCAGGTACTGTTCTGTTCCTCTAAACAATCCAAATGTGTTTGACTATGAACCACACCACAAGGCCTTTCTAAGGAATTAAGGAAGTAAATGGAGTATGAGGATTAATAATAATCAATGAATTCCCCTTTGCAAATAGCACCATTTTATCTTAATTTTATTCATTAAACAAATATTTATTAGCATGTAATACATACCAGAAACTGGGTTAAGTTTGGGTATAAAGTAATAACCAGGAAGCTATGGCCCTGACCTCACAGATCTGAAGTCGGAAGTAGCCATGGCCCTTGAAATATAGGCAGTATGATGAGAGCTTTGATAAGGGACACTGGCCAGTCTAGTGGACCCAGGTTTGTGGAGGAAAGAGGGCTTCCCAAGGAGAATATCTTCGGAGACCTTAAGAGTGGTCTATGAGTCAAGCATAGGAAGGGCCCGAGAAGGGGGAGTGGTTCTGCCAGAAGGAAAGGGAGCACAATGGTTGAGGGGAATGAAGAGAATCTGGTGCTACTACAGAGCAGAGTGGGAAGGGCAGAGGGGTGAAAGCAGATGTAAATGGGGACTTTTCTTACCTCCTACTTGAACGAAGTCAACTCTTTTCATGGTAGATGTAAGACGTAGTGACAGCCAATGGGAGACACCTTTGGGGAGAAGTCAATCTTTTGTGGTCCCCCTTTCCTAAATAATGTGACTCTTTGCTATACCTGCATAATGGGCAGCCCTACCATAGACTCCCTGAGAGCTGTTTAGTTATCCTTTGCATGCATCTCTCTGGGTCCTGATGTGAAGGGGTCCTGACATACACCCTCCCCATGTAAATAAGAGAATTCTTCCCAGATCGTAGGTAACCTTCCTAGATTTGTGAAATCCTGATTCTTCTCCTGGTGCTAGAGTTATCACTATGATCCGTCCTTTCTGTAACTCCTCATAAGAAGCTGGGCCCGTCACAGCATAGTTGGCTTTGCTCCAGTGCTCTGAACAAAGCAGCCTTGCTCCCCATTCACAGCTGACTTGTTCAGAGCACTGAAGGAAAGCTACCCATGGGTTGACTTTGTGGAACGTGGCTCAAAAAAATAAGCCGCTATAATCAGATCCTTGCTTCCTGTAATCTGTACTGGGAAACAGAAAGTCTAGGCTAGTTACTAGTGAAATGGATGACGAAAATATGCTTCATGGTTGAGTGTGGATTACCCTAAGACCAATTCATGTACAAGTCAAAGTTCAGTGGCTGTTCTGGCAAGAACAAATAAGTTAATGCCTGTGCCGTCCTTAGAACACTGTCTGACACAGAGAATATGCTCAATAAGGATTAGCTATTACTAATTTTGTATCTTGATGCTGACAACATGGCCAGAAAAAGCTTTCTGGCAGAGAGGCGTGTGGAACAAGCAAATGGATAGAGAGAAACCGAAATGCCATGAGGGAGAGGCCAGGCCCAGGCCTGATACCATTTTAGTTTCAGTTTCAAATCACATGCATCCCTTATATAGATGCCCTGTCCCATGAGGTAACTTGGGAGAGATTCTGTTTTTTATAGCTAAATAAACCCAACTAATTAACTTCGTAGTTTACAGAATGAATTAGGCAAAATGAGTTGCTCTTCCTGAACAGAGTTGTAGCATTTGGGCACATGATAGCATGACAAAATAATGAACTATTGTTTTTTTGTTTGCTTTTTTGTTTTTAAGATTTTTATTTATTTATTTGAGAGAGAGAAAGAAACTATGAGCAGGGGGAGGGGGAGGAGAGGTGGGAGGGGCAAAAATAGACACCGAACTGAGCAGGGAGTCGGTCTGGGTCTGGATCCCAGGACCCTGAAATCATGACCTGAGCTGAGGTCAGACACTTTCCTGACTGAGCCACCCAAGGGCCCCGATACTGTTAAATCCTAAAGCTCTAGACCATTTTTTTCACCCAAGGGTATGTTTATCAATGAATTAATAACCTTCCTCATTACACAGATGAGCTGATACTATTTGGCCCATGAATTTTCACAGATTCTGCTTTGTAAAAGGTTGGGAAAAGGAACTAAACTGAAAAGCTTCCCACCCAGGCCAGTTCTGATACAAGTTCCTTCGACAGTCCAGTTCCAGGAGAGGCAAAAAATAATAATAAAAAAATATCTGATGTGTATGGGTCGAGGATAAGCAGCTCACTTGGCAGAGAAGAAACAAGGCGGCCGAGGAGGAGGGTCAGCCGAATAGGGGACTAATCGAGACTTATGTCTCAGTCAATATGATCTGCCCCTGCCTCTAAATCAGGAGTTATGCTTTTGAGCAATGCAATCAATCTTTTAGTATCTGAATTCTGTCTTCCTTCTCAGGTTTATTTCGTTCAGATCAGCATGCCATAGTTAAACTTTACGTTGTTTCATAAAGATGTTCCTGTTTACTTGTGGCGGGTTAAGTCATCATTTTATTTTGTTTTGTTCTGTTTTTTTAAAGATTGACTGATTTATTTGAGAGAGAAAGAGAGGGGGAGGAGGAGAAGCGGAGGGAGAGGGAGAGAGAAAGAATTATAAGCAGGTTCCACAATGCCGGCGCGGTCTTGCCACCCTGAGGTCGTGCGTGACCCGAGCTGAAATCAAGAGTGGGTGCTCAACTCACCGAATCACCCAGGCGCCCCTGGTGGTCATCATTTGAAAAGGACTGACTTGTTAAAAAAGAGTTCAGGGTGTCTTATTGCAGATCCCTAAAGACAGACTTTGTTTGCACAAATGGCTCTGCCATTACACTTTCATTGTGAAGGTTCTCCTGTGGAACTTATCAAACATTCACAGACGAAGGGAGCCTGGAGCAATGATCTCCCAGTTACTCACTGCCTAACTTCAGCCTCGGATGACATTTTGCCACCAGTGTTTGCTCCATCCCCCAGCTTACTGATTGATTTGTTTGTCGTTGCTTGCGTATTATAAGCAAATCCCAGACATCACCGTCCACTCAGAGATACTTTGTTATGCATAAAAGACATCAAATATTATATTACTTAAAAAAACAAACAGAAAGGGAAACTTGAAAAATACCGGCCCCCGCCACTGGTTTCCAGGTATCCAAATTTTACCCCTCCAAGGCCCAGTTCAAACTTACTAGACTCCCTCTCAAGAGGGATGGCATCATCTGACCCACACATTTGGGACTTCGCTTTCTGCTGTCTTACCTGTAACATGTCCTTAATTGACTTGATACAATGTTAAATTTTCTATTTTTATTGAACTTCTCAAGTGTTATATCCCAAATAAGAATGGAGAAGCAATGAAGGCTAGAGGAAAACACTCAAGTTAGACTCAAGGAAGCCCTAGGTTTCAATGGGGATTCTTTCCTTTTACTTAAGTTTTCAGAGTCTCCGTTTCTATAGCTGTCAGACGAAGATGAGACTGGCTTGTTACGCTGTAAGCTACCCACATTTTTACTCACAATTGTAATTGTACTTATTTTAGTAATTTAATTTTTAAGTGTGGGATTCATGCTGCATGAATATGTATTTCAGCAAGATCAGAAGTATCGCCTATAATTTTTTAATCCAATAAAATACCATAAATCACACACACACACACACACACACACACACACCTGGGAAGACTAAATGATTAAATGAGATAATGAATGTGAAATGTCTGGTCCACAGCAGATTACAATAAATGGTACCTATTATCATTAGCTTGTGACCATCTGCCTGAAAGAAGACCCCATGTCTTACAGAACTTGTTTCTTTCCACACAGAGCTTGACCCCGTGATTCATATACAGTTGGGATAAGCTCGATTAATATTTGGGTCATCGATTTGCTGATATACCAGTTAGAATAATGTTTACTAGAAAAAAAAAATAGGACTGGCAACATAGAGTGTATTCTCCACTGTATCAGGAGAGAACTTCTGATGTGAAGTCACAGGTGAAAGGACCAGGTAGAATGTGTCCTGAGATTCAGGTATGATTCCTGTTCTAGAAACTCACAAGCAGGAGATTTTGAAACTTTCCTTGGGCAATATATAAATAACTTCAGAGCTGTAGCTCAACACATGGTTATTACATTCTGATTTATCTTTCTCTAATCTCTCTCTCAAAATATGGAAAAATCTATTAGACAATTTAGCAGAAAACAGGGACAACCTCTCCTAAGCCCTTGTGATCTACTAATCCTCCCTCAGACTTGCTGGCAATTTCCAAAGCTGTTTCTTTGGATTCTTCTAGTTTGGGCTTAAACATCTTGGAAAGACCTGTGAAACAGACTAAAAATTATACGATCCCTCGGGGTAATGTGTTTTGTATGTATTCATGTGGTCTAGGGAATGTACGACCAGTCTCAAAGAGCCACGCAAAGCAACTGGAGGTTGCTGTGTTTCTAATACAAGTCCACAAAACTCTCAGAAAATAGTCTTCAGCCTGAAGTCTCTCATGGCCCCCATGCTTCTCTATTCTCTGAGAATTTTGCCTGCAGTGGGCAAATGTGTAGTGGTTCAAAACACATTAAAAAATGCAATCACATGGGCACCAAGGACAACATAAGCAGGTTTAACTGTTAGGAAATCTCCAGTACTCTGACCCTCCACACACTTTATCCTCTCCCAGAAACCTGCAACTCAGTGCTATTTCTTCAGATGCTCCTGGGACGGGTCGCTGAGATTCTCCATGGGGAGGGAAGGCCAGACTTCCCAGGCTGGTGGCAAATTGCTGTGCAGTATTATTAGCCCATATTAGTCGAGTTGGCAAAACCTCTCTCCCTTGCCTGTCAATATTTATTGATTTTCCATAGTGTTCAGAGCTGTGTGTAAATCCTACTGTTTCCTTCTCCTCAGCCTCCTCTTGGTAACAGGGTCATCTTCCATTCTGGGCTGAAAAATAGAAAGACAGGACCCTGGATCCCTTCCCCCTCTAAAGCAAGAAAATTGGACTACAGGTGATCGTATTTTTTTAAAGATTATCTGTTTTGGGAGGGAGGTGCAGAGAGAAAGAGAGAGAGAATCTCCAGCCGACTCCCCACGGAGTGTGGAGACTGATGTGGGGCTCGATCCCAAGACTCTGAGATCATGATCTGAGACTGAATCAAGAGTTGAACACCTAACCGATTGAGCCACCCAGGCACCCCATGTGATCCCATTTTTTAATGTGTTTTAAACCACTACACATGGGCCCACTGTAGGCAAAATACTCAGAGAATAGAGAAGTATGGGGGACCTGTCAGAAAATAGTCCTCAACGGGGACACCTGGGTGGCTCAGTTGGTTAAGCAGCTGCCTTCAGCTCAGGTCATGATTCCAGCGTCCTGGGATCGAGTCCCATATCAGGCTCCTTGCTTGGCGGGGAGCCTACTTCTCCCTCTGCCTCTGCCTGCCACTCTGTCTGCCTGTGCTCGCTCTTGCTCCTCTCTCTCTGACAAATAAATAAATAAAATTAAAAAAAAAAAAAACAACAACACCCTCTTACATTAAAAGAAAAGAAAATAGTCCTCAACCTGAAATATGTCATGGGCTATTTTAACTTGAAAATTGGGGAAGACTGGTAGATGGGGGCTCCTTATTCGAGCATCTCTTCAAAGAAGCATGTGTTCTTGATCTGCAGCGTCTGGCGTTACACTGGGGCCTTGGTGGAAATCAAGGTGAGCATAAAGCACAGAGGGGCAAGATGAGTGAACTTTCTGACACTGGTAGGAGTAGGTGGAGATGAACCAGGGAGTGGGTCATTTCCTGACATGACTCTGTTCCCCCTGCCACCCTGACTCGCTGCAGCCTTTGGAGTTTCTAAGGGGACCCCTGAGGGCTGGGCACCTGGGACGGAGCAGACAGCCGGCTCATGTGGGCATGGATCCGGTCATCTAACAAGCCCCACATCGGACATAGTGTCAGGGGAAGGGGGGGCTTCCCCATAAAAGCTTCCATTTCTTAAAATTGCATTAGAGAGAGAAGTACTTTCAGAAAAAGAAATACTTCTAAATGTCATTCACAGACAACTGCTAGCAATGAAGTCCTTTGCCCACAGTAAGCAATTGTTTCACCTTCTGACCACGAAACTGTGTTGAACACAAGATACATTTAGACTGGGGTGGGGAGGCAGAGGGAGAACACAGGGGTGCAAAATAGGAAAAAAGAAGGCTCTTCCACAAGAAAAGGCAGGTCTACAGCATATTTAATTACATGGCCATGGCTTACATGTTTAAGGGCTTACTAGGTGACAGAGGCTGAAGATAGCAATATCGATAAAGTCAGCCCCTTCTTCTCCAGAAGGGTCTGGTGAGGGTAGAGGGGAGCCCTTCACAGAGAGCAGCTCCTCTGCTCCTCATAGCAACCCAGGATAGCAGAGAGGGCAGATCGACTCAAAGTGAGACCTGTTGTCTCATATCACACATAGCACTTACAGGAGCCTTTTTACTCCACCACGCTACTCAGAATCTAAATTAGCCGTATAAAACAATATGAAGACCTCATCCAACTTTATTCATTGGGCAAGTTTAGAAATAATTACAGAAATAATTACAGTATTGTTTGCCAGTGAAGAGGGGTGACCAAAATACTTTACAAGTTTCTTCCCTTAGAGTGAACTATTTCCTCTGCATATCTATTTGAACATAGAACAGGTTCAAAATACTTTATCAGAGGGAACAGAAAAAAACACATCAACTTAGTCATTGTCAAAATTATCATAAGTTCTGAACTAGAGGATTTTAAATTTTAATGAGCTTTATTAGGTATTTTGTTCCCTTAATATTTTATGCCACTGACACTTTTCATCAAAAGGGCATAGAAACAGTGTATATTTTTGAAAGCATAAGAAAATTCTGAGGAACTAATTTTCCATTTAACCTTAAGTTCAGTAAACTTGGGTCTTTGCAAAGGAAGCACGTAATTCTACCATCAAAATCAACCTTTCATGAATTCGGTATTTTTTTTTTAAAGATTTTATTTATTTCTTTGAGAGAGAGAGAGCATGAGAAGGAGGAGGGTCAAAGGGAGAAGCAGACTCCCTGTGGAGCAGGGAGCCCGATGTGGAACTTGATCCCAGGATTCCAGGATCATGACCAAAGCAGGCAGTCGCTTAACCAATTGAGCCATCCAGGCTCCCCAGAATTTTTTTTTTAATATTTTATTTATTCAACAAAGAGAGACAGAGAGAGAGGGAACACAACCAGGGGGAGTTGGAAAGGGAGAAGCAGGCTTCCCACTGGGCAGAGAGCCTGATGCATGGCTCAATCCCAGGACCCCAGGATCATGACCTGAGCTGCAGGCAGATGCTTAATGATTGAGCCACCCAGGCATTCCAGATTCAGAATTTTTAAGAAAGTCTAAAGTAACTTGATAACCTTAAGCTAAATCTTTCTGAGAAAAGGTAATTTTTTCCTGGGGCCACTTTTTAAATATGACTTGCTATTACAGTTGTATGAATGAATATCTGAAAATACAAACTTCTTATATTCATTCCTTTGTATTTTCCTCGGAATATTGCTAGTATCCCTATTGAGCAACTCTATGATGTATACACAGGATAGTAGAAGGTGTTCTTACACCTTCTCGAGGACTGTGAGACAGGAGAAATGGATCTTTGAGTTAGACTATTCTTTCTTTTCTTCCTTCCTTCCTTCCTTCCTTCCCCCCTTCCTTCTACTGCTCCTCTCATGAGTAAGCAATTTTTGAGCCCCAGAGTTGCCCACATATTTAGTCTTCTATGTTTATTCCAGGTTTCCTGGAAGATACAAATAAGGATGGTATCAAAAGGTCCCACCAGATTGCAAGCTGGTGCGGCCACTCTGGAAAACAGCGTGGAGGTTCCTCAAAAAATTGAAAATGGAGCTACCCTACAACTGGCAATCGCACTACTGGGCATTTACCCTAAAGATACAAATGTAGTGATCTGAAGGGGCATGTGCACCTGAATGTTTATAGCAGCAATGTTCACAATAGCCAAACTATGGAAAGAACCTAGATGTCCATCAACAGATGAATGGATGAAGAAGATGTGGTATATATATATACAATGGAATACTATGCAACTATCAAAAGAAATGAAATCTTGCCATTTGCAACGATGTGGATGGAGCTAGAGGGTATTATGTTAACCGAAATAAGTCAATCAGAGAAAGGCAATTATCATATGTTCTCCCTGGTATGAGGAAGTTGAGAGGCAACGCGGGGGGATTTGGAGGGTAGGAAAGGAAAAATGAAATAAGATGGGATCAGGAGGGAGACAAACCATAAGAGACTTAATCTTACAAAGCAAACTGAGGGTTGCCAGGGATAGGGGGCTAGGGAGAGGGTGGTTGGGTTATGGACATTGGAGAAGGTACGTGCTGTGGTGAGTGCTGTGAAGTGTAAACCTGGCGATTCACAGACCTGTACCCCTGGGGCTAATAATACATTATATATTTAAAAAAAAGGGGTCTACCAAAGAGTCATGGATGGCAGAGAGGATCCTCTATAAATGAAAAAGAGTGAAGGGAGAGGTAGAGAAAGATGTCATCTAATACTTCATCCTTTTACAAGTATCACCAAATTAGGAATTAAGGAAGCAAACATTTACAAGACCCAAAAGGGGTATATATTCTTGGGGATCTGGCAGGGTGGGGAAGAAAGAGGCAGATGAGACTCAAATACACCTCTTCAACATACTTATGTCTTAGAATTACATTTCAGCTAACAATGTTTGGGGTTGGGTGTGGTTTTGCTGAGAAGTAAACCCAGGTGCCCCGCTCCTAAGCTTTTGATACTGTGCTGGCCCCACATCTCTCTGCCTCTGGGACTCTCATGGCATAACGAGCATACAAAACACATAAACAATAAAAATAGCACAGAGTGCTATGGAAACAGAGAAAGGAGACATATTTTCTTGCCAAAAATTGGATATTTCATGAAAGATTGATAGATTTTGAAGTATGGTTTTGAACTACATTTTGTAGTATGGATAGTTTTATCACTGAGAGAATAACATGAATGAAGAGTTACTAGGCACTTTGATAGAAGGTCAGAGTTGTAAAAACAGTTTCCAGGAAACAGTTAATAGGTGTAATGAAAAACACAGGTTGTGGTGGGAGATTACAAGGTGGAGAGAGAAGAATGGTGGCCAGATTATGAGAAATCTTGAAGGAAATTGGCAATGGGCATTAGAGAGCCACTGATTTGGGGGGAGAGGATTGGAGGAGTAGAGTGAGGAGAAGATAAGCTGGACGGGTCCACCATCAAATCTCTACTTTAGGTAACCTTTTATAGGAGTACGGAAGATGACGCATGGGAGAACTCCTGTTTTTGAACTCTAGCTTCCTATTGTTGGTTGGTTGCTGGGAAGCAATCTCTGAGATGGAGATTTGCAAACTCAGGAAGTTTATCACCCTTACGATCCACGCCTGTGGAAAAGCGATATTAAGGCAAAGGGAGGAGTTGTCATCATAACAAAGGTCTCAGGTTATCCCAGAGGGAGCCCCAGAGCTGGGAAGCCTGTTAAGAATTCTATTAAACCGGGCGAATGGGGTTAGACCTTATCCCCACATCAGTCGGTCATTGGATAAAGAAGTAGGTGTGGCCTTAGTCAGCTGAGGTCAATCACCAAGAGGAGAACTTGGGGGCAACTGACAGAACAAGACATCAGTTGTCACCACTCTCAGCAATTGGTGGAATGAATGTTTCAGTTCAAACCTCATCCCCCATCTTTCCAGTTTCCAGAAAATGGCACCACCATGTATTACTCCATTAATCATGCCAAAGCCTAGGGACTTCCTCGGCTTCCCTCTTTCCTTTATGTCTCTCATCCACTCCACCAGGAAATCCTATCAGCACTTCTTTTAAGGAGTTCATCTATTTATAGTCAGTGTACATTAATCTTAACTCATACCCCCTCCGCTCTTGCTTGCTTCCAGTCTCCTCTCTATATAGCACTGCATCAGTGCCTGGAAATTAATGAATGCTCAATATATATTAAATGAATAAATGAATGATTTCAGAAGATACTGATTTCTTTAGCCACAGAGGGACTATTATAGTTAAATGGAGAATTTGTTGGCCCCTGGATAATCTAAGGGGGAAAGGAAAAAGAGAAATAAAATTTGGATATTAAGGAATGTCTTTAGAGAGCAAAATCCTATAAATGTCAACACGTGTTAAACTCATGTCTAAAATTTTAGTTAATTTGTTAATAAATGAGGGAAGTAGTGAGAAGTTACAACCAGTTCAAAGGTTCGTTCAGAGTAACACAGATATACTAGCAATGAGTAATGCTGAAATGATTTTATAAATAGTTGTAAAATTGGAGTGCCTGGGTGGCCCGGTCATTAAGCTTCTGCCTTCTGCTCAGGTCATGATCCCAGGGTCCTGGGATCCAGCCCCACATCAGGCTCTCTGCTCAGCCGGGAGCCTGCTTCTCCCTCTCAGGCTCCCAGTGCTTGTGTTCCTGCTCTTACTCTTGCTCTCACTCTCTCTGTCAAATAAATAAATAAAATCTTAAAAAAAAAAAAAAAGTTGTAAAGTTGGCTTATAAATGGGGGGGGTGAAATCAACTTTATTTCTACCTTTTAATTTGTATCGCCATGGATAAGAATAATTTGCATTGCTATCAGTTATACATACAACCCACAGAGATATACAATAGTTTCAAGACTGGAAGTTGTAGGGACCCTATAAAATCAGCTTATCTATATGTAGACACCTAGTTTCTCATCAAAGGGACCTAGTAATCTTTTTAGTTCAAGTCTCATAATTTTTTTTTTTTCCTTTTATGGGGAAGAAGAACCAAAGTGAAAGAAAGAAAACAAAGGGGAGATTGTGTGGTCAGTTTTAGTGTGATGCTTGTTTTCTTGGAGCAATTATTACTGGAAAGTCTTTAACTCTCAAAATGTCCTGGTTTGGAAGGTAAGATGTAGTTAGCCTGTCTGGAATTCACTGTGATTTTGCTGCTATTCACCTAAAACCACCCGAGGTACACAATGAAGAGATGTAGCTGAGATAGAGCTACACCGTGAAGGATTAGCACCGATTCAATTTCAACTCTAAATTCAAGTGGCAGCCAGTCAAGATGTGAGTTTTGAAATGGGCAGAGTGTGGAGCAGCCCTGGCTACTTTCTAGACTGTCTCTCAAATGGGAGCCTTAATGCATCTGTCTTCCTGGATTTAGTCCATCTCTGATCACTGGTCATAGAACTTTCTCACAGTGGGTGGTAGTCAAAGGTTTGGACAGCCTCACCTTTTAAAACATGGGGGATTTTGTGGGTTTTGGTAACACTCCAAAGCAAAATTCCACAATACTCTTTGCAAGTCTGTGTGGAGCAAGCAGAAAGAGAGTGGAAAGGCAAAGTATTAGTATCTTATGGCTCTAATATTCTATATTCATCATTTCCCAGACTGGACAAGCTGAATGAATGTCCAAATGACTGAATTTGCTTTAGATGTTACTTGGGTTTTTTAAAATATTCTGACTTTCTTTTTGTTTCTGCAGACCTGACAGTTGTAAGAATCTTGTTCATTCCCTTCTCTTTCCTCTGATTTACACTTTGGAGGGGTTTTCAAGTTCTTTCACCTCTGCCTTGTGCTTTGTGGCATCATGCTGAGAAGCAGGCAGCTTAACCACACTTGTAGATTTTTAGAAAGCTCACAAAATAAAAAGTGCTTTTCCCCAAATCATAGAGGATTTGCTTATGCTTTTTTTCCTCTTTCAAAGTAGGAAGTCACATTGTGAACCATAAACAGAACTCATCCCCCAAGGGATTAAGGCTAAACTTAGAACCAACTACTTATGAACTCTCTACAAATGGAACCACACTTGAATCCATTCTATGAACAATAGTATGAACAAATGCAAACATAGCTACCAAAAAGTTTGCCAGTTGCAGGCTCTAATCAGTCTTCTTTATTCTAAAAAAAAAAATAAGGTCTTTGTGGAAAGTGTCAGCCCATCCTTTGAAAGTATTCTTTGAAATATAAGTCAGAGTGAAAGTCCTAACGCAGAAGTGGACTTGAGTGTTGGCTTCAAGTACTGGAGTATTCTGGCTGAGCCTCTGATTTGTATGTGGTGAGAATCCCCCTTAGAAATGTTTTTCAATCATTGACATTTACAAAACAAGTGATTTTCCACAGAGGGCAGATCCCTAAAGTAAGTTCTGGAAAACCAGAAGAAAACAACCAGAGCAGAACCAACTTGGGCATGCAGACTCACCTTCTCAAATGGGAAGGTTCATGCCACAAGCATTTTGCAAAAGATTTCTCTGAATAGTAATAATTATGACTAACATTTGCCTTGCCCTTTATGGCTTACAAAGTGCCATCAACCCAAGATGCCATTTCCGAAGCTCTCAGAGTAGATCTTAACAATATCACCTTGGGGGACTGGGAAACCAGCTCAGCAGAGAGTGTCAGAAGACCGTATTCCTAACTCTCACCTTATGAGTCCCTAAGGATAAGAGGCTCCTGGAAAGGATTATAAGCTGTGGTTGTTATAATATTTCAGAGTGTCTCTTTTGCAGTGTCAGTTTGACATAATACTCATTGAGTTATGTATTATCTCAGGACCTGTTTCAAAAAGGGAGTGCTAATTAAACGTGTGGATATTTTTTGAAATTGCAGGAATCTACCTTTCATTCCAATCAATGCTAGATTGGTCAGACTTTCAAGCAAACGATCAGATTTACATGTATCTCGTGTATCTCTATATTCTGAAAACAGGGTTAATTCATTTATGTGTTCAGTGATTATTTAAGTAACCATTTTGTCAATGCCTCCTACTTTTAGCGCATACAAAGATGAGTCAAGATTCTGCTGTCCACAAGTATACAATCTATTAGTGAGTATAAGATAGGTATACAACCCATAAGGGAAAATGTCAAAAGCTTACAAAGATGAAGAACTAGAATCTATTCTTGAATGAGGAGAATTAGAGCAAACCTTGCAGTTTGAGCTGGACCTTGATGAATGGGTAGGGTTTCGAAGGATGAATGAGAGAAGGTATTCCAATGGGATGAAAAGAATGCAAGATGGGAAAATAGGGGTGTGTTGGGGATGTGTTGAGTTACCCATCTGGAAGGAGGACAAATGATGATAAAGAACCCCCTGAATGGACAGTATTCTTGTGTGGCTCTGACAGATTTTTATTTATGTGCAGCCTAAGAAAAATAGTGACCTCAAATAAAATTAAAATTTAAACCTCTACCACATATGAGCATGAAGTCATAGTCACCTACACAGATAAGTATTTATCTAACAGTCTGTAATTAGGTATATTCACAACTCATTCACACGCCTATTTTTGTAGTTATGATGTTTCTCTTTGTTGTGTAAAGAAAAAAAAACAGATCTTATTATAAGTCATGTATTTTCTTATATCATTAAGCAAAAAAGAATAAAACAAACAACCCAAACCCACTGCCCTCCCAAAATTACTGTTCACATTTTATGTTTATTCTTATCAACTACTGTATATGTACATGTATTTTTAATATATTGTAAACATATTTCCTGTCCTGAAACTTTCTCTACATGTATTTCTTTTGCTATATGCTATTCCATTTTATAGAAGTGCCATAATTTATATAACAAATTTCTTATTGCTAGACATCTGGGCAGTTTATGGTTTTTCTCTTAAAAAACAGAAACTGTGACAATGAACAGCTTTATAATTAAATCTTTGCAACACACATAGAATTTCCTTAACCTAAATACTGAGTAGCGAAACCTCTGTTTCAGGGAGTGTGTGTGTGTATGTGTGTGTGTGATCAAATTCTATTCTTAAAAAGGTGTACCTTTCTTGACTCCCACCTGCAGTAAAACTATCTTACTTCTCAAAGAAAATGATGCAATCTCTTAGGAGGCTGGGATAGTCAGAAATGCAGTCTGATGTTGACATTTAGGCAGAGACATTAAATCACTGAAACCTGTGTGTAGGACGTCCTCCTCCTATATATCTCTCACCCAGAGAACCCCTCCTGTATCCATGAATAAGCATCAATTGCTATTCTCTGCATCATGAATTCCTCTTCATTACCCCCTCAGCCTTGAAAACACTTCTATCTACTCCTGATATAAACCATCTGAAAAGCTAAGGTTTGCTGCGATTTTTCATTATGCTGAGACTGATCACAGAGGCATACCATGGCAATCATGAGTACTAACCAGGCGGTAAGTAAGGGCAATTTCATTACAAGTGCACACTTGCATTTCATGCTCCTTAATCTCTGTTACTGCTCTCCCAAGCAGCAGACGCTCCCAGCTTGGATTTTGACAATGCTTCCTTTGTCAGAAACATGCTGCAATGAGAGTCAGAGAAGCTGCTGTTGCCAGGAACCTGATCTCGGGCACCTGGGGCAGAAGGAGCTTAAAAAGCCTCTGTGTGCATTTACACTTGTGCCATTGGCACACATGGCGTGACTCAAAAGAGCAGTATTAATGCAGGTTATGGTTCCATCTGGCTCAGTGGTTTTATGTCTTCATAGCCTCCAGATGTTTAATGAGTTTCCTCTCCTGCCCACCTCTTTGGGTAGTATTAAGGCCGAAGGTACAGTGGAAAATGCCCTGAGACCTGAAAAGTAGCTCTATCTGACATGTCTGAAAGGCCCACTTGCTACACTGTAATTCTTTTCAAAGCATCTATTAGCCCAGAGTCACGATTATTGAGCAAGGATCATAAATTAAATTAAATTAAATGACATGTAGAAAATGTCTGACCTGTCAGAAATATAGCCAAATAGAAATTCCTGAACCAGAGTGATAAGAAAATCAATTCCATGGCTGGTGGTTGATTAAACCCAACTTCAAGGTATTTCCCTGATATCCAGCTGCCTCGTGTAGTATTTACCGAGAATCCCTATGCAAGGTTGACTCGAAATGGATAATGTGCCAACTATTGGGAACATTCTTTGAAACCATGTTAGCTTAATAGTTCTTTGAGTGGGATACCTCTTTGTGGCAGATGTTAGCTGATGGAGAAAGACAGAGCCGCTAGTTTTAAGTGGCTACCTACACAGGGTAAAATGAATTGAACAATGGCCGCACCATAGTTATGGGCTGGAATGCTTTACAAAATATTTCACAACAAAAATAGCAAAGGCACCAACCAACCAAAAGTGGATAGAATCCCAGTCAGAATGGACACCAGCTGTAAAGAGTTGATACTTGTGCAGAATGCGCTGCTGGGATATCAGCCCTGCCTTGGGTAAGTGTGCAGATAGCAAGAGCCATGTTGTTAAAGAGTACCGACCATATACTGGGGGCTGGCGATGCATGACAGCCATAGAAGGTTGTGAGAGCTGGAAGGCAGGTTAGTGGTGGTGGTGGTGGTGATTGTAGTAGCAGTAGTTAGTACTAAGAGCTATCATTTACCGAGGTCTTACTAGGCACTGGGTACTGCTCATAAGGATTTTATCTAATTTTTCCAACAGGTCTATAAAGTAAGTATTATCATCCAGATTACATAGATGAAGTCACTGCAACTCTGAAAACTGAAGTAACTTTTCCAAATCCACTCAGATCTGATGAGCAGAGTTGGAATCTAAAGGACTGTCTCTCTAGGAGCCCATACGCCTTCCACTCTGCATGCTGTATTTCTATGAAAGAATTGTAGTAGTCTTGGTTCTGCCATGATCAGGCCTCTTAGTCTCTTCAGTTTCAATGTCCTTATCATAAAATTAGAATAATAATATCTTCCTTAACAACTTCCGTTTTGTTTGTTTGTTTGTCTGTTTGTTTTAAAGCGGAAATGAGATACTCTAAATGAAATCGCTAAACAGTGAGGTCCTCCAGGTTGGGAACCACGTCATGTCCTGAGGTTGAATACATGTCTTGCTCATTCTACATTATTCAATTTTAAAAGCATGCTTAAGGTTCTAAGCACATGTAACTTATTGTGAAAATATAGTATCTTCCCATGAGGTGTTTGTAACTCGGTGAGATAGGATTTGTATATTAATATCAGAATAACATTCCAAGAAAACATATGCTAAGTTCCAGATAATTTGGTATGGTTGTCATGTAGGAGCAAAGTTCCTTCAAGTAGGTGATCTGAGCATGGAAGAAAGCAGACGTCAGGTGGAACTTTCCTTGAACCTAGAGGGCAAAGTAGCGCAAAGCTATGAAGGTGTAGAAAAGAAGGGGAGGGCATTTCAGAAAAGGGGAAAGGTATGACCAAAGACATAGAAGTGGAAGTGTTAAATGCATTTGGAAAATAGTAAATAAATCTCTTTTTATATTAGAATAGTTATTTCTAATAGCACAAAAATGGCAGGGGGGACGGGTACAAAACACCTGAGTCAGGGGAGACAGCATCATCCAAAGCAAATACGCCTATGTTACCCAAGTGTGTGCCTCCATGAATATCCAAAAAAAGGTATCATATAATCCCTCTTATCCTTTCCTTGAAACAATGTTCTTCCATGTGAATACACTTAACACTACTGAATTCTATTTTTAAATTGTTTAGCATTGTTAAATCGATAATGTATTGTATGTTCATTATACTTCAATTAAAAAAACTGCCAAGAAATGATTAAGATAGTAAAAACAAAACAAAAAAGCTATACTCTTTAGGGAACTGTCCAGTCTGGGTTAATGATCTCAGTTGCAACACTTATCATCCTGTGTTTTAATTGGTTGTTTTCTTTTTCATCTCCTGCATTAGCCTGTAATTTCTTTCTTACTGGTCTGTGTCTCCAGGATTTAGTGCCTGGCACATTGCATACACTCAATACATTTTGAGTAAATTAAGGATTTTAAGTAAGCAAATACTTTAAATAAATTGCATTTAGCTTGAAACATTAAAATTTTCCTTAACACGATTGAGAATAGATTGAGCTTAGGGTTAGTCAGCATTAGTGAATATATAGAAGACACATGTATTGGGAATGAAATGGTTAAACAGCAAAGCCCAAGCCCACTGCAGCTACTGAGACTTTTTGATCATGTATCATCAGAGGTATAGTAGCAGTCGATAACTTCTGTGCAGATAAGAGATTATTTTTCAAGTGAATTCAATTTGAAAATTGTTCTCTTCTAGGCAAAAAGCCTGGAAGACCTACGTAATTTTCACCATTGCTTTAGCTGAAAGGCTTCCCTAGGTAAAAGGCAACAGGCACATTGAATGTTTTAACATTAAATTAATCCATTCAATAGCCAATTAGAAATAGGAAGTACAAGCTAGGAATGTATAGACATAAAATTGATGAAGACACTGCTTTCACAGGAGTGAGATGGAGAATCCCATACACTGCTTGGAAGGAAGAGAACATTTTGAAGCGGATCAGAATATTTCACCTCAGATGAAAACAAGAGACTCAGAATCTCTGAGAGAACCCAAAATGTTGAAATTACCATTAATCACGTTTGGCTAAGTGTTCTACTGGTTTCTAATGGAGGAGGACTGGGATTAATATTAGAACTGCAGGTAAGAAAATGCAACCATCCATAAACATTTGCTTCCATTAATGTAGTAAATCTGTATAGTTAATCCATAGCATAAGTTCAGCAAATTCTCACCTAATTCTTCTGTGATCTGTATTACATCCTGAGCTAAGATAATGCATGAAGGGATTATTATTTTCGTTTTAGTGGTTGCTTCTAACTCTCTGCACCTTTCCCCCTCTCCTATCCTTAACTTTGTTTTGAAATGTCCTAGAAAACATAGGGAAAGCTCCAAAGTTACACAACATTCATCACTACAATGATCAATGATCAATGATTTGAAAATACCTTAGAGGTATTATTCTGAGGGAACGAGTATTTGGGCTGCATTGAACAGCATCTTGGAGTAGTTCATCCTGAAGTATCCAACTCTTGGCTTTGGCTCAGGTTATGATCTCTGGGTTGTAAGGTTGGGCTCTCGGCTCAGCACAGAGTTAGCTTGAGATTCTCTCTCCCTCTCCCTCTACACCTCCCTCCACTGTACTCCTCTCTCTATATATAAAAAAATATAATTAAAAAAAAAAGAATATGTCAGATGGCCAACTTGTGTTATTTGACAATGTGGTAGGTAGAAGGGAGAGAAAGGGCAAGCCCCAAGGTCATGAATGGAATGGGAAAGAGTTGGCCTAGCTCTGAAGTCCACTGGGAATGGCCTGATCTAAGAGGATACAGGGCAAACCCTTCAGAACTAAACTAGACCACTCTGACAGTGTGCAGCACAAGTGGAACAGAAACTCAACAATAAGCCCTGAAAGATGAATCCAATCTGCTCCCCAAGACTGTGATCCAGTCCTCATTCTGGTTTTAACTTCCGTTAGACCCAACAGTTAGTCACATAGGGTATCGCTAGAGTCCATGTCCTTCTCAGTATACCACAGCCTGTACTGCAGCTCAGCAAACATCTTGCAGACATCTCACTTGTCTCAGCCTAGACCTTTCACCTGGTGAACAAATCTAACCACTGTGTGAAAACTTCAGCTACATAATGGGACTAAAGCCTCTGGGATCAGAGCCTTCTATACTCACAGTGAAACTTGGCAAAAATATTAAGAAGAAAATACTTCTAGAATCCCAGTTTAGTACTTAATACCCCATCAGAAAAGCAGACCTATGCTTGTCATTTCTTCTTCATTCTCATAGGCTTTGGTAATTGTTTTATTTATTCACTTACTTATGTTTGTCTGTCATCCCCACGAGAAAGTAATCCAGAGGAAGATGGGGACTATGTGCATCTTATTGACCATCAACTCTCCAGTGCCTAGTACATAATAGGCACTCGGTAAACTGTTGTTGGCTCTTTTTATTTTTTTAAAGATTTTTATTTATTTATTTAACAGACAGAGATCACAGGTAGGCAGAGAAGCAGGCAGAGAGAGAGGAAGGGAAGCAGGCTCCCAGCTGAGCAGAGAGCCCGATGCGGGCCTCGATCCCAGGTCCCTGAGGTCATGACCTGAGCCGAAGGCAGAGGCTTTAACCCACTGAGCCACCCAGGCGCTCTAAACTGTTGTTGGCTCTTCAATGAATGCATTGATCATCCATGAAAAGAGGTTGGGTCAAAACTGAGTACAACCTTGGAGCTGCATGGGGGACTGTAATGATAACATTTGTCTAGCATTTCCCATTTAAGATTTACACCATCTTTACTTCCAAAAGGGCTTGAGTTCTGCTAGATATTAAGATACACTGTGACTCTTGTAACATCTTTATTTGTAGGATGTAAAGTAGCATATGAAGATGAACATTTTAAGACATTGTTTTATGAATATTTAAATGAGGGATGCTCTAGATTTTTTTAGGGATGCATGCAATTGGTATATGTTATTTTGCAAGCCGCCTTTGAGCCCATGTGCTTCAGAAGTAAAGATGTTTATGTAAGTTGCAATTTCTTCATCTTATCATAAGATCCAGGTGACGTGTTCATTAGAGTTTTGAACGCGTTGTGGCAAAAATGCTGTGTTTCTAAATTTTCCTTTCGCTGTATTTCTACAACGTATGTGCAGAACTAGCTGCAGACAGCACCCTATTATTTAAATCCAAGGTTTCCTAAGGCTGTGGGAACTAGATTAACATGTTGATTAGAATGATGTTTGGCCTCTTGTGATCAATATTCAACATTCATCGGGTATTCTGAGGGCAGTGTTATTATTACAGAATAAACTGCACTGTCAGGAAGTTTGGAATCTTCTCATGAAATCTGTTGACCTTTATTTCAGATACCATTAAACCAATTTTAATGAATGAAAAACAAAAATGGGATGATCAAATTTCTATTCAGTGTGAGGCCTCTCAGTGGGCTTCAACGAGCAGAACTTCTGATAGAAATAGCTACCCGTTACAGCATTCACAGTTGGCTTTCTTAGGAGACTTGGTACTTCCGGGTCCCCTCAGGGAGGAGACACTTTGTGACAGTCATAGCTAGAGGTCTTTGTTTATAGCATGCCTCCTAGCCCTGCTGCTGTTCAAATCCCAGCCTCTTTACCACACAGCTGGCTCTCAGTCCCAGTCCACCAGCACCTGAAGAGCCCCTGTACCCTACTACTGCTCCTGAGGCCGGGCCTGGTCTGCACCGCCTCCACACACCTCTAGGAGCTGAGTCTTATCACGTGGACATTCTTAGAGTAGAATCTACATGCAGTCTGTCAACCCAGCTCCATGCCTCTCCATCTTCCACATATTTTACTTCCTGGTACTTAATGAAAAGAGTAATGCCCTATAATTTTATTTCTGCCTTATTTTTAAAACCTAGTTTTAAATGGCGGCATGTTTCCTTCCTGAGGTGTGCTGTAATTAAGCCATTCAGTTGATAGCTGTTTAGATTGCTCCCAAAGTTTTACTGTTGCTGTGACCTCACCTTTTCAATATAAAATCCTGTCTGTATTATCTATTTTGCTCTAATGAACTTTTGGGGGGCACCCATCTATTTTTCAAAGCTTAAATCTTTCCTTCAAGTTTTTTTTTTTTTTTTTTTTTTTAAGGGTAAATTGCTGGATAGGTGAACTTTCCTGAATCGCTGCAAAGATCCTGGACTAATTACTTCTCAGAAATAGGAGCTGGCTCTCACCAACCCCTTCCCCGGATTGCCTGTTACTTTGTAGCCATCTTTGTCAGCCTTGTAAATAAGAAATCCTGTTTCTTTTTCTTTCTTTTTTTTTTTTTTTTAAGATTTTTATTTATTTATTTGACAGATCACAAGAAGGCAGAGAGGCAGGCAGAGAGAGGAGGAAGCAGGCTCCCCACTGAGCAGAGAGCCAGATGAGGGGCTCCATCCCAGAAACTTGGGATCCTGACCTGAGCTGAAGGCAGAGGCTTTAACCCACTGAGCCACCCAGGTGCCCCAATCCCGTTTCATTTTAATGCAAATCGAGCAACAATTTGCATTTCACAAATGATAAGCTACCTACAATTAAAGAGGTTTGCAATCTTTTTTAACCTATATGCTATAACAGAGGGGTTGCTTCTGAGTTGCTGACCTTTATGTGGTCTTCATGTCCCATTAAGTACTCTGATACTTAAAGCTTCAGGTCACTTTCAGACTTAATTGTATTTTATTATTCTCCATTGTTGCAGAGTGTTTCAGACAATTTAGCCAGAAGGGTCTCTCTTCACCTATACTTCATTGGTCCATTTCCAGTTTTAACAATGACAAATTTCCTGAGAGATTATATTAATTTTATGATCATCGCAGGGATTCTTACTCAACTGAACGTAGGAATGAAATTTTCGGCTTAGAGGAGAAAGGTTTTCTTCACGGAGCAGGTATGTATTCTCAGTGCTTGGGCAGAAACTAAAGGTCAGAGAGTCTCAGGTTTTGGTAACAATTGTTTTTACTCCATGTGGTGTTGGGAAAACAAACAGAAGGCAATAAAATATCAAATTTCTTTAACATTTTCTAAGGGCGTTTCTGCTGTACCGTTTTACTAGATAGCAGATCAGTCACCCAATGCCTATTTCTTCATCACAGTACTGGTTCAGGGAGATCAATGTGTCTTCAGTGCCCAGTCTCTTGGCTTTTCCCTTCATTGGAACCTTGACTTCTGGGAAGGATGCTTAGCATATTTATGTTCTCTCTCCTATTAGAATTGGCTGTTGGCCAAGTTCTGAAAATTTGTTTCTTGTTGAATTGTTGCCTCCACCAGGCTCATCTGTATTTTCAAATTGGGAACCCTTCTCAGACCCAAGAGTGAACATACTGTTCAGTAAATAGTCAAGTCAACTTGACTTCTAAGCACCATCACACATATTAACCAAAGGAATGAATAATGCATCTGTAACTGTTAAAGATTTTTGTTGTTTTGTTGTTGTTTTTGTTTTTCATTTTGTTTTGTTTTGTTTTGTTTTGTTTGCAGTAGAAGCTTTTATCTTTCCTGTAGGAGGGCCTTCTGGGACTCCACTAGGAGAGTAGCTATCACATGCTAAATATTGAGTGTGTGCCAAGCACTGTGCTTGTCATTTTAAATCCTCACAACAACCTTCATCATTACAGATGGGAAAACTTAAACTTGATGTGGCAAGCAAAAGCAAAAGAAAAAACTAATTTTTTTTTTTTTTTTTTTTACTGCCTACCGCCCATTGACAAGTCCTTGAAACAGGCAGAGTGACCTTCCTGTAGGATCTCAGCTGCCTCGATGTTGACACTTTGATAGGGAAAAAGGTAATCTTAACCCAAGCCCCAGGATCCTGTGAATCTACTTTAACATACAAAAATTCTTTTGAAAACTTCTTTTATTTCTATAGATCTATTTCTATAGATCTATCCAAGATCTATTTTAGTAATCATCCCCCTAGGATATGGCCCACCGATATATATCTGAAGGATCTCATAACTAGGGTTTTACAAAGCTCATTTACAATAAACGGCCTTTACCTAACAATAGTTGGCCTCCCTCAAGGTCCTAAACACCTTGTTTCCAAAATTCCTTAGAGACTTACCCTGTCCCTAACCCCCACCCAACTTGAAAGTATAAAATTAGTCACCTGTCACAACTCAGTACAGCTCTTTCTGCCCATGGGTCCTGTCCCCGTGCTTTAATAAAACCACCTTTTTTTGCCCCAAAGATGGTCTCAAGAGTTCTTTCTTGGCTGTCAGCTTTGAACCCCAGCATTGCCTACCTCAAGTTCAGAGATGCTAAATAAGTTCAGCTATCAGGTGATAGTGGAGCTTTGAACCCCTTTCTGACTCCAAAGCCATGTCTTTAACCATTATACTCTTCGATGCTTTCATCTGAATGATAGACTTGGCGTCTGAGCCTCCCCCATTCCACATGCGCCCCTGCCTGTGACCTTGCCAGTGCTTCTCAAGAAGTAGAGTATATTTCCTCTCCCCTTGATTCTGGGCTGATCCTCTGACTGTTTGAATAAAGTGTGGCAAAAACGATTCTGTGTAACTTCCGTGGATGATCTGTAAGGGGTCTCCAACTTCTGCTTTGGCTTCTTGGAACTTCTGGAATCTAGCTGCCATAACGTAAGAAGACCTCCAAGGAGGAGAAAACAATCCCCTTCAGAAACTGCCCAGCACCCCGGGCCAGGTATAAAATGAAAACACAGAGCCCAACTAGGGTCAAAGTCAATTTCCCTTCCCTCAGGCTCAACACCTTGCGAGGGAGGAAGAAGTTTTCTTCAACCGTCTTAAAATCCTTGTCTGAAAATAAACCTGACAAAGATGAATTAGTGTGGACATTTTGGTCCTGTGAGGCATCCTACAGCTTCAAGAGAAAAACAAAACCAAAGACAAACAAGCAAGCAAAAAAACCACCCAGTCAACCCACAGAACCTTGTGAAATAACATGGTTTGTGCTTTAAGTCGCTAAGCTTTGAGGTGATTTATTACATAGTACTTGACAACTGAGTAAATGATAGGATTTCTACCCTCCAAAAACTTACAGTATATTTGGCAAAAAAAAAAAAAAAAAACCCAAACCAAACCAAACCCAAACAAACCATAAAATACAACTAGCCACTAACAGACAATGTACAATCAAGTAAGAAGGAGAACATTGGGAATGTTAAGAGCAAAGTGTTCAAAAATTAAAGGGGATGCCTGGGGAAAGGTGGTCAGGATATTCAGGGAAAGCTTCCCAAGAAAGAAGAGTGAGCCAGACCTTGAAGAAGTCTGTTGGGTAGCTGGCCAGCAAACCACAGGTGACCTTACTAAACTGTCTACCACGTTCAGCGGATACAGCATGCCCACACGTTAGAGCACAGGAAATGCGTTTTCTGCATTAAGAGCTTGAACCGTTCAGTTTCCTCCTCTCTGCTCTCCATTACTCAACACAGCCTTCATTTCTGCCTCTGGCTTTCAGTCTCATCCAAATTCAATTTCTGTTGGCTTCTGATCTTGTTTTAGCTTGCCAGTCACAGGTTTTTCTTGCCTCCATAGCTCTCAGATGTTAAAGCCTCTGGCATCCTTCCTGCTGGGGTTCTCCTATCTCCTTTCCGCCCTCCTGTGATTGCACATATTAGAAGCTCATTAGTGTATAAAATCAACTTGTGGGATTTACACAAAGCACCATTTCCCTTACTTACTTGTCCATGGAAACCTCTTTTCCCAGATCGTATTTTGGCTCTTCAGGTGACCATTCAGGAAATGCTACTTTAGACCGAATTTCTACAAGTTGTTTTGAAGCACCTTTATTTTTAGCGAGCTCTCTAGACAATTCTGATGTGCACCAAAGTTTATGAAACATGGTTTTACAAGTAAATGGAACTCAAGTTATAATAATTCTCCCATAACTTATCATCAGTCTCACTCACCCATTCTTTAGGACTCCAACAAGAATCCCCTCAAAACTCCGTAACTTTTCACAGCCACAACAAAGTTTCTTCACTTGATGGTTATTGTTGTGCAAGTCCGAGACATATCATCTTTGCCTAAATGTTTTATTTTACTGGATCCTTATTTTTCCTACCTCTGCATGGCACTAGGATTCAGGAAACCTGAATTCTTTTAAGGTTTTTCAACCAGGCATTTTGACCCTTTTTGTAACGTGTAATTCTACATAAAAGGTAGACAGCCTGGTAGACAGACTTCACAGTTAGACCGACCTGGGTTTTAAATCTTGGTTGTAGCTCTACCGGCTGTGTGATACTGAGCAAATCATTGAAGATTCCTGGGCTTCTAATTCCCTAGCTGAAAACCAGACTAAGAATTTCTACTTTCCAGGCTAGTTTTGAAAATTAAAAGATTTCAAAATGTAGCTAGTCAAAACTCCTGTACCTCAATAAATGTTTTTGCTCTTTCTTCTCTCTTTTATATGCATCGGTCCCAGGAAGGGCAAAAGAGGCTTCTAATACTGGTACACCTATTTGCCAGAGGGTGGTAGAAATAAAATAAAATTACAGAGATTGAAAAATGCTTTGAAGAGTTAAGGGTGTTTCTAAATGGAGATGACAGTATTTTCTTCTGGGGAGATGTAAAGCTTTTTAAGGGAGAATTGTTTCCATTTTAATGTATTTAACATTTCAGCTTCAATTTAAACAAAAATAAAAACATTTAAATGGTGCATGTGTCTGTGTATTCATTAATTATTTATTAGTGATGGTGCTAAATTTAAAGTTCCTGACTAAACAAATGCTCATATTGTTATTCTGGTTTTGTGTATGTTTTCCATTTTTCTTTTTTAGTATAAATTTCCAACAAACCTATAAATACCCTTCCCCTCCCCACTACACACACACACACACACACACACACACACACACACACGAAGTTTTTCACAGCCTCACTGCCTGTTTTAATGGAGGTTAAATGTACAATGTTTCAATGTACACCTCTTCTCATTTCCAGGTTTGTGTGAGTTTAGGACAGTAAATATCGAAGAAAAATGGAAAATAAAAATTTGGTTATGACCAGTTTGTTAAATAAAAATGACCCCCATGTATTTTTATTTGAATTTAAATCATACCAGCAAGGGCTTAGCATTCATAAAGTCCTTTTATAATTCTGAGATTCTGTTAAGTAAGTACAGAATCTCACAAATGCAAAATAATGATGTTTTGAAATTGAAAACCAAGGGCTAAAAATTTCATTACTTCTATATATCACCTAATGTCAAAAAACATAATGCAAGGTCTCTATCTGAGTAAAATTGTATTGACTGCATGTACAATTTGGTCTATTAGTATGCTCCATTATTTTGAATTTGTTA
Source organism: Mustela nigripes (assembly GCF_022355385.1). Lineage (NCBI taxonomy): Eukaryota > Metazoa > Chordata > Mammalia > Carnivora > Mustelidae > Mustela > Mustela nigripes. Next base: position 15,825,082 of record NC_081571.1, read on the forward strand.
AATCCTTGAATTAAAAATCTCTGTGTTAGCAGTTCTTGGCTAAATTATAAAAAGTAATAACAGCTGCATTATCACGTCCCAGGGAGAAGAAGTTTTGTCACAATGAGTAATGAGGAATGTATCTTCCTACGGAGGCGCTATGAAGCACAGTTTACACATCCCCTGCACCAGGCACTGATTTGATTTTCTTTGCCCAGAATACACTCACACACACACATATAGCTTCTGCTAAGACAAGGGACATGGTCAGTGACTCCATTTATTAATTTGAGTTCAGGGTCTGTGTGCCCTGCCAATCTATTATCAGTTAAACCTGTGGAGACATGCCTGACTGCAAGAAGAGAGGCCCTAGTATTTTCACATACAGAGTCCAATAGAGATAGATGATTATTTCTGTTTCACAAGTAGGAGATCAGAGGCACATGGAAGGTGGAGGCGCAGAGCTGCAAGTATTTCTGGATTGCTTACCTCCAAAGCAGGGAGAATGACCAGGAGAACCCTCGATCCTGGCCTGTCACTAAAGTAGAGCACGGAAAACAGAGTTGCTGTGCTGGGATGGGGAGGCCAGCATCATTGGCGTTTCACCTGGCGATCTCTGCCAGGGTTCTCTCTGCATGGCCACCCTCAAGGCCTCTTGAGAGAGAGAAACTCAAGGATTTAAGACTGACACTCAGGCCCTGGGACAGCAGGATTAAGAATTTCTCTTTCTTTCTTTTGAATAGTGGTAAGAACACTTCACATGAATATTAAGGGTACAATACAGTATTGTTAGCTATAGGTATAGTGTTGTACAGCAGATCTCTAGAACTTACCTTGTACAATCGAAACTTTAGACCCTTTAAAAAGCAACTCCCCATTTTCCCTTACCCCCTCACCTGACAACCACTATTCTACTCTCTGTTTCTTTTGATTTTGAATAGCTTAGATGCCTCATATAAGTAGAATCAATGCAATATTTGTCTTTCTGTGACTGGCTAATGACACTTGACATTGTGCTTTTAAGGTCCATAAACATTGTCGTAAATGACAGGATTCTCTTCTGTTCTAAGGCTGAATAATAACAGTTATATGTATATATCACATTTTATTTATCCATTCATATGTTGATGGACATTTAGTTCGTTTCCTTGTCTTGGGTATTGTGCATAATGCTGCAGTCTTTGTGAGAGTATGAGTACAAATACTCCTTAGAGATCATGATTTCCATTCTTTTAGATATGTAACCAGAAATGAGATGGGATCAAAGAGTAGTCCTAAATTTTTAATTTTTGAGGATTTTTTTTTCTATTTAGGTAAGAAAAAATGCCACTGGGATTTTGATAGGATTGCACTGAATCTGTAGATCACTTTGAATAGCATGGACATTTTAATAATAATAATTCTTCCATTTCATGAACATGAAACGTTTTTCCATTTAGTTGTATCTTTTAAAATTTCTTTCATTAATATCATGTCGTTTTCAATGTAAAAGTCTTTTACATCCTTGATTAATTTTCCTAGGAATTTTATTCTTTTTGAAGCTATTGTAAGTGGGATTGTTTTCTTAATTTCTATTTCAGATAGTTGGTTGTTAGTGTGTAGAAACCAAAATGGTTTTTATATGTGGATTTTGTATCCTGAAACTTCACTGAATTATTAGTTCCAAGGTTTTTTTGTTGTTGTTGTTGAATCTTTAGGGTCTTCTACATAGATGATCATATGACTTGTAAATAGAGATTATTTTAATGCTTCTTTTCCAATTTTGATGCTTTTTATTTCTTTGTCTTGAACAATCTCTTGGGCTGGGATTTCTGGTTCTATATTAAATATAAGGGCAAAGACTGGACATCCTTGCCTGGTTCCTGATCTTAGAGGAAATGCTTCCAGTTTTGAATGTGACATAAGCTGTTTGCTTTTCACATATGATTTTTATTATGTCGAGGTACATTCCTTCATGTCCAGTTTGTTGAAGGTATTTACCATGGAAGGTTGTTAAATTTTGTCAAATGCTTTTTTAAATTTTGCATATATTGAAATGATCATGTGTTTTTTTTTTTGTCCTTCATTCTGTTAATGTAGTATATTTTATTAATTGCTTTGTATATGTTGAACCATCCTCATGTATGAGGGGTAAATGCCACTTAGTGAAGCTACAGGATCTTTTTGTTTTGTTTTGTTTTGAGAGAGAGTACATGCACATTGGGGTGGGGGGAGGGGCAGAGAAGGAAACAGAGAGAATCTTAAGCAGGCTCCACACCCAGCAGGGAGCCTGAGGTGGGGCTCAATCCCTGACCCTGAGATCATGACCTGCGCTGAAATAAAAAACTGGATGATTGAGCGACTGAGCCACTCAGGGCCCCTGCAGGATCTTCTTAATGTGCTGTTGAATTTGGTTTCATGTATATGTTGAGAACTTTTGCATTGATGTGTATTAAGGGTATGGTTTTGTAGTTTTCTCATAGTTTCCTTGGCTTTAGCAGCAAGATCACTCTGGCTTTATAGAATTAATATGGAAGTCTTCCTCTTCTTTAATTTTTTGAAGAGTTTAAGGATTCATGTTAATTCTCTCTCTCTCTCTCTCTCTCTCTCTCTCTTTTTTTTTAAAGATTTTCCTTATGTATTTGTCAAAGAGATAGAGAGAACACAAGCAGGGCAAGTGGCAGGCAGAGGGAGAAACCGGCTCCCTGCCAGGCAGGGACCCCAATGTAGTACTCCATCCCAGGACCCTGGAATCATGACCCTGGGATCACGGCAAATGCTTATCTGACTGAGCCACCCAGGGGTCCCAATGTTAATTCTTTCTTAAACATTTGGTGAACTCATCAGTGAAGTCATCTGGTTTAGGATTTTTCTTCTGGGGGAATTTTTTTTATTTAATCTCCTTATTCATTACTGGTCTATTCAGATTTTCTATTTCTTCATGATTCAGTCTTGGTAGGTTTATGTTTCTAGGAATTTATCCATTTCTCCTAGGTTATCCAAATTTGGCATATAATTGCTCATAATAGTCTCTAGTGATCCTTTATATTTTTGTGGCATCAGTTGTAATGTTTCCTCTTTTGTTTCTAAATTTGAGTCTTCTCTTTTTTTCTTCTTAGTTGAGCTAACATGTTGTCAATTTTCTTTATATTTTTAAACTCCTACATTCATTTATTTTTCTATTCTGTATTACATTTATATCTTTCCCAATCTTTGTAGTTTTCTTCCTTCTACAAATGTTGGGCTTATTTTTTTTTCCTAGTTCCTTGTGGTATAAAGTTAGGTTGTTTACTTGAGTCCTTTTTTTAATAAAAAAAATTTCATTTTAAACTGCCTTCTTGGTTGCTTCTGCTTTGTTCTGTGATTTTTGGTATGTTGTATTTTCAGCTTCCTTTGTCTTGTTGTATTTTCTAATTTCCTTTCTGATTTCTTCGACCTACTGGTCATTCAAAAGAGTGTTATTTAATTTCCATGTTTTCCTTTTCTTATTAGTTTCTCTTTGCATTCCATTGTAGCTAAAAAGTAATATGTGGTATGATTTTGATCTTCTTAAATTTGATGAGACTTATTTTGTGGACTAACATGTAATCTATTCTAGAGAATGCTCCATGTGCACTTGAGATAAATGTGTATTTTCCTGCTGTTGAGTGAAATGTTCTGTAATGTCTGTTAGGCCCCTTTGGTCTGTAGAATTGCTCAACTTTACTGTTTCCTTTTGATTTTTTAAAAAAATTATTTATTTATTTTATGTTTTTCTTTTTTTCCCCTTTTGATTCTGTTTGGATATTTTGTCTATGTTTGAAAGTGGAACATTGAAGTCACCTATTATTATGAAATTGCTGTCTTTTCCTTTTGAGGTCAGTCAATATTTGCTTTATGTATTTGGGTGCTCTCATATTGGGTACGTATGTATTTATAACAATTACCATTTTCATGCCCTCAATTTCAGCCTACGAGTATCCTTAAGCTTAAACTGAGTCTATAATGGACAGCATATAGTTGGATCCATTGCTTTTCAAAGATTTTATTTATTTATTTAACAGAGAGCGAAAGTGGAGCAGATAAGCAGGAGTGGCAGGCGGAGGGAGAGGGAGAAGCAGGCTCCCCACTGAGCAGAAATGTTCTGTGAGGCTCGATCCCAGAACTTGGGATCATGATCTAAGCCAAAGGAAATTGTTTAACTGACGGAGCTACCCAGGTGCCCAGATCTATTTTTTTTTTAAATTGATTTAGCCACTCTATGTCTTTTAATAGAGCGTTTAATCCATTTATATTTAAGGTAATTATTGATAGGTAAGGACTTATTATTGCCAATTTGATGTCTTCTGTCTGCCTTATAGTTATTTTTCCCTCTTCTACTCTTTTGCTATCTTTCTTTGTGACTTGTTAATTTTCTTGTAATAATATGCTTTGATTCCTTACTCTTTTTCTTTTGTGTGTCGTCTAGAGGTATTTTCTTCATTATTACTGTGACACTTATCTAAAAATTCTTATAACAGTCTATTTTAACCTGATAATATATAAGTTAAATCATATACAAAAACTCTGCACCTTTACCTTGTTAACACTTTGTTATTGATATCACAATTCACTCTTTTTATATCGTGCATCCTTTAACAAATAGTTTTATCTGTAGTTATTCTTAATATTTTTGCCCTTTAACTTTTATACTAGAATTAAAAGTGATTTGCACACCATCATTATGGTATTACAAATTCTGTATTTGTCTATTCTTGTATTTACCAGTGAGTCATACTTTCATATGATTTCTTGTTGCTCCCTTTCTTATAGCTTCCTTTCAGTTCAGTTTGAAGAACATCTTTTTTTTTTAATCATTTCTTGTAAAATAGGTCTCGGGATGATGACCTCCTTAAGCTTGCCTTTTTTTTTTTTTTTACTGAGAGAGGTTAGTCTGGGAAAGTATCTTTCCTTCACTTTTGAAAGCCAGTTTTGCTAGGTGTAGTATTCTTGATTGGTCATGTTATTGTTGTTGTTGTTTTCTTTTAGTGCTTTTAACATATAACCCCACTCCTCTCTGCCCGTCAACGTTTTTGCTGAGAAATCAGCTGATAGTAATATGGTGTCTCCATGAATGTAACAAGTCACTTTTTTCTTACTTCTTTCAAAACCCTTTTTGTCTTTGACTTTTGACAATTGAATTATAACTTGTCTCCATAAATTCTATTTGGAATCCTTCGGTTTTCATAAATCTGGATGACTATCTCACCCTCCGTCCACCCACCCCAATTTGGAAGTTTTCAGCTGTTATTACTTTAATTAGGATTTCTATCCCCTGTTTCTTCTCTTTCTATGACTCTCATAATGCATGTGTTAATTTACCATGGTGTTCTGTAAGTCCCTCAGGGTTTCTTCATTCTTTTTCATTCTCTTTCCTTTTTGCCCTTCTGACTGGATAATTTAAAATGACTATCTTCAAGTTTGTTAATTCTTCTGCTTGTCATATCTGCTATTGAAACCCTCTAATGAATTTTTAGTCAAGTTAGTATGTTCTTCAATTCCAGAATTTCTGTTTGGTTCTTTTTTATACTTTCTTGAGATTCTCCTTTTGGTCATGTATCATTTTCCTGGTTTCAATTTGTTATCTATCTGTGTCCTTTCTAATTCCTTTGGCTTCTTTAAGATACTTATTTTGAATTCTTTGTCAAGCAATTCATAAATGTTCATTTCTTTAGAGTTGGTTATTGGAGATTTATTGTGTTCCATTGTGACGTATTTCCATGATTCTTCATGTTCCTTATAGCTCTGAAGTATCTGTGGATTTGAAGAAAGTGCCACCTCTCCCAATCTCTATGAGACTGGCTTCAACTGGGAAAGACCTCATCAATCAACCTGACTAGGGATTGTGGGAGCGCCTTAATCCTTTTCTGTGATTGTATCTACTCTGGACTTGTGCATGTAGATTCCTAACTAGAGTGGATTCACTGGTCTCTTCTTTTTAAGGATTCTTTAACCTCTTGCTCCTCCTGGTATCTATTATACCATGGGCTGGGACATTAGAGGTAGGCACCTTTCTTTTACTCTCTTTCCTGTGAGAAGTTTTGAGTTCTGCATCTTCTTTCAATCTCACCAAACCATTCTTGATGCAGCACATTATCCAGCTCTTTTCCTTTCTTGTTAACTGCCCCCACCAAACTATAAGAGTTTCATCAGTGCTAGAGGTGTGATGAGACAAAAACTCACCCCTCATGCAGCATGCTGAAAAGCAGGGTCATTAGAAGCATGCTTCATTCTTTCTCTCCCCATGAGGGAGAAGTAAGGTGACCAAACAAATTCTTGTTGTCCTGAACTGAGCCTGTGATTTTACTGTTTTGTGTCCATATGAAGTACTATGACTTTTTAACTGAATTCTGGGCTTTTCACAAAGGTATTTTGTTGTTAAAGAAATGTTTCTGTGTGTTAAATAAAAAAATCAAGGGCTGGGATTTAGAATTCTTCTACCTGCTGACATAACTCCTGGGATCAAGAATCTTAATCAAATAGAGAGCACTTACTGATCTCAACCCCCAAGGATCATCCTAAGTGGGCAGGAAAATTATCCTTTAGGTTAGAGTGGAGGGGTACTTCACTTCAATTTTCAATTTTTCTGTCCAAGCTCTGAGAGATCATGTTCCAAGTTTTAAAAAAGGGGGGGGGGGAAAGGGGGGGGAAAGAAAGTTGAAATGCCAGATCTTGTTTTATGAAGTTAAACAAAAGAGATGTAAAGATCAATGTGGATGGACAACCTTCCCATATCACATTGGGATAAACATTTTTAAGATAGGCAATAAAAATAGGTATATCCTAGCCATTGAGAGTAGTAGAAGAGGCACCTGCCATTTAAAGGAAAAATAGCAAGGCAAGACATTTGGCACCCTTAGAAAAGATATAATGGCCATTGTCTGGAGACCTTGCAAGTAGAGGGTTTAGGCCTGCTGTCAAATAATGCCAGGATAGTCAGATATCACTGGGCCATGTCCATACATTCAGTTTTCCCAGTTTTGTTGTCTTGAGAGGAACTACATTTTGTAACCACTCTAATGGGTACCCCAATCTCAATTGCTCTTCTCTTCCTTCTCCTCCTACTGCCCCCATCATTGGTGTGACCTAAAATCTAAGATCTCTGTGTATGCCTATGTGTGAACCTCGAGACACAGAACCAGAATTATATTCAACAAGAGAGCTGGCTCAAATTGGAGTTTGTCACCTACAGAACTCTAATAAACACATTTCATGCACTGCTTCAGTCAAGCTACTTTTTAAAAAATTTTTTTATTTTTTAATTAACATACAGTGTATTTTTTTAAAGATTTTATTTATTTATTTGACAGATAGAGATCACAAGCAGGCAGAGTGGCAGGCAGAGAGAGAGAAATAGGAGGAAGCAGGCTCCCCGCTGAGCAGAGAGCCCAATGTGGGGCTCGATCCCAGAATCCTGGGATCATGACCTGAGCCGAAGGCAGAGGCTTTAACCCACTGAGCCACCCAGGTGCCCCATCACATATAGTGTATTATTAGCCCCAGGGGTACAGGTCTGTGAATTGCCAGGTTCACACACTTCACAGCATTCACCAAAACACATACCTTCCCCAATGTCCATAACCCAACCACCCTCTCCCTACCCCCTCCTCCCCCAAGCAACCCTCAGTTTGTTTTGTGAGATTAAGAGTCTCTTATGGTCTGTCTCCCTCCTGATCTCATCTTGTTTCATTTATTCCTTTCCTACCCCCCAAACCCCTCACGTTGCCTCTCAACTTCCTCATATCAGGGAGATCATATGATAATTGTCTTTCTCTGATTTTCAGTCAAGCTTCTGTCATACTTTTATGGTCATAGCTACATGTTCAGCCAAGGCACTACTCCAAACCTGTCCACACTAGTCACCAAAAGCTGTCAAATGAGAAAACAACAATTGATGGCTTTATAAGTTTTTGCTGAAAACCATGTCTATAATGATCTTTATTTTCTTAACCCTAGAGCACAAATAAAACCTATCAGACATAACTTGGCCTTTAGTCATATTCCATCTAGTAGATAGATAAAACACACAATATCTGACTGTGGAGTCAGATATTTGAATTTTATTTGTCCCATTTGGTGTGGGCCTTGGGTAAGTTTCTTATGCTTTGCATCTCCTGCCAATAACTACACTGTAAGGTAGGATACATGTATAATGAAATACTGTATATTAGGAACTTAGCTGAATATGTGACATATGGAAGGAACTCAAGCAATGTTGTTTATTATTATTATTATTATTATCATTATTATTTGTTACTTTCTAAAAAAGGTTTATTTTATGCTCCATCCTCTTATCTCCTCCTACTATAATAAACTGTGGTTCGTATGCCTATAGATTAATTATAGTAATAGTAATTGTGCATCAATTAATGTTATTGACCTGCACTTCCTTAAAATGACAACTTTTTCAACCATTTCTTAAATGTTGAGGCAGTCAAATGACCTTTGTTTGATCCTAGATAGAACTTACAATAGCCCCAGGTTTGAGATGAAGTTGACCCAGGATCTCACTCCTTCAGTGCATGTCATTTAGCATTCTGCCTGTCTAAGCATTTTATTTTAGAATCAACCATATGGAATTTTGATGCCAAGCCTTATCTTAATTCTGAGCTATCAGATAGCTTGGTAATTACTACAAAGCCATCAAGTACCACCAAACAATTTGCATCTCCTTAGGGAGTAATTTTCCTACAGGACAAATAGCAGTTGTCAAAGGACTAAGAATAATTTTGTTTACAAGCACAGATTTAGAAACCACTAAACAAGTATGAATAGGCACTGGAGATGTGACTTTCACTCTTAAGTACCTGACTTTATGTCATTAAGCTTTAAATGCTCATAATGAAAAAAATAGCATTTCAGCTCTTCTGATAAGCCGTAGGAAATTGGGTCTCTGTTGTTTTTCTTGACCCATTAATGAGCATGTATGTTAAGAACTCATATTTGTTCTCATAAACTTGGTTGTAAAAATACTGAAGACTAGAAAAGGAACAATTTCTTCCTCGAATTAATTCATTTCATTCACACAAATTCAGTAAATGTGAGTCAATCACTTCTTTGCACAAGATGCTGTGCATAAAGCCTTAAAAAATATTCTCCTTGTTTTCAAAATATTTTCATTTCTTTACCTCTCATAGTGCAGTGTGACACAGAAACACCCATGTGTTCCCCCTTGGACTGTTGATATTTACTCAACTGCTTGGTTGCTCTGTCTCAAAAGAGAGACTTTAAATTTCAAAAATTCAATCTATTGCTTGAAAATCAACAATTTGTTCCATCACAAACACCAATATTATTGTTCTATTTGACTCTGTAGAAATAATCTCTGGCATAATAAACATTATGAGTTTGTCCCTTAATAAATTACCCTACTGGAAAGAACATAAAAGATTTTTCTCATCAGAAACTCTTATGTTGCTGAAACTTCACTCTCATTATAATTTTCTGCCCTAGAATTGCCTTCAAAAATAAAATAAATTAGTATTTAAATTATTCATGGGTATATAACATTTTGATGTTTCAAATTTTAAAGAGATCTAATATGCATCAAATTATTAAATAAAAATTTGGAAGTCCATCTAGGTACCTCCTACTCATTTAGATTTTTCAAACAGCCATGATTTTTTTTTTTTTTGGAGGGGGGTTGCTTACATTAATTAAAACTCCCTCATACTGAGGCTTTTGCTTCCCCTGGTGACTTTTCCTTTGCTATATGCTTTGCTATATGCTTTGATAGACAGGGAATATGTTGCAGTAGTTATAGAAGTAAAGCTGAATTAGGTATGTTTATATTCTCTGAAGATTTTCAATAGCTCAACATTTTCTCTGGGCTTACATGATGGCTGTCAACAAGATTGTTACGTAAGACAAAGAATTGCCTCACCAGTATAGCTGATAGAGTATAGGTAGCTGATACTCGACCAATTCATGGTTTTAGCACTAAGCTATATCTAAGGAAATGAGAGTACCATATTTTATGTTTCCACAACTAGCACTAAATAATCATACAGAATAAATTTGTCAACACAGTATGAAATAGAGAGGTGCCAGTTATCCAAATAAATGAATGGATAAATGAATGTGTAATTTACATATCAAGAAACCCCCTGGGAACTGTAATTTGACAAAATAATATTTATTTATCTCATTGACATATTGTAGGTAATATTTGTAATAAGATTAAGACTAGACTTTGAATTAACCAAACCTTTTTGGCAAGGTGGCAGGTTTATATAGTTTCATGATCGCATTAATTGCACTAGAATCCCTGTCAACTGTGAAAATATCCCCAAAAGAACAATGTGTCATGACACTTTCCATTCATTTCCTGTATGGAGGTGCAGCTAAGACAAAGGCCAATTTTTTTCCTCACTATCTCTTATCAACTAATCTGTCAATGAGAAGAGCAATCTCTTTCTTTCCTATGAATTAAGTTTCTGGAGCTTTCCGGTGCAGGAAATTATAGGCATCCATTATTTGATCAATACTTTATTCTTTAGTACCAAATCTTCCCCACAGGTATTATACCATTTTATAATCATTCATACACAGGGCTTTTGCTATTTTGCCAAAACAATAAGAAATAGTCAGAAAATGCTGATGCAACTTCAATTATTTGTAAAAGAAAGCAAAGCAAACAAACAAACAAACAAAACCACCTTGAAGAGCAAAACTACATGGGAGTGTACTGATTTAATATTCATACTTCGGCATCTCATCTAAACATATTTTTATTAATATATTTTTATAGGTGGAAAATATTCCCTCAAATGTACTATTTTAAGACAATCACAAAATACAAGGATTTTAAATGAAAATGCAGAGGCAGTTCATTAAGTGGCTCCCATAGAAATTACCAGAGAAAACATTAATTAACAGGGTCAGCACAAGGTAGCATAGATAAGGCTGGAAAGATATAACAAATTAAAGCTCTACTCTGTGCCATTGAACAAGCCCCATTTGGGGGGCACTCTTAACTACATAGCACATAGTTTTAATTTGCTTGTAATTCTCTATTTTGATCTACTATGCCATTCAAAGGGATGTGAACAGTTCAAATGCCACGTTTGTCTTTCTTTTCGTAGATATTAAAAATAGGTAAAGGAAAAGTAATGGAACAGAAGGCTATCTTTAAAAAAAAAAAAGATGAGTACTTTACTGGAAAGGAAATATGGGACCTTAGAGTTGAATCCTGTGACTACCACCCCATTTGATAAACAGTTCTGTGAATGGACATCACGGCAGTCTCTCAGTGCTGGTCCTTCTAGGATAGAAGCAATCATTCAGAGCATGACTTATTTCTGAACTGCGAAAAACTTCTGCGGTCATTTTTCCACTCACAAATTCCAAAGCTGACAAGAATAACCCATTCACATCATTTCTTAAGCATCAACAGTATGTGGTTGAATTGATTCAGTCATGTTGAGGCTGGTCAACACGCTCACTCACTTGATCTAGAACTGCCCAGAAAGCCACTTGGTCTGTGAGAGCCTCAGAGAATCTCCTTCCCAACAACTTTTTAATAGAAATAATTTCCTTCTCTTTCCTCCCTCCCTCTTCCCCTTCTTCCCTCTTCCTCTTCCTCTTTTTCTTTTCTATTGTAAATACGGGGATAAACTATGTTATTGGCTTTGCAATTCTCTGTGATGGATTTTTTTTTAAAGGAGTAGGAAGACTCCTATTTAGTTTCTCTTTTGACTGTATCAAGGTGAGCCCCGCGGGAGAGGAGGGGCCCATGCACAGGACATGCCTGGGCATGCTATGTGGCTGCCCAAGGGCATTTGCACACCTATGGCTGTAGGACTTGAGGCTGCCTTGTGGAGCAGGCCTGGCTTCAAGGTGAATCCAAGAGGGATGCAGAGAAGAATTTTCTTTCTGCTGAAGTTTTGAAATCAGATATCCAGATGGCAAAAGGAAGAATTAGGCAGATGAATAATAACAATAAATGTTTATGGCCACGCTAATAAAGCTACATTCTGTTGGAGTGTGCTTTATGGACCAGGAGGGTGGAGCTGTGATTCCAGAAATTCAAGAACGCAAAAAGAACTTCTCTCCTCACCGACTAATATTTGAAGATAAATCTTTTAATTCTGCAACTGGAGCTAAGACACAACTCAGAGACATGCCTGGGAGAGGAAACATGTTGGTAATTACAAACTATTCACGCTCCTTCATGGCACATTTTGATAAGAAGGCTGATGTTGCAAGAACATTTGGTTTGGGGACAGGGGTTTAGAAACCAAACCAAACAAAACAAAGGACTGAAAAGTAGTGTCAGGACCTCCGTGAGTTGATGGAATTCTCTTAAAAATTTAGTTTGTGTGTACAGGTCAATTTTTTTTAAAAGATTTTATTTATTTATTTGACAGACAGAGATTATAAGTAGGCAGAGAGGCAGGCAGAGAGAGAGAGAGAGGAGACAGTAGGCTCCCTACTGAGCAGAGAGCCCGATGTGGGGCTTGATCCCAGGACCCTGGGATCATGACCTGAGCTGAAGGCAGAGGCTTTAACCCACTGAGCCACCCAGGTGCCCCACAGGTCGATTTTTTTACAAATAAAATGTATGTCACTTTCCATGCAGCATGACTATCACTCTAGTGTTTTACTAGGACATGATGAAAAGAGAGATGATTTATCTAGAATAACCATCTAGAGAGACTAGCTAATAAAACACCTATTTAAAGTGTAATAACAATGGAATTGTACTACTAGTAATTGAAATGTACTCAAAAGTTACCAGTTAAAAATTGTTAGTATGGGGTTCCTGGGTGACTCAGTTGGTTAAGCGCCCAGCCCCAGGTTGGGCTTCCCACTCAGCAGGGAGTCTGCTTCTCCCTCTCCTCCCCTCCCCGCTTGTGGTTTCTCTCACTGTTTCTGTCTCTCTTAAGTAAATAAATAATTTTTTTTTTAAATTGTTATTATGGGGGCGCCTGGGTGCGCACTGGGTTAAAGCCTCTGCCTTCGGCTCAGGTCATGATCCCAGGGTACTGGGATAGAGCCCCACATCAGGCTCTCTGCTCAGCAGGGAGCCTGCTTCCCTTCCTCTCTCTCTGGCTGCCTTTCTGCCTACCTGTGATCTCTGTGTGTCCAAAAAAAAAAAAAAAAAAAAAAAAAAATCTGTTTAAAAAAATTGTTACTATGATCCTGATTCCTGAATTGACAGAGCAGTGGAAATAGTTAATAGTTTAGAAACAGACCTTGGCATATATAAAAATGTTCTATGTGATAAATGAGACTTTAAGTATCCAAAGGGAAATGATTATCTCATACAGACCTGAGGTAGTTAACATATGAGAAAGAATTTGAGAGAAACTCTTGTTGCAAAACATAGGTGAAACCTAACAAACGTGTTCTGAAATGCGTAACAGAGCTCCCCAGGAAGGTGAGGGAACTCTCCAGATGCTGCAAATAAAAGCGATGCTAACAAATGGAGGCATAGAGAGGAACTGAAGTGGTAGATTACCTAGATTGATTGCAGCTCTGGGAAAACGAGATATTTGTTTTTTATAGCCACAGAAAGACAGGAGGTAAAGCTTTCAGACCACTCTTGGTGGGAGTTAAGAATGAGCATGTCATGTAAATCCAGGACCTTTGATAGTTTACACCATCAGGAACAGGATGGACTAGAAAAACTAATCTTTCAGCACAGGGGGATAACAAGAAAACTTGTCAGCTTTGGCCTGAGCTCTGCATGAGAAAATTCTCCACAGAGAGTGTATTATTACTGACCTGCTCTGATGCAGATTTTCACTTTCTAACTGGCCTAAGAAACCGTGGGCTGCACAACTAACAAAAAGTGACTGTTTGCACACCTGTGTTCATAACAGCACCAGGCACAACAGCCAAGAGATGGAAACAACTTGAACTAGATGTCCATCAAGCCACGAATGGATAAAATGTGGCACACACACACACACACACATGCACGCACGCACGCACACACACACACACACACAGATACATACAGGAATACTATTCTGTCTTAAAAAGGAAGGAAACTCAGGCACATGCTACAACATGGATGAACTCTGAAGATGCTGCATTAAGTGAAACAAACCAGTCACAAAATGATAAATATCATGTGATTTCACTTACACGAGTTATCTGGTGATGGTTGCCAGTGTTAGAGAATTCATGGAAAATGGGATTTTTTTTAATAGGTACAGAGTTTCAGTTCTGCAAGATGGAAAATTTTTGGGTATCTGTTTCATAACAGTGTGAATAGATTCAACACTGTTAATCTTCACACTTAAAAATGATCGAGATGGTAAATTCTATGTTATGTATTTTTTTCACTACAATTAAAAACTATGATTAAAAATTGACCAAGTTTGAAAACAGCAGGAGCACCAGGAAAAATCTAATCCATATATTTTTTGGATGAATGTGTCTTCAATACAGACTGGTCAAGGAGTGCATCAATAAATCTCAGAGGAGCAGGAGCTCATAAGTTATAATTGTATGAATTGTAGGAAACAAGGAAGATATGATAAAGATTGAAGAGAAACAACCAATAGCAGAATAGAGTTGGATAGATTCAAAATTCAAAAAATCAACAGAAAATTCAATAATAAAATAATGTTAAAACTGAAATAAAGCTTATGAAACAAGTGTGTTTAAAGGCCTGGTAAATTATAGGGGGGAAATAATTTGAAAACTAAACTAATAAGAACTTTTGAAAGTGAAATATATTATCATATTGAAATTTAAATGTAAAGAATGGGAAGATTTATCTGAAGAGATTTTCAGAAAACCATACAAAAACTCCAAGAAAGAAAAAAATGAAAAGCCATAGATGGTAAAATAAAGACTAACATACATCCAGTTAGAGGTCAGAAAGTGAGAGCAGAGAGAATTAGAAAGAGGTGACATTTGATGAGATAAATGTTGAAAACTTTTAAGAATTGATGCAATGAATATCTTGATTCAAGAACACAACACAACACAATTCACAGCTAAACACAAGAGAGTGTAATTTCAGAACACTAAAGACAGTGAGAGAATCTTAAAGGCAGCCCCAGAAGACAAATACTTAAAGAAAAAATTATGTTAACACGAGAATTCTTGCTAGTAACAGCAAAAGCCAGGACACAGTAGAGTTATATCTTTAATTTGCTGAAGGAAATGAATAAACTATAGTTATATTCCAAACTAAATTATCATTTAAAATAACAGTATAAGGACATTTTCAGATAAATAAAAACTGAGTTAGCTCACTACCAATGAAAAGTTTACTGTAGTACTCTAGATAGGAAGATACTCTTAGAAGCCAATTTAAGCCAGAAGGTCTAAAATGCAAGAGGGGGGAAAAAAGAAAAAGAAAGAAAGAAAAAAAAAAGCAAGAAGAAATGGCAAAGGAAATGGTAATTTGTCAGTGAACCTACTTCCTCTATAAGCCTCAGCCTTCCTCCTCACCTCCCTCTAGATATCATTCATATTTGATTTCTAAGTTGATCCGACTTTGATCAAAGAACATACACCTATCACTTAATTTCTGAAATTTGTTGGGATGTCATTTAGATAACCCAGAATACTGTCAGTTTTGTTTAATGTTCCATATGCAATTTAAAAGATCATGTATTCTCTACCTGCTGAGTATAGGCTACCTATCTGTAAATGAGAGGAAACCTATTGATTAATTTGTTCAAATTTCTTTTTCCTTCACGATTCTCTGTCTTTGTAGACTCTCTGTTCGTGGGAGAGGTACTTTAAAAACACCACCCAGGACTTTTGCTTCAGGGGAGAACTCACAGGTCAATGGCCGGTAAATGTTCCTTCTGAAACCATGATAAAACGTGGCTGTCTTGCAGAAAAGTCATATAGGAGATTCTAGAAATCAACAAGAACTAGACAACCTAAAATTCCAGAGATGAACAGCCCCTTCCTTGGCATCACTAGCTGTGTGCTTCCATGGCAGAATTTGACAATTCAAGGGTGGGCGGGGAATCAGGCTTGGCACAAAGCAGAAAGATTCTCCTGCAGAAGAGAGAAATAAGAAGAATTTTGGAATACCAAGCAGGGCTGGCATGACAAATTAGAAACTAGAGAATTCCCAATCACAAGTTAATCCCACAGGACTTTTCTGAGTTTTGCGGCATTGCTGGAGACTGGAGGGAACTGTGTGAGAAGTGCAAAGTGGGACCCTGGCAACTTTTCGGCACTGAGGAGATGAGAATCCCTCTGAAGCAAGGAGGGCCGCAAGAAACATCTGATTGGTGTGTTCCCAGCACATTTTGAATAGATGTGAGGCCAGATACGAAAGAACTAAGCTGAAAACCTTTGAAAGGAAGAACTTTCTTAAGGTAAAGAAGACAAACACTATTAAGGTCTCAGTCAAAAGCCTTGGGCGGGTTACATCCATGGTGGTGTTGGAGTCAGTAAGGCTTTTTGAATTTTCCTGATGTCTCAGAAAGCAGACAAAAGACAAAATCCACAAGGTCAGAAACTTGTACTTTGAAAATTCTCTAGCTAGAACCAATTCTCAATGTTGGGAATGAAAAATGAAATGTCACTGATGATCTACAGATATTAAAAAGAAAATAAGAGACTATTATGAATGATTTTATGACAATAAATTTAACACTCAAATTGAACAGAGTAATTGAAAAATAAGGGGAAATACAATTCTTAATAGTCTAATATCTGTTAAGGGAATTGAATCCTTAATTAAAAACATAAAAGGAAGTAATAATACCAACAAATTCTTTTAGTATACAAATTCTTCCAGAGATTAGAGGAAGAAAATGCTTTTGAATTCTTTTTCTGAGGCCAACATAACTCTGACATCAAAACCTTGCAAAGAAATTTCAAGAAGAGAGATTACAGGCCAATATTTCTTATGAACACAAAATTCCTAAACAAAATACTAGTAAATAACAGTGAATCTTACAATATACAAAATGTGATACATACATAACATAATTGAGCTTTTCTCAGGAGTATAAGATTGATTGATATTAATAATCAGTCAGTACAATTGACCACATTAATAAAAAGAGAGGCAAAAAATATGATTTCTTTCAAAGGACAAAGACATTTCTTAATAAAATTCAATACTTGTTTATGATTTTTGAAAATGACAAACTAAGAATGAAAGAGAACTTCCTCAGTCTGGTAAATTTTGCTAATAAATAATTTAAGTTAGCATCATTTATATGGTGAGCTATTAGTTTTTGAATTATTCCTTTCCCCTTGAGATTAGAAAGGAAAAAGATGCTATCACATCTTCTATTCAGTATCATGCTAAAAATGTTGGTCAGTACAATAAGGCAAAAAGTAAAAAGAAAATGAAATAAAAGTAGAGGATTGGAATATATGAAGTAAAATGGTCTTTATCAGTAAATGATATAATTGTGCATGTAAAAAAAACCTAAAACAATCAGAGACCATTAGAACAAATAAGCATATAATAATGTCAATAAACAAATACAAATTGTATTTCTATTTGATAGCAAACAATAATTAAAAATGAAACTAATATTATACTACATTAACTAACTGGAATTTAAATAAAAACTTGAAAAAAATGAAAGTAAAAGATATCATTCACAATGATGTTAAAAAGTATCAAACACTCAGAGATAATTCTAAGAAAAGATGTGCAAGAATCATAAAGCTATACTGAGAGACTTTAAAGGGGATATAAATTAATGGAGATATAACACAGATCAGAAGAATAAATATTGTTAAAATATCAATTCCATCCAAAGGACCTGGACTGGCCAAGATAATCCTGAAAAAGAAGGAAGTTGAAATACTTAAAACTACCAGATATTAAAACTTACTATAAAGCTAACATAATTGGTATTGATCAAGGATAGGCCATAACAAAGAATAAAGGATCTAGAAACAGACCCATACATACAAGGCCATCTGATTTTTTACCAAGTGAGCACTGTAAAAGGAATCTTTTCAATAAATGATGTTAAGTCCATTAGCCTTTCAAGTAGGGGGAAAAAATAAGCTTTGACTCCTACCTTTTGCTATTTATAAACATTTCTTTGAGCTAGAACATAGACTTAAGTGTGAACAGTGAAGCAATAGAACTTCTAGGTAAAAATAACAGACTGTATTAATGAGCAACATTTTAAAATATGTTAGCAGAGTCTTTGACACTCCTTACTGTAGAAGGTAAGGCTCATTCCCCTCTTTTTAGATGAGGGCCAGACCTACTGACCTCTTTCTAATGAACAGCATATGCTGGAAGTGACCCTTGATGATTATCACAGCAAGATTAAAAAAGAAATCAAAGTAATTCCTTCCAGTTCTCTCTTTCTCTTGGGACACAGACCCCAGCATACCTGAGCCGCTGTGTAAGAACTCTGACCACCTTGAGGCTTTCAGGCTGAAGAGACCACGTGGAGGGACTGTACAGAGATGGGGAGAGATGAGCTTCCCTAAAGACCCCCACTGCTCTAGGCCCCAGCTGAGTCCGGTTCCTGTGGCTGCTGTATCGAACAGATGGCCACAAACTTGATGCCTCAAAACAACACATATTTATTCTCTTACAGTTCCGAAGGCCAGAAGTCTGAAATTGGTCACAGCGCCAAAATCAAAGTTTTAGGGCTGTCCTTCCTCCGGAGACTGTGGGGAAGAGTACATGTCCGTGCCTTTTCTAGCTTCTAGAACTGCACTCTTAGGCATGTGCTCCCTAACTCTGTCTATTCAAATCCAACAGCAAGGTGTCACATTGCTTTCTTCTAGGCCAAGTCTCCCTATACCTTCGTTTTATAAAGACACTTGTATTTGCAATTAGAGCCCCCTAGGATAAGCCAGGATAATCTCCCTTTTTTGAGAAACTTAGTCACAACCGTAAAGACTTTTGCTTTAGAGGGGACATCCGCAGGTTCCAGGACTACGACCTGTATATCTTTGTGATGAGGGAGCAGGAGGCTGGCTGAGGACAGAGCAAAAGCTGGCGCCTTGCACCCCCTCTTCACCCGCTCCCCTCCATATGTGTAGCATTCCTCAGGCACCCCTGACTGCCATAAAACGAGAAATAGTTAACTTGCAGGGATCGCAATCCTGCAGAACAGGAATCTCCCTTGCTCTACAAGATGTCCTAGAGACCTAAACAGGGAGGTTACCTTATCAATAGCACAAATTTCCAGAGGCAAATAACTCTTGGTTCCTGAAGCCCTAATGTCCCCCTCCCACCATAAACTGGAGGACACTGGGGTAGAAGGGAATGTAAATGATAGCCGGATCATAATACCCCACCAAGAATCCCCCAATTATCTTGATGTTAGTGCCTGACCTAAAGATGACATTGATCAAGCCATAAGGGCAAAGACTCCCCCCGGCACCTTGTAGGCCCTCCCTAGCATGTGAGAACTCTGTCGAAATCTCCCATTCCTTCACCACCTCCCCCCAACCGTGGGGTATGTAACGTGCCCACCCTCACAACCCGGGGCAGCAGCTCTTCCTGCCCACGGGTCCTGTCCCCGTGCTTTAATAAACCACCATTTTGCACCAATAACGTCTTAAGAATTCTTTCTTTAGTCGTCGGCTCCGAACCTCCTCACCCCACCGAACCTGACTTAGGTTCTGGGACTTCATCATTTGGGGGCCATCACTCAGCCCGCCACAGCATTCCAGGTGAGAGATGTATCTCTCTCTCAGAGGTACAGATTCAGACGAAGAAGCCTTTGGAGGAAACCCCGGTCCTGGCCAATTCCCATCTGCAGCTTCATGAGGGACCTGCGTCAAGTCTGCATGGCTGAACCATTAAATTCCTGACTCTTAGAAACCATAAGAAATAACAAATAGTTGCCGTTGTTTCCTGCTACTAAATTTTGGTACCCCTCGATGAAATTTTCCTCGGTAAAATGAAGACAATTTGGAAAGGGCAAATGACCTGGGCACAAAGCTAAAGTTAATCCTTTTAAAATACCGTACTTTGGTCTTAGAGGATATTTTTCTATTCTTTTTGTGCAAATATACTCTATTGGGAAATTATATTAAAAGTGCATGATGGCCCATGACTTTTTAAAAAGTCTGACTTGGCAAAATGCAAAATTAATCATCTTTGTCAGTTTCACTTTTTTAAAAATTTTGTTCTGAAGTTTGGAAGTCAGCACTGGCCGTAGGATAACATCTAACTTCACTGGTCTTGACACAAAGCTCCTTGTGTGCCCCTTGGCCTTCTTCTAGAGCTTCCTCTGCTATAAGTTTCTGCAGTTTATGCCTCTGTATTTCTAAACTGCTGATTTTCTCACATGCAATATATGGTCTCACTACAAGATGCCTCTGTATGCCATTCTTCTGCCTGAAATTCTCTTCCCCTTCTCTTTCTTTCTTTTTTTTTTTTTTTTTTCCCAATCAGACCATTGCAGCTCAACCTTGAAAATTCAGCTTGAAGGAAACATCTTCCCCCCTTTTTTTACTCAGTGCTTAATTTGTATCTTAACATTTAAAGCTTTATTGAAATGGTCTTTCTGGGCATATATCTCAGCTACTAGACAGTAAGATCCTCAACACATTTAAAAAAAAAAATCCTTAGATTCCTAAAAATTCACAGATGATACGGATAGAGCAGGTGCTCAAGAGAGGTTTGTCCAAGTATGGCTAAGTTTTGAAATACAAATAGAAAGCTTAGGTCTGGTAAATATCCCCATCTGGGACAAACTGCGGTCTGATAGTGTAATACTGTCATGCTGATAGGTGGTGTTCTAACCATTTTTTACCTCTTTATTTTTTATTTATTTCTTTCCAGTTTTAAAGAGATATAATTGAACACAGCACTGTATAAATTTACTGTGTAGCATAATGGTTTGACTAACATATGTTGTGAAATGGTTAGCACAGTTAGTTAGCATCTATCATCTCTTATAAGTAACAAAAGAGAAAAAGAAAAAAAATGCATTTTTCCTCACGATGTGACCTCTTAGGATCCACTCTCTTAACAACTTTCAACTCTCCTACACAGCAGTGTTCTTGGTAGCCACCATGATCATCAGAACCCTAGTACTGACTGATTGTATAATTGGCAGGCTGTCCCTGTAGACTACCTTCCTATGATTCTCCTCTCGTCCTCCACCCCCTGCCTCTGCTGAGGACAAATCTGAGTTCTTTTTCTTTGTGTTTTAACCATTTATTTCTTTTAGGTGGCTTTATATCTCTGAAAAGGTGTTCTCTGATGAGTTCAATCTCCTTCCCTTCACTTCTACCACGAGTCCCAGTTCTGCCTTCTGGAGATATAAAGTCTATGTCTTCTACATAATAGCATTTCAGATACATAAAGCCAATTAGCTCGTCTCCACTCAGTCAGTCCCCTGATCTGCTGACCGTACTATACTTGTGCGTTTCTTGTTGATGTCCTTTCTCAGCCTTCCACAGGCAGTGCCATTGGAGGCCCAGGCTTCTCTAGTCATCCTTAGCATGTGGGTTCTGTCCCTCTTGACACTGTCACATGATGATTGCTTGTCGCTCTGGCTTCAGGACAGCTTCTCTATTCCAACTCAGAAAAGAACAGGCAGAAGGCAGAAGGAATGTGGCTGTGAAGTATGTGCCCTTTACAGCGTGTTCTCAGGAGGGTCCTAGTCACACAAATATCTCATTCACCATGACTCTATCACATAGTTGCAAGGGATGCTGGGAAACATAGTAATTTTGCTGGGCACGTTATCTCTTTGAAAAAATTGTAGGGAGAAAGGGAAAATAAATATTGATAGGCAGCTAGTAGTGTGCATGGTGTTAATGCACCTTCTCACAAGAATGGTTCCCTAGGTCAGACAATCATCCTAGAATGTTGGGCCTGGCAGAGTAATGAATGCCCATAATATGACTCTATCTGTATATGTAAATTTATGAAGGTAGTTGAAGGTTGGCACTATTTTTTAAGGTGACACATCACTTTTATACATTTATATTGTTTTTCAAAATATTTTAATTATTTATTTGAAAGAGAGAGAGAGAGTGACAGAGAGCAAGGTAGGGAGGAGAGAGAGAAGCAGGCTTCCTGCTGAACAAGGAACCCAATGCGGGGCTCAATCCCAAGACCCTGAGATCATGACCTGAGCTGAAGGCAGACACTTAACCCACTGAGCCACCCGGGCACCCCTGTTTAGATCATTTTTACAACGGACAAAAAAATAAAGTGATTTCTTTCATTCTGCTAGTCAGCGAGGTCTCCACTAAAACTTTGTATTTGCTATTCTGAAATCCAGTGAAATCCATTGTACTCCAGTGGATTTCATTATGCCTGTCCTGGTCCATGATTTCAGTATGCTGAGATCTTTCTGAAATTTAATTTTGTCATCTATTGTTCTATCCACTAGCCCTCCAAGATTTGTATCATCTGCAAATTTAGTAAGTGTTTTTATAATTTTGAGAGGGAGACATACATGTAAGCCCATAATTAGGTTGAAATAGTTCATATACTATCAAATCTATCAGGAAAGAGATGTACATGGTGTAAGAGGAACTTGGGAGAATGTGTGTCAGCTTCAGCTTGCCTGGATTCTGGAAGGTTAAGAAACCATGAATAATACTAATTTTGAGTATTAAAGATGAGATGAGCTTTGCCTGAGAGACCACATCTAAATGAGTATTCCTGGAAGAAGGAATACAGTAAGAAAGAGCCCAAGGGTGTGGCAGCCTGAGATTACAATGCCATAATCTGGCATGCCAGGGGCATGGAAAGGGAAATAGGACAGGAGGGAACAAAGTAAAAAGTTTATCCAGGAATTTCGAACTTTACATTTCATTGATTAGCCTTTAGAGACAAGCTTTAAACTCGATATACATTTTGGAAAGATTTTCCTCTACCTGTCTTTTAAATTTACAATTGCATTTCATTCCCAACGTTGGTTGGGTAGACAGTATAGAAGAGGGGATTATTTGAGCCCTTTCCTCATCTGTACCATGTGATCTGATTTCCCTTCAGATGTGATGACCATATGTCTCATTTTCTAAGACGTTGAATTTCAAATCATCTGCCTTGTGGCTGTTCAAAGTATTCTCAGACTTGCCAGTCCATGTGTTCGAGTGTTCGTTCCAGAAAATGTAGCCAGTGGTCTTCTGATCACATACTTCTCCTCTTATGGGACATGCTCTGATGGGTCTTCAGCTCCATCAACATGTTCTGTCTGGTCTATCAAGGGAGATATCAGATCTGCAATGTGAATTAGAAAGCCAAAGAACACCATGCTTGCCATTCTATTTAATGACAATGAGAAATTCCAGTAATGAAAGGGGTAAGCAATAGCATCGTCTGTAAGCTTGTATTTTTGCCTGTGTACAAGAAGCTCACAACCTTAATTTTCACAGCAACATAAATATTATGACTATAATTAACCATGAATATTTGATGAAGTTGGAGAGCATTATCTACACTTGCTTAATATCACTGGATGTCATTCTAAATTTTGGATGCTTTTTAAGTATGGAAATGTTCTCTGTGTGCTGCCAAATTTCTAAACAAATGCCTGGTGGAAAATTGCACCTTAGCCAGAACAATAACCCCAGTAAATAGGTAATAATGGGTATGTATCTTGCACATTAGCTTGACACAGAGCATTAAGATGTCCCAGGACATTAAAGACTGAGTTTTTATAAAGAAAATTAAAATTGACACAATAGCCATGCTTCATCTGAGGGATTGATGCATTGCAAAGAAGTACTTTTCTCATGTGAAAAAGAAAGTGGTGCCTTGTTAAGATGCCAGGGATCTTCAAGTTGGGAGGGTTAGGGGTATCTCTGGCAGACACAGATCTGCAGGTTGCATTTGAATGCCTAAAGGTGATCTGGGACCCATACCCTGGTGGTCAGCTATATGAATCTGGGGCAATTTACAGCCTAAATGCCTTTGTCAAGAAACAAAATGTGTGCTTACTGAATTTTTTCCCCTTTTTTTTTTAATGTGCATTTTTAAAATTTTACAATAAAGTTATGTAAGTTGCAGTAAAAAGAAGAGGGTTTCTGACAAATGCATTTTAAATATAAAGGCAAGGTACAGACAGCCAGGGCTCACTAAAATGGGCTTTCTAGGTCCTCAGAAGTATAAGTCATTAAGACTCCTAAGCGTGTTGCATAGAGCTTGGCACTTCTGAGGTTCTTGGCCCAGAAGATTGCTAGGCATTGGTAGATGTGGTAGGTTAAAGATGGCTGCAGATTATTTGCTATATGTGTTAACTTCTGTTATTATTTATTATCTCCCTTTGAGAGGTGGATTCTAATTCTTCTCCATCAGAATCTAGACCAACTTGTTTCATCAGTAAATATGGAAGACGTGATGCTATGCTAGTTCTGAGTCTAGCATCTAAGCCCGGCAACATCTTCCCACTTGCCTTCTTAGAGCTTTGTACTACAATGAAGGAAGACTGATGGTGCAGAAGCCAACTTTCTGTAAGGAAGTGCTTGGCCACAGGGAGAAGCACAAGTAGGTGCTCTTATGGATACGTAAATTTGCAGCAACAGCCAGAATCAACTGCCAGCCTTGTGAATGTTCCCTCTTCCGGATTATTCTGGAACAATCCAGCCCGGTCAAACCTGCAATTGTTTCAGCCCCAGCCACCATCTGATAGAAAGGACTTGAAGGACATGAAGCAAAACTGCCCAGCTGAGCCCCATCTTCCCACAGAACAATGAGAGGGAATAATTGTTCACACCATTAATAACTACATGAACTCAGTTGTTTACACCATTAAGTTTTGGGGTAATTTGTAATGCAGCTGTAGAGAACTAGATCAGGAAGGCTAATGGAAATGTGAGTATCATGAATCAGAAAGCTTTTGGCCTCTTTTCCTGCTTCCTTTGCATTCTTCTTCAGCCACAATTGAGTTACCTCCTGTAGCCCAGGTAACAGGCAGTGAAGTGTCTTCAGAGGAACACATGTTCGAGTAGGGAGTACAGGGTCACTGATACCCATTGCTGCCTTCAGCCTGTACTACATAATGTTCTACTTAAGATCAGGAGCTCTGCAGTCAGATTGACCTTTGTTCAAGCCAGCCCAAACCCCTACCAATTGTGGGGCCCTAAGCAACTTAGGTCATTTTTCTCTGCCTCGGTTTTCTCACCTAAATCATGATGGGAATTATGTATGTAAGGCTCCTTGGGATAATGGTTGTGATACCTAGGAAGAACTCAGTATATATTAGCTGTTGTTGTTATTTCTATGATGCTGGTGATGGTGAGGATACTAACTAAAGATACTTTGACCCTCATAAGTTGCCTTTTCTCTGCCCCCTTCTGGTGTTTCTTTATATCGGATTCTGTCTTTTGTGAATCAATTAACAAATACTTCATGTTATTCTATGGCCTTCTGTGTGATTTTATCAGTGTTTGTATAAGAGTTTTTTTCTATTATTTATCCAAGAGAGAGAGTGTGAGAGAGAGAAGGACTGGGGAGGTGGCAGAGGGAGAAGGAGAAACAGACTCCCTGCTGACCAGGGAACCTGAGGCGGGACTCGATCCCAGGACCCTGGGATCATGACCCAAGCTGAAGGCAGATGATTAACCTACTGAGCCACCCAGGGGCCCCTGTATAAGAGTTTTACAAGAAATTTTATTTTAGCTTAGTTTTATAAGAAATTTTAAATACAGTATTTGAACATTTTATGTAGCTTGTCCTTGTTATTTTCTAGAAGTGGTTAAATATCAAAAAACTAAAAATGATGATACAGTAGAAATTTTAACAGACCTCCACTTAATTGATTAATGGGGTTAATCAGCATCCTCCATGCTGTCTGGGGATGGTACAGACTCATGAAAGCTCAGGGCTGGGGCTGCCTCTGCTATGCGGTCTGAAGCTTGTCCATTGATTGTTTGCTATGTAGCCACATTCACTGAAAGTCCCAATGTAATAAGTCAGAGGAATGGTAAAAGGAACGAGTAAACTCAGAACTTGCAGCTTGGAAACCAAGCAAGAATTCTTGGCCAGTTTGAAATTTAATCATACCTCTCAGCTTTGGGGGTAGATCCTGATAGGAGCCAGCGCTAAGCTGTCCTGAGTCAGTTACTAAAGAATGCTTCTCAGTGGAGCGTGTGTGTGCATGTGTGTGCCCACGTGTGCACACCCATGCATGCCCCCAAAAGGGGAGGAGAGGAAGAGGGAGAGCAACAGCTATGACAGCAGGATGGCCTTTCCCCAGGCTCTGCCTCTTGTCCCTCTGCGCTCTACACTCCCCACCTCCATGCCGTGCTCATTTTTTGCTGGGAGCCCAGGAGCAGAGCGTTGGCCTGGGGTTCAGCAATCAGAGCCCTCAACATGGCTTGAGGAAAGGGGATAGAAACAGAGAGAGTAAAACACAAGGATGTAATGTTTTCCGTCGTTTCCCTGCATTTTGGAGAAACAATGGTTACTGACTGGTAAAAAGTCCCCTCACAGCACACTTAGCATAATAAAACGCACATCACCGGCTCCATTTTTCTTTCTTTGAGCCTCTGTCAGCAAAATTGTTTGGGGTGAGGTGCGCAGGAGAAATACTCCAACGGTTTGCTTGCCCTGAACCCTCTCAGGACTCCCCTGGCCGCTCCAATGTGTTCCTGCTGTTTCCCAGGAGGCCCATGATTTGCACAATGCGTCTTTCCCCAGGTCCCATGGCCAAACATTGACATATTCCAGCCATCATTTCACATCGCCTTCCTCCAGGATGCTTTCTTTGTGCACTGAACTCGAAGAATCACTCTGAATGCCCTCAGATAAACTTACACTACTCATCTCTCTCAGTTGAAGATGTGTGCTGTGGAACGGAAGTGTTTTGTGAATGCTTAGCATGACACAAAAGCTGTTTCTGCATTTTGCCATCATACATTTCTGCCGTCCTTAGCTCAGCATCTCTGTGCTACAGGGAGACGTACCACACAATGCACAGATGGAGCGGGAATGCAGGCAGAGTTCTCTGGGGCTCAAGACTCATTCTGCCATATGCTGTTCTTCCTCCTTCTGAATTCTGTCAAGCACCCGGGCCACCGGCTGGCACAGGGTGACAAAGATGGAGAGGCTTTAATCAGGTGAAAGTCTTCAATTTATAGCCATTTCAATAACTTCTTTAAATAAAAAAGACAAGCGTCAATTGAAGTTATTTATCTGAGGGAAAAAAAAAACCTTTTTCTCTCCCCTGTAAATTAATTTTTCCAGGAATTCTGTGTGATCCCAATGAAGTAACCACTTTGAATTAGCCTGTTTTATGTAACACAAATGATTTTAAAACCCCCACAGATTAAGATATAGTTTTATTACCTGTCAGTCTTCCTTTTCTTGAAAGTCCCAGTGAGCACTAACATTTTTTATGCATTTCCACACAATTTAAATTGTAGGTCTGCTTATTTTTTATTTTATACATAAATAAAATTTATTATCACCAGATCAGTAGTGAATCCCAATTTTTTTATGCTATTAGACCTGTAGACAGTGAAAGAAATTTTGTTCTTATGCTTTCTTGTAGCTTTTCAAAACTTTTAATCCCAGCTTTGGTCTTTTGTTCTTTATTTACTTCCTCCTGTCATTTTTTTTCTTTTTCAGTTTGTGTTAAAATATAATAAGATGGCCCGAATTATTTTAATTCAACATCCTACCTTTCCTTTGGTACTTTCTTCCAGATGAATCACACTGATGAGGTTAAGGAAATTGACTTGTACGTTTCAAATAGCACCCTACTCTTGTCAAGTTACTATTGTTAAAATGGCAAAAGACTTTTCCAGGCAAGAGAGGCAAGCTAATCAAAGTAACCCATATCAGACAACTTCCTTCAGCTTTGGGACTAGTGAGTTCACACCTAAAATCACAGCAGTAGCCATTTGGGTCTAGAATAGCGACTAGTCCCACTGAATAAAAGTGGCCCCAAGAGGTGTTTTGTGGGAAGAGATGGTTAATCTTCATAATGTCAGCTTGAAGGGATAAGTGAGACATCCCTGATGATCTTACTTTATGGTGCCTAAGAAAAATTACCTGAAGCTTAGACATTGACTAAAGAAATTACTGGATGTTCTTTTTGGGCATGGCTGTTATAAAATAACAGGGACAGGGTCAACTGGTAGACTTTTGTCCAACAGACTTGCAGATAATTTCAGTTTTCTGTCACACCCAGCACTGATCATACCCTGGCAATTCTAGCTTCCCCAGTGCTCTTTGGAATTGGTGTTATATCTTGTTGTTTCCCTCCTTAATAAGCTCAATAAAATATTTGACTCATGTTCATTTTATATCTGCATGACAATCACAATTTCACCTTTGTGAAACTCCAATAACTACTTTCAATAACTATTACGGATTCAGCAGCCATCAATTTATTTTCACATTTCCCAAATTTATTTATGTTTCTTTGTTTTATCTTTGCTGGTCTCCTCACAGTTTTAAAAAATACTGCCAAATTCTGTTTTTCTGAGAGCGTACTATGGAATCCATATTATATGCCATACCAGGCTCAGTCTTTAACGTAAGCAAAGCCATAAGGAAGGAAAAATAAAATAAGATGGGAACAGAGAGGGAGAGGAAACATAGAAGACTCTTAACTCTAGGAAGCAAACTGACGGTTGCTGGAGGGGGGGTGGGTGGGTGGGAGTATGGGGTAACGGTGATGGGCATTAAGGAGGGTCACTTGAGGGGTGCCTGGGTGGCTCAGTCATTAAGTGTCTGCCTTTGGCTGCCAACATCCTGGGATCTAATCACACATTGGTCTTCCTGCTTAGCAGGGAGCCTGCTTCTCCCTCTCCAGCTTCCTCTGCTTGTGTTCCCTCTCTCACTTTCTCCTTCTGTCAAATAAATAAATAAAATCTTTAAGAAAAAACAAAAGAGGGTCACTTGATGGAATGAGCAGTGGGTGTTATAGACAACTGATGAATCCCTAAATTCTACACCTGAAACTCATAATACACTCTATGTTAATTAATTTGAATTTAAATAAAAAGGGGGGGAGCCCTAAAGTTCTTATTTTGACACTATTAGGCAATGCCTCTTTCCTTTAACTGCTTTTCTCTGGGCCTTGCCTAGTTTTGATATGTCTTTCTGGAAGTTAGGTGAGGAGAACTTTTTTTCTGGGCATGTCCAAGAGTAAAATTATGAGAGCGAAAAAAAAAGGGGGGGAGAATTATCATGCTATATCAGGACTTTAACACACTTATTTTGACCTAGTCTTTATGCTACCCTAGTGAATTTTTTTTTTAATTTTTTTTTTCTAAGATTTTATTTATTTATTTGAGAGAGAGACAGTGAGAGAGAACATGAGCAAGGAGAAGGTCAGAGAGAGAAGCAGACTCCCCGTGGAGCTGGGAGCCCGATGCAGGACTCAATCCCAGGACTCCGGGATCATGACCTGAGCCGAAGGCAGTCGTCCAACCAACTGAGCCACCCAGGCGTCCCAACCCCTAGTGAATTTGTATGTACTGTCTTTATTTACAGACAAAGTCATTGAGACTGATGCCTATCCATCTGGTGAGTGGTAGATTCTCTCTCTTTCTTTTCTTTCTTTCTTTTTTTTTTTTTTTAAAGTGGATTTATTTATTTAGTAATCTCCACACCCAACGTGGGGCTCAAACTCACCACCCTGACTGAAATCAAGAGTTATGCACTCTTCTAAGTGAGCCAGCCAGGCGTCCCTTCCACTTTTTTTTTTTATTATTAAGTTTATTTTGGTGAGTGGTAAATTCTTGAGCCCTTCCTAGTTCTATCCAAAGCCCATGTACTTTCTGTATATCAGTTTCACTTCAACTAATTGTAGCTTCTCATTACAATTAACCTTCCGTGGGTGCGATAAGATGATGCATCCTTGTGCGGATGAACAACATGCTGAATATCATGACCTAGAGCCAAAGTCACATAAGGTGCAGGGTTCTGTTTTCATGATGAACAGCCTTTGGAAAGCTGCAACCTTTGCCTTTCCTTTTTCGTGTTCTCACCTTGACACACTTGGATGTGTACCCAGCTTTCACGGTAGGCTGAAGTACTGTTGCAGTTGGAAAAACTCATACAGGGGTAGATAACTGGGCACTGGTAGATGTGGGCAGTTTAAAACCAGGTGGTCCCAGCAAATAAGTTGGCTTGTACATGGAAGAGGTGTTGAGAAAAAGAAGGGCAGTGGCCAGGTTTGTTAAATAGAGCAAGATGTATGAAACAGTCACCAAAGGCAGCACCATCTGTGGCCATTGTCCACACATGTTCCTTATTTGCCAATCTGATTGGATATTTGGGGATATTTTAATTTCCTTTTTGTTTCCCTTTAATGGGAAATAATCTTGACTTGCTGAGAGAGCCTCTGAAGACTTCAACGGGGAGCCATTCATTTGGGTATTTTAGTACCACCCATAACAAAAGATCACCCTCTGCTCTACCCAAATAGAATTGTTAACTTTGTAGAAGTAGCAAATAGAAGTAATTGAATTAAAGAATGTAAAGAGTCACAATTTCATTTAATATTCTTAATTAACTGTGTTTTTAAAGAATTCAATTGAAATTCTAAAACCAAATGTCCTTTAAAACTCCCCTTTTTGCTCCTCAATTTTATTTCTGGGTTAAAAAGAAAAATAAAAGACTTCTGTGCTAAGGACAATAAAGCAGAGATAAGGTGCGAATTTCCTTCTTTCCGGGAATGTGAATGGATGAAGATATGTTTCTAATTTTCAGAACAAATGTGCTTCTTTTCCAAGACTCTTAGTCGTTACAAACCTTGCAACTTTGCTTAGAGAAGATATTCAGGGCAAAATATTTCTATGAGATTCATGGAAGAGAAAAATGATGAATCATCTCAATTCTAATGTGGAAATGATTTTTCTGTAGCTTTACTTGTACTGTGAAGAGAGCTCTACACCTGCTGCACACTATATTTTATCTTGAATTTAAGAGAATAGAAAAGATGCTGCTATTTATTCCTCAAAATAGTACTTGTGCATCCACACACTCCCCAAACAGAATTTCAGTCCAGCCTGAAATGAAGGTCACATCAAGTACCAAAGATATTTCAGTTCTAAGATGGATAATCACAGCAGCTATTCCAGTTATGAAAAGTTTTGCATGAAGTCATTTGCTTGTATCTTGTACTAGAGAGGAAACCTAATAGCTGCTGTTGGGTATTTAGGAGATATTTTTTTTTTTTTTTTTTTTTTTTTTTGAGTTTTTAAATTTTTTATTTCCTATCTTAAGAGGATTACTATCATAAGATCATTGCTATCTTAAAATCTCCAGTTAATTAAAAAACAATGTAATGATGTTAGATTACTTAACACTAATAAAAAAATAAGAATCCTTGCAGAAGACACAGGGAATTATTTGATCTAGATCCTGACAAGTGGGTAAAAATCTAAAGTCCGCGACTGAAACACAGGCCACGGGGAGCTATTGACTATGATTCCTTTATTTCCTATAGACTCATTCACTCAGGTTACCAGAACAATCAAATCCTGGGCAGGCTTAATTTAATTAATATTGGAAGACATTCACGCAACCCCTATCCATCCAAGAGGTGCTTCCTATTACATCCAGAACAGTGTTCAGCAACCTTGCTATGCCCCAGCAGGACCACGGTATCTGATGCGGGCTAAATTTTATCTCTGACCTCACTCGCTCCATAGCACTCACATGATTTCTGTCCTTAAATACACTAAGCTTTCCCCCACTTTGGACTATTCATACTTGCTGCTTCTTTGCCTGGAACACTCTTCTCAGTCTTCACGTGGCTGACATCACATCATTTAAGACTCAGCTTACAACATTTCTCCCAAGTGCTCTTCCCTGGTCAGTGGAACTGGACCCCCACCCACAGCAGCAGTCATTCTTCCTTCCTTTCCTCTGTTTTATTTTCTTCTTATGAGTTACCATTATTTAAAACAGTCTAGTTTACTTCGTTACTTATTTGTGTATCATTTGCTTGCAAGCCAGGCCAAAGGTTCCGGAAAGGAAGGATCTTACCTGTCTTGTTCATTACAGCACCTAGAACTATGTCTCATGCAAAATCACACCCAAAAAACCATAGAAAGATATAGTTGAGAGTTCATAAGTTTAGAACAAGAGAGATGGAAACATACCTTTATTTTACAAAATGGAAAGTTGAAAGGCTTGCAAGAGAATTGAAATGTGAATGGGCATTCCTATGAGGAATTATGTATTTCCATCTATGGAATCAGGAGTCTTCAATAACAGAAGTAAAGAAAAAAAAAGTAGCATTTCAACTGTGCCATGAAATGGGTATATTTTTATGTAGAGACAGGAAGGAAGGATGGTCTTAAGTCTTTTTAGATAAGTTTCAATATGAGATAGACCAAGATTAAAGGAAAATATCTCAGGGAAAGAAGAGAAGTGAATTTTATTTAAATAAGTGACTTCACAGGGGATCAGAGATGTCTTACATCCTGGCTCCAACATCCCACATCTGGGTTACTGCTGTGGGCTGAATTGTGCTGCCCCTAAATTCATATGGTGAAATCCTAAACCTCAGTACCTCAGAATGTGACTGTATTTGAAGATAAGGTCTTTAAAGAGGTAATCAAGTTAAAATGGGGTCATTAGAGAAGACCTTGATCCAAAATGCTTGTTGTCTTATAAGAAGAGATTAGACCACAGAGAGACAGCAGACATGCATGAGCACAGAAGAAAGACCACGTGAGGACCCAGAGGGAACGCATGGGGAGAGGCCTCAGGGGAAACCAAAACCGCTAACACCTCGA
This sequence comes from Mustela nigripes, assembly GCF_022355385.1. Taxonomy (NCBI): domain Eukaryota; kingdom Metazoa; phylum Chordata; class Mammalia; order Carnivora; family Mustelidae; genus Mustela; species Mustela nigripes. Next base: position 15,857,653 of record NC_081571.1, read on the forward strand.
TCTGGGACTTCCAGCTTCCGCGACTGTGAAAAAACTAATTTCTGTTGGTTAAGCCACCCAGTCTATGGTATTTTATTATGGAGGCCTTAGCAACCTAATACAGTCACCTTGAGAATTTTGACCTCTCTAGGTCTGTTTTCGTGTCTGCAAAATGTTGACAATACCAGAGAGATAGTAAAAGAGTCAAGTGATGAAGTCATTAAAGGTCTTTATAAACTAGAACTAATTTAGAGTGTGAAGACATGTTTAAAATAGTCGCAGTAGCTGATGTTCGTTTCTCTTGCCTCTTTCTCTTGATTTTAACAGTAGCAGGAAGTATGGGGCTAGTCTGGTTTAATACATTTGTAACACAGTTGACAATTTCAAGGGCTTTCCTCAGAAAGAAACATTATATCTGTATTAGAGAAAGGACTGGAGGAAGTTGCCAAGATAGAAGTTAGAAAGAAAAGCAAACTCTTTTGTCCCTGCTAGTCTTTGTTTCTGCTCTAAAGGCTTCCCTGCGAGTAGCCACCCATGGCAGACCGAGGCTTACACTGACAACATGGTCGTTCATGCCACTCTGTCCCTCTCACTAGTCTGAGAGGTTCTTCAGGATGGGCTCTCCATTCCAACCTCCAGGATCCCTTCCTAGCACAGGGCCTGCACTCCATCTATGGTCGAGTGAGGGTTACCGAACTAGGTGCTTTGCCTTCTCTGACCACGTATTATTGCAAGGAGTGAGTCTACTGTAGTGAGGGGATTAGAGTCGAACCCATGCCTGAGTTTGAGTCCAAGACTCAGACCTTGTATATTTGCAGAGCCTGTTGGAGACCCGATTGTCTCCTTTGGCTATTTAGATGAGAGTAACTGACCACCTCATCATTTATTTTAGGTGAAATACTACACGTAAAGCAATTAGGACAGCCCTCCTATCTAATTAATGTTGAATATTTTTTTGTTGTTTTCGGTATTTTATCTGTCTCTTCTCTTGGCACCAATGTGACCTGTTCCCGTGTTAGCAAGGGCAAGGTCCATGTTGTTTTATTTTACCCATACTATACACCATGTGAAACCAGCACTTCTCATTGATTAGCTCATCTTTTTATCTAGCAAGAGAGTAATGAGGACTACTGAGAGCTAATTTCTTTCTGTAAAAATAAATCCATAGGTAACCCGGAGCCCAGAGCCTGTTCGGTAAGAAAGCTTTCCTTGATCAAAAATACTTATCAGATTTGTAATGGCAACCAATGTTTCTGCTTTCCTTTATGGTTCTTTGACTCTTTATATATAATTTGAGTGAACGAAACCAGACAGCAAGATCACGGTGACTTCTGCTTAATTGCATGCAACCTTTTCACTTATACATTTTCGTCTGTTGAGACAATCCAGAAGCTACTCTGGGGTACCTATTTGCTTATTCCTCTAATTAAGCCAAGCTGTCTATAGCCTAGAATTCTGGTCTCAGATGGTATTCTGTTTCTGCAGCAGTGACCTCTGTCCAACCCCAGAGCACGTTCCGGCATTTGCATTGTGGGTGGAAGCCGCTGCATCGTGCTTGGTCCAGGCTTCTGGACAGTCACGTCGTCCCGGAAGTCAGGCTCATTTATCATCCCTGCCATGAGCTTGCGGGGTTGCCTGAAGAGGAAAATCTCTGGAAGCAGGCAGTGATGAAGCCGCAGAAGAGAGTCAGGAATCAGGGTGGGAGTATGGAAGCAGGAGTATCTGAATGCCAGAAGGACAGGCTCCTGAGTCACGTTTCTGGTTCTGATGAGAAGGTTTCACAGTGACAAAAGCTGTCCCTTCTGGATCCCCGTATGTCTTCTGCCTCATTTTGAAGTGCAGATTGTTGTGGTGATGGCACCCCCCCCCCTTGCATTTTTCATACTTTCCCATAGCCTCATCCTTGGGTAAATGCCTCCTGTGCCACCTGTGAGCTAGACCATGAGGTGCTAGCAACTACAACACCGAGGCTTGCAAAGTGCTTGTCCCTGGGGGGTTGCTTTCTCACCGCTCTTGGAACCCTGTGACTATCATGTGAAAAAGCCTGGAATAAATACTCCAGAATGAGAGCCCACGTGGCTAGAAGCACTTGTCAACCCACCTGTCCCATCCAGGGGACTGGCAATGACCCAGCCCCAGCTGCCCCATCAGACACATCAGGGAGCCCAGTTAAGAAGAGTCAAGCTCGGCCCAGAAGTGCCCAGCTGAGCCTAGCTCAAAGTGAGGACCTGCCCTAAATTTCAGGAAGGTTTGCTACACAGCAAAAGATAACTGATAAAAGCGCTAATGCTTGACTTGCTGGTCCATGTCAGGAATAATTCCAAGTCAGTGTTTCATGAGTGTTTTCAAGATCCCATCTGAAAGACGCTACTCTAAAATAAGAAAGCAGTTCAAAAATAGGGCAACCTAGTTTACTATCACCATTTGATAAAGGCGTTTTCCAGAAAAGTCTCTCCCTGTGATTTGCAGAAGTATTTGTGAGGGGGTGACGAAAAGATTCTCAAGATCCTGGTGCTAAGAGGAGGAGGTATTACTGGAGCACGGTGGCATTTTGAAATCAGAGAATCTTTAAATACTGTAGCTCAGTGGATCGTGAATGTGATGTGGTGAATATTTGTGCTGTTGCCAGAAAACCAACCTTGCCTCTCCTGTGTCTTGAATATAATACTTAATGTGTGTGTGTGTGTGTGTGTATGCATATATATATATATATATATATATGTATACATATATATATATGGTGCCTGGGTGGCTCAGTGGGTTAAAGCCTCTGCATTCAGCTCAGGTCATGATCTCAGGGTCCTGGGATTGAGCCCCGCATCAGGCTCTCTGCTCAGCAGGGAGCCTGCTTCCCTCCCTCTCTCTGCCTGCCTCTCTGCCTACTTGTGATCTCTGTCTGTCAAATAAATAAATAAAACCTTAAAAAAAAATATATATATATATATATATTATATAAGGAACTCTATGGAATATATATATATATATATGCATATATATATATATATATATATATATATATATATATATTATATATAAGGAACTTAAAGGAACTCTATGCCAAATTCCTGGATGCTTTCTCAAGCTCCCAGTGTTCTACGTTTGGCTTGGGGTGGTGAGTGTAGATGAGAGCAAGGAAAATACGATATTTGCTATTTACAAATTAGGAGTCATTCATCCAGCTCATTCATCTGCTCAGCAAATAGTTTGTGAACCTCTGGTCTTTGCCAGGTCCTGTGCTACTATAGAGGGTGGAGGAAATAGCTATAAATTCCTGATTTTCTCAGGAAACTGTTCACTGCTGCAACAGACAGCGTCACAGCGTGCTCTGCCATTCCTCCCAGCCAAGGAGTTGCCTTGCTGAAGGATGACTATTGCTGCTGGTTTCCATGAAGTTGCTCTGAATTTGGCTTTAAGATGTCTAAACAAATATTCCATATCTTCTGGAATGGACTGACCCTGAAGACTCATCCAAATCAGCCATATTTTTGTGGCTTTCAAAGTTTCCTATGAGAATTACCAATGATATATGACATATATCTCATATATGACATAGATCATATATAATATGACATTGAGGGCTTAACTCTACATATCTAGAAGTGAGATAACACTTGCCCTGTTATTAGTTGGGGAGGGATGATTCATTTTGTTAGTGTGCTTCATAATTTCTGTGTGTTAATTATCCTCATTTGTATGAATCAAAAGAGTTCCTATAAAAGTAATAAGACAACCATGTAGATCCAGGAGACATAACCTCAAACATTCCTTTCCTTCTTATTTGAGGACAAAGGCATAAGAGTCCTAGAAAAAATTTCCCTCTTGTTCTGGTTAATTGTAGGTGTCAGCTTGACTCGGTCACAAGGTGCAGACATTTGGTCAAACATTTTGGTGTGTCTGAGTATATTTCTGGATGAGATCAACATTTCCGTTGACAGACTGAGTAAAGAAGATCACGCTCCCCAGTGTGAGCGGGCCCATCTAATAAAGTTCTGAATAGAACAGAAGAGGCTGAGTAAAAGGCTGCTCCTCTTATGTGACTGTTGAGCTTAGACATTGATCTTTTCCCGATTTTGGACTGAAATGAAACATGGACTCTTCTTGGGTCTTGAGCCTACTAGAACTATGCCATGGCTCTCCTAGATCTCCAGCTTTTTGTCTGTAGATCCTGGGACTTAGCCTCCATATTCATGTGGGGCTAACTACTTAGAATAAATCTATTCATACACACACACACACATACACACACACATCCTGATGGTTCTGTTTCTCTGAGTGACCCTGCTTAATATACCCCCTTCCTCATTCTTCAAGGGAAGCTGACTTCTGAACATCCTCACTTCCTGCCTACTTTCTGCAGATGTTCTGTTGCTCATACTTCTTTCTGCCCACTCTCTTGGATAACACATGTGGAACTTTCCCATTTTGTCTATACAGCGTTGTTTGGCACTCATAACTACATACCCAGTCTGCTCTGTTTCTCCTGAGATCACAGCCTGGCTAGAGCCCAAAGTCATGCAGAGCTCGGGGGGAGGGGGGGTAGGTTTTATAGCCTCAGCAGTGACTTGAAGGCTACAACAGGATTGGAGCCAGAACCCCAGGAAGGGCCCAGAGCCCAAAGTGAGTGATTCTGCTACATGTGCAGTGATGTGTCTGTGTCCCAGCAGAGGGAAAACAAAAGGACCTATGAACCAGGTGCTAATTTCTCTAGCAAAACATTCTATTCAGTTATAACAAAGGTATAAGGCATTAGGGGCTTGGTTATTCATATTTAGAAGTCAGACGACACACTAGTTTTTAGCTGCTTCATAGTATGTATGTGTTGATATCCTAATTTGCATATACTTTTATGCACCAGATTCTAGATAGGTATAGTGAAGACTAATGAAGCTTTACTGTCCCATATGAGCTATATGTTAGAGGACAGTGCCACTGGATTGATTGAATTTAAGTTCATGTTACCATGAATATATATACTCGTCTATACTGCATTCTGAAATATATATACTTAACAATTTACATTTTTATTATAGGTTTCCAAGCTGAATTCTTTTTTCCCTAGAATAAGGATCACCAAGCCCAGTATATACTGTCTTTCAAGCACTACAGAGATGAATTTGCAATAATTACTCTTTCCATCATCATCATCATTATTATCCATGATCAACATCATATTCAGTATAACTGGGACACTTCCTGGGTTGTGTATCAGTTATACACAGACACACTTCCTGGGTTGGAATCCTGGGTCTTCCTCCTAAGGGTGATTGACAGTGAACAATGAGTATACCTCAGCTGAGTTTTCATATGTACAAAATGCGGGTGTAAGTAATACCTCTGCCATAGGGTGATTGTGAGGGGCGAACAGATACAGGAGTTAAGTGGATTAGCAGACTTTCTGGCTGTGATAAGCATTTTATAAATATTAGCTACTCTTTTCATCATTACTGAGTTTACATTTGCATAATTCTTCAAAGTTTAATCCATTCACATTTAATGTAATAATTGATATATTTGATTTCTATTTGTTCCAACTCTTCTTTGTTCTTTCATTCCATCTTTTCTGCCTTTTTTGGGTCAATCAAATATTTTCTAGTATTCTATTTTACCTATATTATTGAACTTCTAGATACAACTATGTGTGTTTATTTGTTACTGCTTACTCTAGAGAATAGAGGGTATAACATTAGCTTTTCATGGTCTACAAATGTTCTGCTATTTCACAAACAATGTCGAATCTTACAGTAGTTTGATACCATTTTCACTCTCCTGCCCTTTGTGCTTCTTATTTCTTTTTGTAATTTGCTTCTGCATATACTACAAAATTCAAGATACTTTGTTTTGTTTTAAACTGTTAATAATATCTTCAAAGTAAATATCTCTCAAAAATATATATCTGTATATCTATCTATTTATCTATCTTTGTGTAGCATATATATAAAGTTTAAAGATATTTTAATAATTCTTATTTAATAATTTTTAAACATTTTTTCATGGTTTTCCTCATATCTACCATTTCCAGTGCTCTGTACTTCTTCCTATAGATTTGTGCTTTCTTTTATTGTCATTTTTCCTCTCTATAAAAACTTCTTTCTTCAGTGTAGTCTTTATGGTTTTTCTTTTCTTTCTTTCTTTTTTTTTTTCCCCTCATATGGCAATGGATTTCTTATCTATTTGTATGAATTAAAATGTTATTTTGACTCAGTTTTTAAATATAATTTCATTGGATAAAGAGTTACTGGTTTCCCAGTGTTTTTGTTTGTTTGTTTGTTTAATTTCAGCATTTTAGAGATGCACCACTATCTTCAGGCCTTCATTGTTTTGAGAATTTGGGTTTAAATATGATTTTTGGTCCTTTGAAGATAATACCTCTTCTTTTTCTGACTACTTTGAAAATATTTTCTTTATCTTTGACTTTTCTCATTTTAACTATGATTTGCAAAGGTGTGGATTCCTTTTATTTGTGTTACTTGAGGTTCACTGAACTTCTTGGATCTGCGGGTTTTGTCCTTTATCAGTCTGGGGAAATTCTTTGCCATTATCTCTTCAAAATTGTTTTGCCCCATTTTTTCTCTCATCTACTTCTGGGACTCAAATTAAATGTATATTTGACCACATGATATTGTCCTACATGTCTCACATGCTATGTTCTTACTCTTTTATCTCTGTGAGTTTTGGTTGGGATAGTTTTCTTTCACCAAGTTACTAAAATTTACCTTTGCTTGACCAGTGTGTTGTTAAGCTTATTAAATGAATTCTATGTTTATAATATAATTTTTAACATATTTATTTAATGCTCCTTCTCTGCTGAAATTACCTTCAGTCCACTTTTTCTACTATATTTTATAACATTTTTATTACAGTTATTTTGAAGTCCTAACAATTGCAACATATTGGCAATCTCTGAGTCTGCTTCTATTAACCTTTTCCTCTCTTGACCAGGGTTCACACTTTCTTGCTCTGATTTGTGTCTTATAATTTTTTTTATTGTATACCTGACATTATTTATAACAGTTGTAAGTAATATTTAAGCACAGGAGAAGAACAGGAAAAGTCCTGGCATGTTACTGTTATGTGGAAGGAGGGATTGTGCAAGGTCGTTTTATTCTATAGTTCAACTGGGTCTAGACTCTGCTGTGGCTCACTGAATGCAATTTGCCACATCCTCAAATATTTTGAAGGCATAATCAGGACTATCCCTTCATGAAGACTTGAGATCTGAGCAGTGACAAGACTCTAGTGATCATTTTCAGCTTTATAGACCAGATTTCAGCTTTTTAAGCAGCTGGTAACTCTCTTTTCTCTTCAGCTCCCTGCAGTTTGTAAGGCCTGTCTTTACTTTGCTTTCCTGCTGTTGCCTTTAGAATACCACTAAAGTATGCTTAGTGAAGGCCTAGAACACCGGACATGACTTCCCTCCTGTCTTGCCCTGCCCCAAGCTTTTGGCAAATTTCCCCATTCACTCAGTTTGGCTATGAATGAAAACCCAATATGTGGCTAGGGCTCTTTGGAATTTTAACCTTTATGCCATTTTACATGCAGCCATGAAAAGTTGGCTAAAATCCCACCTGGCTTCTCTGTTTCTCTTTTATCTAGGATTCTTCCTCTTCTTGTCACTCTGTCAACAAGGGAAGTAGCCATGGATCTCTTTTCCTCTAGAAAGAGTTTGTCCCCTTATGGAATGTAATTCATTTAGGTTTTGTTTTTTCTTTTTTTTTTCCCCCCTTCATACTCAACTATCTGGTGATTTTTTTTTTTTTAAACTTCTTTTTTTTTTTTTTTTAATTTTTTATTTTTTATAAACATATATTTTTATCCCCAGGGGTACAGGTCTGTGAATCACCAGGTTTACACACTTCACAGCACTCACCAGATCACAT
>NC_081571.1:15875508-15885323 GCF_022355385.1 Mustela nigripes
GTGGTTGTTTTTCTGTTTCCAGAATTGCTGTTCTTCTTCTCTTCGATCTGCCGATGGATTTTCAGGTGTTTGCAATCTTTAGATAAGCTATCTAGCTGATCTCCGGCTAGCTGAAGCAGTCTCAGCTTGCTACTTCTCCGCCATCTTGACTCCTCCCCCTTTTTTTAAACTTCTGATTTTGTATATTAACTGGCTTGTTCTAGCCAGTAATATCCACATTTTTCTTGTAGATGTAAGAAGAATATTCTTCATATAAAAGACAAAGTCTTGCAATACTTTTCTGAATAAATAACGAATGCATGAGTGGATGAATACATGAATTAAATGAGCAAATAGATGAAGAAAAAAACACATTATTTCCCCAGACCAAGTATTTTAAAATAGGAAATTTGTTTCCATTGTAAGCTCTTCCTCTAAAATACAAAATATCATTAAGTATACAAAGGTTACCCCTCACACTTGTACCCTACAGAACTATCCTTTCTGCCTAACTTGCGATGATACATATTTCAGAGTCTTTGCCTGAGTCTTTTGTCTCTCCCAGAGGCAAACCCTGAGCATGGAATTATGTATTGAAAGAAATACCGCAAATACAACAGAAAAAAAAAGATTATGGTGATCAACCCTAGCATATTTATGCATTCATTTGGTAAATGCATGCTCATGAACTAGGCTCATCTTTATATTTTTCATATTCACCAATAGCTCTATGATGTAGGGATTATTATCCCTATTCTATAATGAGTCAAGTGGGATTTAGAGAGTTCACACAGCTAGTAAGATGCATAGTTGGGCTTTAAACCTTTGCTTCTTTTATTAAATCACAAATTTCAAGTAATTATAAGTTTAACTCCTTGTATCTGGCTAATGCTGCAAGCATTTAAACAAGCACAGTCTGATTCAGCCTCACAGAGAATCCTGTGAGACAATTTTGACCAGCATTAAGATTTTATTTCAGAGAAAAAGAGGCTAAGGTCACACTGATCCTAATCAGTACATTCAGCCCTAGACCCAAAGAGTTCTGATCCAAAGTCAAATCCTTCTAATACATCTCACTGCCTTCATGTTCTTTCACTTTCAGCTTTGAATAATGACAGAAAGCTGGTAAATTTACCCTAACACAAAATTCTGATCTTTTTGATGAAGCAATGAAAGCCCTTTTAATAAGCCAATTTTCATAGTCCAGAACCATTCCCTAGTGAAAAATCTGCACAACGGCAGAAGTCAAATGGCCAAAATACAGTCTTGTTATATTATTCAGCTAGAGGGAATCTAGTTTTGTGTGGAGGGAAGCTTATTAACTTCAACGTTTTTTTCTAAAAACTTGTTATTTTATCATGTGCAAGGTTAAAAAATGCCAAACGTCATATTAAGATAGCTGCGAGCATTTAGAATGCAAAGGTCACCATCTTCCTCAGATTTAGAGCATGGTTCCAGCATTTTCCTCTTCTGTTTCACTGGGACTTTTATTCAGCACTGAAAAAGCCATTCATTTTGTAAAGGTTAATTCACAACTCTGGGTCTGATGAAGTGCTTTGCCTGTACCATCTGCATTTTAACACTGCAAAGGTGTCAGTCAAACCCTCTTTCCTGATCAGAACTGGTCTCCCTGTTAGACAGGGAAAATCCACTTTTCCCTCCTTGGTTCTAACCTCCCACAGAGTTCCCCTAGGGATTATATCACATAGATTACATTCCCCCTTTCTTCCTAGTCAGTAGGTAGACAGAACAGTTGCCTTTCATTTTATGAATTCATTTTTCCTTTTAGCAGTTGCCTTTCAAAGTCTCACAAGTTAATGGTTAATATAAAATAATTATAACCTTCTCTTCATAACTCCTGGTGGGCAAAAAAAAAAAAAAAAAAAAAAAAAAAAGAATTCTCTCTCTTTCTCTTTCTTCCTCCCTCTCTCTCTTCCTTCTTTTCTTTTTTTCCTTTTCTTTCTTTCTTTCTTCCTTCCTTTCTTTCAACTAGACAAACTCTATTTTGATCTCCTATACCAATAGGGAACAAAAACATCTCAAGCCTTGCAGGATCTCTCTCTTACTTAATGTACTTATTTCTAGGTACCTGGACTAGGGCTTGAGTGGTGCTCCCATGCAGGGTGAGAGGAGACCTCTGAACCATTGTCTCTTTTCATTGCTGGTGTATGAGAACATGTCTGCATTCTTATCCATGTCTCATTTTATAGGCATCTCTAAGGCCGCCAGTTCTGAGTCGTATCCACACTGTTCTCAGTTATGCCAATAATGACTCCTCCCTTCACACAAGGGCTTAAGTAGGGTCTTCACTGCTCTCTTAGGGCTATTGGCCCAAGCTCAACATGAGGATATTTCTTCTGCCTTCCAGTATATTGTGCGACAGCCCAGGGCTCAGTGCTTCACACCCAAGCGGTATCTTTTAAGCCCCGTGGCTACCTCATCCTTAACATGACATGGAGAATAGACATTTACCATCTTCAGCATCTAAACCCTCTTCTGATCAGGAGAAAAGCCTCCATTGTGTTCATCCCTAGAGAGCAGTCAGTCCTTACCATCCTTTACAGAAGATAAAAGAGCTAAGAGAGCCGCTCTGCAGCTAATACACGAGCATATGCGCCGGTCTAGGTCATTCCGGTGTTCATCCTCCTGATTCCCGCTGCCTTGTCTTTGCTGGTTTGGGCATGTAAATCTTTACGTTTCCATGAATTCTGTGAGCCACCTGTTAAACTTCCGGTACACTCCTTTTTCTTTTTGAATAGCCAGAATCAGATTCTATTATTTACTCTCTAAGCCAAACTATTTAGAGTGGGCCGAGAGATCCCGTAGCATGAGATGGGTAGGCAGATGCCCCAGGGCCGGCCTCGGAGGGTCCTTGCACCTGGGTGATTGGAAACAGTAGGATATTTACAAAGCCAGACATTCTCAGGACAGGGTATTGGCATAAAGGGCCCTGCTACTGCGACAGGGACCTGCTTTGGTTGGGACCTGAAGACTAGACAAGAAAAAAAGGGCCCGTCGGAGGTTAGCAGTGAGTCGCAAGGACCACACCTGCTAAGCAGAGCCTTCTCCCCAGGTCTTGGTATTATAGGCATCTCATCTTCTCGATGCCAATCCAGAGGAAAAGCTTAGTGAGGAATCTTGAAAGAACGTGGACTTGACATAGAAAATTAAGTCCAGTTATAACTTAATTAAGTTATATTTCTTGTAGAGTGAACTGGATACTAAAAGACACATATACTAGAAAGAGTAAAGCCAGTTCCATTCAGAGGAAAGAAAAGAGTTAGTTTATATACACTAACCTTTTGCCATTGTATTTATTTATAATTTCAGCCTGCCGATTTGCGCAAGGGATTTGAGGCAGCTGAGCCTTGCCTGACATTCTAATGAGGCGGGAGCCCCATGAATCAGCCCTGCCAGCCCACAGCTCTGTTCATTAGAAGCTGGAGGCAGGCGCTGGGGCTGCTGCAGGCCCAGCCTGATGCAACCATTAAGTAGCTCAGCAGCTCCTCCCCCAACCCTGATCCTTAGGGCCAGGCCGCAGCCACAGAAACAGAAACTGGGATCTTCATCTCCCAGGACCTTCTCCTCCAGGCTTTATGTCAATGGAATGAAGTTTATTACCTTTCAAAAAACACCAGCTTAGTCTGTTAGTGATAATAGGGGGCTTTCAATCATCCAAGGGGATGGGAAGGTACATCATCACATGGGCTTTACATAAACCAACGGGTTTAACACAGGATTCCTTCCCGTCACTGTGACTTCAGAGCTCACTAGGAAAAGGAAATCTGTTGGCTGTGATGTGGAGAGGTGGATGAAGATGGTGTGGTGTAGAGATGTATGTGAGAATGGACGACTCTGTAGCAACAAGTGCAGGAACAGCAATTATTTGTGACTGACCCCACACTAAACCCATCACCCTTGACTCAGGTGTCTGCTGGGCACCTAGCCCGCTGCTTAGCTTGCTTCTTTGGCACTCGAAGCCCCGTGGCCTAAGTGGAGTCAACGTCCTCCCAAGATTTGGGGAGCTCATGTGGTGCCGTAGTCTCAGGGCCCCCACTGGATGTGGAAGAGGAAATAAATGTGCAGACAAGAAGATCCTGACAGATGTAAGGTTTTCAATCCCATTATGAGCCTTTTACAAAGCGATACACCAAAGGTCTTTAAATTTGCACTTAAAGGTTTTTAGAAAGAGCTAATTTAGAACTAAGACAAAGATGAGCCATAAACATACATATCTTAGGAGACAGGACTGTGGACAGTGGGACACCCCAGGCATTCAGGTAAGACATGTCATAGTGTCTACTGCCATAAATGACATAGAAGGAAAGCACATGACATCCACAATCTTGCATTTGATGCTAATCCTTCAGGGTGAACTGCTGAGTTCAAGATAAAGTACAATAAAATCCCTCAAAGCTTTGAGTGGGCAACGAAGAAACTTAAAATGAAGTTACTTAGCAAAACATTTATTACTGAGTGCATGCTGTGTTTGAAGTATTGCTGTAATTGATTTAGGCCATTCTGAGATGGACGAGATGTGGTCTCTGGGCTCACAGAGAGTTATCATCTGTGAGTGGAAATAAAGCTGGGCACAAGGAATTCTGAGAGTGAATGAAGAGTGGAGTCATGTTGCTGGGAATCTGGAGGGGTTTGAGTGTAGACTGAGTTTAGAAAAACGCAAATATAAAGGTTCTGAAATGGGGTTTTAGTGCTATGACCTAAAGGCGTCGATTTAAGATCTTATCTAGAGTAGTCATTTCCTGAAAGAGAAGACCGTAGTAATAATCTATGTCTTTGGCTAACTTCCTAAGAAGTCCCTCTAATTATTAGGAGCAGCAGAAAGTTTAAAATTTTATTACTGTGATTTGCAACCTTCATATATATTATACTTACCTAGGAGTTCCAAAAAAAGAAAAAAAATGGAGCATAGAACTAGGACCCATCTCCAGAGATTTTTACTTAATTGGCCTTGTTGGAGCCTGCTTGTAAGAGGGCCTTATAAAGCTCTTTGGATGATTCTAATCTCTAGTCCATGTAAAGAACCAGTGCCCTGAAGATTCAGATAAATAGCTGTCCAACCTTGGGTATGTTATATAATTGCTCTAAATCTTAGTCTTTTTTGCTGTAAAATATACTGGATGGCACCTTTCTCCTAACAGTGTCTTGAGAATAGATAACATGTCAAATGTGAAGGCCACAAAGAAACATCATGGCACATAATAGTATTTTCTAATATCACAATAATTACACATTAATTCTAATGTCCTTCCCAAGTGAGAAGGTAAGTGTGAGAAATGAAGACCCTGGACTTGGGCTGATGCCCAAGGCATGGCTTGCCATTGACAGACTGTGTGATTGTGCTCCCGTTTCCTCCTCTGAAAAATTAAATAAAATGAGAATCACAAGTATCTGACATGAAAACATAGATCTCAAATTTGATCCTGCAAAAACATCAGAAAAACCCTACAAAACACCTGGTGTATACTCTATATAAATGTCCATGGCATAAAATGAAAATGCAACTCTTGTAAAGTATTCCAGATTAAAGGGCATGAAAGAGACCGGACAATTGAATGAAATACATGATCTTGGATTTTCTTTTGCTTTTAAAGACATTATGATGCTATGCTAGGTCCCAATATTGTGATCACGTTAATGCCTTCATTTTGGTAATTGTCCTGTGGTTGTGTAACTGAGGATCTTGTTTTTAGGACAGACTCGTGAAAATAGGGATAAAGAAGTGTTCTGTCTGCTGCTTACTCTGATAGAATAAGACAGAGAGAATACAGCACAAGTAGTAAAATATTAACATTTGGGAAACATGTGCGGGGATATAGACCTTCCCAGGTTTAATCTGCATTTTTCTCTTCTTACTACACTGAGGATAGAAATACTTCATAGCATTTGGTGGCCATGGTTCTTAAGTACTAACTGGTCTCAAAGGCAGGAGACTCAATCAAAATGATGTGCCGTTTAGCTTAAAAACTTGAGTCAAACTTTCCATGCTTCAGAATGCCTTCTTTTTGATGTGTGAATGTGAGTCTGTGTGCATGATGGTATGCAAGTGTTTAAGGCAAATTTAGAAATTACTATTTGAAAGCACAGACTTTGTGATCAAGGCACCCAAGTTTGAATCCTGGCTCTGGAGTGTATAAGGTGCTTAATTTCCCCTCCATTTCTTCCTCCATAAAGCAGGCATAAGAGCACTTACCTTACAGAACTATTCTGAGGATTCGAGTTAATTTTTGTGAAGTCCTCAGAACAGTGTCTCACATACACAAAATTCCTTAAAAATGTTAACTCTAATACTCTCTGCAGTGGTTGTAGAGGTCAGACTTTGTTCTTGGGTCCCCATATAGTAGAGAATGTGCTAGAATAATATCAGACTTTCAATAGTCAAATTAGGGAAAGAGCCCAAATCCATCAACGGATGAGTGGATAAAGGAGATGTGTTATACACACACACACAGACACAGGAATATTAGTCAGCCATCAAAAAATGAAATCTTGCCATTTGCAATGATATGGATGGAACTAGAGGGTATGATGCTAATCAAAATAAGTCAGTCAGAGAAAGACAATTATCATATGATTTCACTCAGGTGGAATTTAAGAAATAAAACAGAGGAACATAGGGGAAGAAAAGGAAAAATAAAATAAGACAAAATCAGAGAGGGAGACAAACCATAAGAAACTTCTTTTTAAACACTTTTTTAAATTTATCAGATAGAGAGAGAATGTGCATGCACAATCACGGGGAGCACAGAGGCAGAGGGTGAAGAGTCCTGAGACTCTTTATTGTAGGAAACAAACTGAAGGTTGCTATGGGGGAGGGGATTGGGGGGTGGGGTAACTGGGTGATGGGCATTAAGGAGAGCATGTGAGGTAATGAGCACTGGGTATTATAGATGACTGATGAATCACTGACCTCTACCTCAGAAAATAAAAATACATTATATGTTAATTAAAAAAAATATATATATAAACAAAATAACCCATAAAAATAAATAAAGATAAAAAGTAAAATTAAATAAAATTTAAAAAAAAACAACATTGGATTTTGTTATTTTAAAAATGTCATCCCAGAATAGTAAAACACACTGCCCTCCCTCTTGTTTTCAGAAAATAGGATAAGACAAAATCTAAGATAAGTGTGCAAAGAAGCATCACACCAGTAAGTATGTGTGTTTTGTTATTCTAGAGGATAATATATAAAACCTTTACTCCACGCACAAATACCCTGACATGTCTATTATTGAAGACATAACCCCCATTGGCTTATGGCAAACAAGTTTTTTGAGTTGTCACGCTTTGAGTACAAGAAAGAAAGAATTAAAATGATATTGATTGGTGAGAATTTCTTTTGCATATCTCCTTTTTTTTCTACTTAGGGTTGTTTATATTTCTTTGACTTTTCATCTCAAAGCAATATGGCAGCTTCTGATCATGTTTGTACTGATGAGAATGTTTTCATCTGAAAGTATACACAAAAATGGAGACCATGGGTCACAGAGAAAATATAGGATTCTTGTTAGCCAAGCTGCCATCAGTAGAGACCTCTGGAGAGGGTAGGCTTGTCCTCATTCCAGAAGGGAGTTCTGCCTTCCTGCACAATGGCATTGAGCCCCTGAGTGAGGACTTGAAGAGAAATTATTAAAAAAAAAAAAAAAAAGCCTCTGAAAAATAAAAAAAAAAAAAAAATGAGGAGAGGAAAGGGGATTAAAAATCAGGCCACAATACAACCCACTTTCCTTAGGTGATAGGAGAGCTGAAAGGAGCAAGAGTAGGAGGAGATGGATATAGAGGAGGAACACCTAGGGGTAGGCAGGACCCATGCAAAACCCTAGCAACAGAATGTGAGTCTCAGGAGGTCAAGTTCCTGTGCTTTGAAGAGACCCTCTGCAGTCTCATCTGTGATCTCACCAGTCCCTGGAGAGACTGTGGGCCCATCCTTGTAAATGGGCTTCTTTTGAAACTTAAGAAATATGGTACATTCAATGGAAATGTTTGAAGCAAGCTTTTGTTTTTCTTCTTAACGTAAAAAATACATTTTATTGAAATAAAATGCAAGTTTCACAAGACCAAAAATACCTTCAATGGAATATTTTAATGAAGAAACTTGGCAATTGCCTCTTTGCATGTATCAGTAGTGAATCTGAGTTGAAAATGTGTTTGCTGGGAAATGAGTTCCGTGAGCAGTCATCAGATATTAAATTTGTTTCAGGATCAACAGTTTTCCTATAGAATGCCTTTAAATTTTATTCACCTTATGGCAATTTAGACATCAGGAAGACTTAGGATCGAATCCTAATTCTACCCCTTGTTGTCTGAGAAGGTTATTCAACCTTCCTGAGCCTCAGTTTACTCATCTATATTAAAGGAACAGTCGTTAACTTATGATATTGGAAGGATTTAGTGTAATTACATGTATAACGTTTCTGGTACATAGTTGTGATAAATTTTAATTCTTGCACAAGGTTACCCAGTTAATTATGGATTGTGTAGTGTGAAATGCTGAAATTTCAACAGCTGAAATGTTGACAGAATGAATGCACAGAAATAATTCCTGGCACAATAGGCCAGCAATATCTGCAAAGAAAGAACACCTTCTTTTCCCTTATTGGTTCAGAAGGAGGAGAGGCTTTCCTGGAATATGTGGTGTCTAGAAGCCAGGATACCCTCTTCTGAGTTTGACTTTATTCTAAGACAATAAGGAAACAATTAACAATTAATAATTGTTAATTAACAACTAACAATTAAGCAGGGGAGTAACATAAACAAAAATGAATCTGGAAGCTGTCTAAGTTGAGCTGGAAAAGAGAGAAAATAGATTCAGGGAGACCAATTAAGAGTGCTTACAATAGGATAGGTGTTGAGATACCGAAGTAGGTAAGTGGCAGTGGAAAAGGACAGAAGAGAACAGAGGCAAAAATAATGTGGAGACAGAATCTAATTTTTTTTGCAATTGTATTTAAAAGTGAGACACAGATTTCAAGCCTGGTTGACTAGGAGGATGGCTCCCACAGAAACAAACCAAATTATTAACAATATGTGTTTCTTGACTTATTAAATTTTTATATTGATTTTTTCCCTTAAAAATAGCTTTCAGAACTATCAAGTGATACTGACGATATTTTCTATTGGCTTTTAATTTTTGTTCTGCTGGGTTCAAGAACTTTATTATAAATACCATCTCATAAATCCTCATTGCGATTGGGTTTGCAAGACCCAATATACAGAAGATGGCTTTTTTAAAAAAATTATTCTTGACTGTCTCTCATTCTCACTATGATCTTTTAGACTCTCAACAGCAATTAGTAGAAATTATGCTTGGCATGTACTGTGTTCCCAATTATTATCAATAGGTTCTAATTGAGAACATGTGTTCATTTCAGCTGGGATTATTGTCTGGTTGATCACAATGGAGAATCTGAATGACAGCATCTGGCAGAGTTCTTTTATATGATTGTTATATGAACGTATTTTCTGTAACTGGAGTGTTATATGAGACCTCTCAGCCCCATCATCCTTTATAACTCCTTTTATTTAACATGTGACCCACCAGGATAGAGGGAGGTCTATACCATAAAGTGCACTAGCTCTAATATCTCTATGGGCTCATCAACACAATCTTTTTTTTTTTTTTTTAAAGATTTTATTTATTTATTTGACAGAGAGAAATCACAAGTAGATGGAGAGGCAGGCAGAGAGAGAGAGGGAAGCAGGCTCCCTGCTGAGCAGAGAGCCCGATGCGGGACTCGATCCCAGGACCTTGAGATCATGACCTGAGCCGAAGGCAGCGGCCTAACCCACTGAGCCACCCAGGCGCCCCTCAA
>NC_081571.1:15885423-15895189 GCF_022355385.1 Mustela nigripes
TGCGGGACTCGATCCCAGGACCTTGAGATCATGACCTGAGCCGAAGGCAGCGGCCTAACCCACTGAGCCACCCAGGCGCCCCTCATCAACACAATCTTTACATTGAAAGTGAGGCATGAGTTTCTTTATTTCTTTTTTTTTTTTTTTTTAAGATTTTATTTATTCCTTTGACAGAGAGAGAGAGAGAGAGCAAGCAAACAAGCAATGGGAATGGTGGGCAGAAAGAGAGGAAGAAACAGATTCCCGACTGAGCAGAGAGCCCGACACAGGACTTGATCCCAGGACCCCAGGACCATGACCTGAGCTAAGGCAGATGCCTAACCAACTGAGCCACCCAGGCACCCGAGGTGTTAATTTTTTAAACTATGTGCTAGTTTCACCTATCTATTGCTGTGTAACAAATCATCCCCAAATTTAGTGGCTTAAATCACTAATACGCAACTTGGGCAGGTTTGAAAGGTATGGCTTATTTTCACTCCATGCAGTGTCAGCTGGGGTGGCATGGCTATGGATGGAGGATCCATTTCCAAAATGGCTCTCGATCATGGCTGGCAAAGGGGTTCTGGCTCAGGTTCAGATGAAAGCTCAGCTGGGGATCCTGGCTGAGGTCTTGGAATCTCTTGGGCTTCCTTGAGATAAGAGCACTAGAGTCCAAAAGTAAGAATTTCAAGAGACAGAAAGTGGAAGATGCCAGTATCTAAGTTGTCACACGTCACTTCCCATGGTATTTTATTGGCCAAAGCAGTCACAGAGCCTGGTGAGACTCAAGGAGATGGGATATATGCTACACTTCTTCATAGAAGGAGCAAATTGAATCTACTGTGATGAAAATTACTTTAGGCAGTTTGAATGATGGTTTGGTTTGGCATCTCTGAGCTCAAGAGTGATATATTAAATTGCAATGGGGGCCAATAATTCTAGATTCTTTAAAAAAAAAGATTTTATTTGTTTATTTATTTGAGAGCAAGAAAGAAAACAAACATGGGTGTGGGGGGTGAGGGTGGGAGAAAGGCAGAGGGAGAAGCAGGCTCCCCACTGAGCAGGACATGGCTTGATCCCAGGACCCCAGGATCATGACCTGGGCCAAAGGCAGACACTTAACCAACTGAGCCACCCAGGTTCCCCTAATTCTGGAGTTTAAGAATATACATTTTTTTCTTAGTCTCCATTCACCTTCTCCATATACTATCATTTATCTCTGGTTCTTATTTTTCCTCAAATGTTATTTTTTTTATCTTTGGTTTATTATATATGAGTTCCCCACTTCTGCAGCCTCGCTGCCAGTTGTTCTGCAAAGTTCTCTTGAGTTTCCAAACAAAAGTGCCCCCTCTGGCTGCCTCCACAGTTTTCGGCTTAATCTTATCAAAAGAGTTATAACAGCATATTGGAACCTGCTGCTCTGGCCTCCCCTCTTGACAGCAGTTTCCCTGAGGAAAGGCAATCTTTCGTATTCATTTTGGTATCCCCAGTACAGAAGATTTTTCCTGGACAGTAGACACTCGATACATACTTGTCGAATGGTTGATCCACATTCTGTCCTCAATATATGCATTGTTGGAATAATCAACAGTTATCATGGACTTTTGCATGTTATTCGATACTATTAGAACTCACCCTCATCCCTTGACTAGAGAGACTAGGATTTCTATAGTGTCAAATCTGAAAGAATGAAAGGAAACGTCATTTAAGTCCTATGAGAGATGGTGATGAATGAAGCCAGATGAACAAAAGCACTATTATTTGTGTTAAAGATTATTCTTTCCATGATGATTGTGTTAAGACTATATTCATCAGGGTATTTCTCCATGGTTTTATATGTAAAGGAACTGTACAAAGCAGCAAGGACATTAACTATGCCTCATTCATCTCCATTGGCCCCTGGACATTTTGAAGCAGGATATATATGCCACACTCCAAATTGATAACAGGTGTCTGATTCCAAACAAATGTCACCAGTCCTGCCCTAATGCATTGTAGCAGAACATGATGAAACATTAGCAGACTGCAGTAGTGTGTATTAGAAAGCGAATGAACATGGAATTTAGTAACACCATCTTAACAATTGAATTTACAATGAATATTAATCTTGCTTATTAAGCACAGGAACAGATGAACCAATGAAACTTTGTATTAGAAGCTGTGGGTGACAGGCTTCTGGTGGGGGGGGGGGTTCAGTCAGTTGTCTGCCTTTAGTTCAGATCATGATCTCAGGATCTTGACATCAAGCCTTGAGTCAGGCTTCCTGCTCAGTGGGGAGTCTGTTTCTCCCTCTCCCTCTGTCCTCCACTCTGCTTATGCACTTTCTCTTTCTCTCTCTCAAATAAATAAATAAACTCTTAAAAAAAAAAAAAAGCTGCAGGTGAGATATATTGTCTTCTATTTCAGACACTAAAGAGACATTGATCATTGATCACTCTGGGAGAGCTGTTGCTCAGCTGTGAGAGAGCCTGACAGTGAGATTAAGCCTCTCTGGGATGATGTCACTAATGCTTTTACTTCTATTTCATTTAACCTCAAAACATGTATTGAGCTGTGAAGATGCTAGTCAGTTGTGGTAGGTGGCACATGGGCTGCAAAAAAGAATACAATATATGCCTCCCGTCAAGGATCTGTGACCAGTGGATGGGCATGAGGGGAAGGATCAAGGAAAAGGTGGAGAAGGGGAAAGTGAATAGCTTCAGGGTCTGGAACATGAGATGTCTGAAAGTTGCACCTCTTCCCTGCAAGTCTTTGGATGGGTTACTAAAACTTTCTGAGCTTCAGTTTCCTCATCTGTAAAATGATGTTGATTACACAATACCTACTTCCAGAAGATTGTTGCAAGAATGAAATAGAGAAGGGGAGTGAAGCTATAAGCTCCGTGAGTGTGGAAGGCAACTCTCTGTCTGTTTCTTTGTATCATCGACACCTGCTGAACATGTTACAGGTGGTCAGTGATTATTGGTGACTACATGTTGAGTGAAAATGCTTAAGCACAGTTCTTGGCACATATTAAGAATTCAATAATTGTTTGTTCAATAATTGTTCAATAATTGTTCATTAAGTTAGATAGTAGTATTATGTAGTCATGATAACATCAGAGATAAGTAATAGTAGCTGTGATTGCTGCTGTTAACAGTAGTATCAATAGTGTCATTGGTCATATTTAACCAGGAACACAGAAAATAAATAGATAAATAGCAAGAGGTAAAGCTAAAATGGTTCTTGGCAGGGGTGGAGGAGCTATAGCACCACAGTGAGAAGTTTGTACTTTATTCATAAGGCAAGCATGTTTTTGAAGATATCTGAGTAAGGAGGCACACTGTGGCAGCTGTGGGTAAGATGGGCTTAAAAGGTGGAAATTTCTTAAAAAGGTCCAGGTAGGATTTGGTGCTGAGCCAAACTAGAGGGAAGAGAGATGGAGAGGGAAAGAAATAAGTGAGGGAATTCAGAGGTAGAATTGATAGCAGTGGGTTGTATAGATGTAGTACAGGAAAAGGAAGTACCAAATGACTTGAAAACTCAGGGATTGGAGTCGATACTGCCATTGGGATGATTATTTTGGTTTGGCGTAATCTTGTGTGTTACTGGGTAGAATACCCAATAAGAAATGGGCCATAGGCAATTGAAACTTCATGTGTGGAGTAGCAAAGGGAAGTCATAGTCAAAGTTTAAGAGTTCCTTTTTTAAAATTTTTTTTAAAACTTTATTTTTTCAGCGTCCCAAGGTTCATTGTTTATGCATCACACTCAGTGCTCCATGCAATACAAGGACAAGAGAACTAACGCTTGGGCAGTAGATAAGATTGCTAAGGGAAAGGAAACAGAGGGGAGAGGATCACGATGAGGACCACAGAGAAGAGCCAATCTGTGAGAAAGGGAGAAATAGCAGTGCTTGTGATGTAGAAGGAGGAGTGAGAGAGGTAGAAGAATGCCACCCTATTTATTGCAAGACAAAGTCTGGCCATTTGGGAACACCAAGAGCTGAGAGTTGTGTTCTTCACTGGAGAAGGTGGCAAAGAGCAGAGATCTACCTCTAGAAGCAAATGTCATCTCAACTGTGCTACTATCTGGTGGCCATGTTTGATGCTCGCCTGGTAATCCACAGCTTTTCTTTCCCAGCTCTGCAGCAGAAAGCACCGATGTAAATGCCCAATGCACTGAGCTTCAAGGCAAAGAATATGCAAATGAGAATGAATTAAACCATGAACCAAGGACTTGCTCACTGAAGAGGAAGCCCGGAGTCCATGGCTCAGTAATGTTATCAATGATTTTATCTTTGTGCTCTTCCTTCCTTCCATCCTTCCATCATAAGTCCACCATACTTATTCTCAGCCTCAGAATGTGTACCTCCTGTGTCTTTAAAGAGAATTAAAGCAAAACAATTTTTTAATGCCATCCATACCACTTAATCAGAAAACAAAACAAAACAAAACAAAAAAACTTTCCTTAAAGCCCCAGTAGATTTTCCTTTTTATTTTATTGTCCAGACCTAAGTCATATGCCAACCCCAAATCAGTATCTGACAAGGGGAAAATAGATGGTCATGATTGACTATGAGTTCAGCCAATCATAATGGATTCTGGCCTGGGCATACTGTTGTCCAAACAGGATAAGGCCTGGGTTGGTGAGGAAAAAGTGGCATTGAGTGTTGGACAGACACAAAACAGTGTCTATATAAAAGGATATAAAGTTAGAATTCTGTGTGTTGGGAGGGGGAAAAAAAAGACACAGGTTGCCGTGTGTTAGAACCTAGAAAAACGCCCCATTCAAGCAGAAGATTTTGTAAACATAAAGATATGCAAGGGTCTTTTGAAGACAAACTTGATATATCAGAGAGGAAAAGGATTGGTTTATCTTTTATTAACATTATTCCTTCTGCCTAACTAATAAGAACAATTTCCATATTTACCTAAAACTGTACCTTATCTTCTCCCCAGCACTAAGAATTGTACAACTTTAAGTTTGTCCTAGCTAAGTCCATGATGGGCATGGAGAAACCCAACCAAAGACTGGCTTGACCGGTTCCACCTCCTGCACAAAGAACAGGAATTTCAAGGACATGGCATTTCACTCAGAACTGGAAAAGCATCACCTTTGTTCTATGTGCCACCTTTGTTCCCTCTTCCCCCACTTCTTTCACTCCCCCAGGGTTTGCTTTATCTAATAATAACAATGTCAACTACTGATACAGGCTCATGGTTTTAAAATAATAGTAGGCAACACATCCAAATTATCTCCTTTGTAGTTCCACCCAGCTTAAGAGATGCCAACCCACAGGTCATTGAGGTTAGCTCCTGGCCATAGACCTAATGTTTGAGTCTGGATCTCGTCTGATCCAGATCCTGACTTTGCCTCAATGAAGCAGTGCTGGCAAGTATGGGACTATCTAGGCTGCCCTGCCCTCAGTTCCAAATGAAAAGGGGATTAGAAAGCAAAATAGAAAAAGAGAAACACATCTCCACAGATTTCATCCCAGGTTATAGCTGAATAGTCATTTATATAATGAATAGCTGTTTTACAGTAATAAGAATTAAAGCATGTTAAAACATAAGTGGCTGGGAAAAGCAGAATTTCACCCTTATTAGCCATTAATGCATTAGCATGAGTTAGTTTGTCAAATTATCAAGTCAGTGGTTTAGTTAGGGTAGAGGAAGAGAAGCTAAGAAAGAACAAAAAGCTAATTCCATCATTTTACAGTAATGCTTGAGGATATGTCCTTGAATTAGATTACTCAGTGTTGGGCAAAAGCCCATTGAATTCTACACTGTTATGCTCCAGGCTAAAGATGTCCAAAAGTCATCTGCCTCTCAGGACCCAGATGAAAGGCCTCTCCAGGATCACCTGCCCCCTCACTCAAGAAAGACAATCTCTCTTCTGAAATCCTAGGAGACATTATTTACATCTCTCTCAGGACATTTATAACCATCTACTTTGCGTGAAGGTTATTTGTTTATATTGTTTCTTTATATGCATTATTATTTGCATATATGAGCTATTATTTGTTTATATGCATTACATGTCCTGAGAGAATAAGCGCCCTGGACAGAATCTGTGCGTGCTCCTTCTTCATCTTCACGTCTTGAACAGTCACTCCATACGTGTGTGCTCAAAATATTATTTATTGATTGACTAAATAAATTATATTTCAGAGCTCTGCTCACATGTCAATTTTAATTTCCTTGGCTTTATTCCTTTTATGATTTCTTTAGCAGTCCACTTGAAAGTCCTACTCTAAAGGAGGTTGAGATTGTGGGCAGAGCAAATAGAAAGATTATACGTTTTCTTTACCATTCATTTCAAATTGTGATGTGTGAACACACACACACACACACATTATGAAGCCAAAAAACTTGAAAGGGATCTTGGCTTCCTTTTCTTCATTTCTGAACACCTGTGTTAATATTTATTCATGAAACAGAGGCAGAAGGTGAAAACTCATGGTGCAGGTGCTGGGTATTCCAAACTCTCCATCTGTACCTCCTTTCAGGAAAAGCATATGTGGCTCTCCCTCGTCATGAGACGGGTTGTCCTTTTCCTTTATTTCTGTATTATAGTCTATGACTTCTGCAGGGTGAAAGCTGGTAAAATTCAGGAGAGGGCTCTCCTGTTAAATGATAGAACATTTCCCTTATTAACTCTGAGATGAAAATCCTCAAATCCTTTATGGGATCAAGATTTTAATTTCATTATTACTCAGAGGTTCTAAAGAATCTTATTCACCCTGGGTAGAATTCATTTTGCAATTCTGGTTCATCTGGAATCTATTTTTAATGCAGTCTATGTCTCTCAGCCCTGCACTCTGAGGCAAACAGCAATGTCGTTTCGAGGGTATAAATGTTCCTCCGGGCCCTAATCCCTTCTGTGCAATGGGGCATTTGTTTCTCTTCAGTGAACAGTAAACCTGTAATTCCATTTAATCCTGAGTGAGGTTGAGAGAGCAGGTTTCAGTTATTCACTCTCCCACCTACTTTCTACAGACTTTTTATTGTCACAGAAGACCCTTCAGAATTTTTACAAATCCCAGAGTATGTGTCTAGTTAGTCCCTAAAAAGATGCTATAAGTGGAGTTCGGAGTCTAGGTCAATTGCATCATCTAGGAACTTCTGAACACAGGTTGGATTTGGCCTGGAATCTCTGTCTGTCACCTGATCCTACTAGAGCCAATCCCAAAGCATTTAGTGTTTGAAGTGATTAAATAAGTATGAATACAATGAAATATATAGGTATAGATATGCATATAATAAATACATATGGAGGGAAAGCTTTTCTGGTAAAATGCCTTCCACTACTCTAAGCTGACATAGTGGTCCTGATGGAATGAAGCATGGAAATCTACCAACAGATGAGACGGATTTTTTTTTAGAATGTGACAATAGCAGGGGAAAAAAGAAGAAGAAGAAGAAAAAGAAAGAAAACAAGTACTTAAAGGTCCTTTGCCCTTAGCAAACTTTATAAGCAAAATGCCACTCTGTTTTAAAATAACATTTCTAGACCAAACACATCTTTAGAAGTCTATTCCAAGCAGGTTTTAACTCAGTGCTAAGGAATTTTTATCCTGGAATAATCCAAATTTTCCATTCCTTGGAGGCCAAGAGACTTAGGTATTTGGGAACCATGTGGTTTCCTTATCTAGTCAATCAAATAAAGGGCTTTGCGTGACTTTTGATTTGATCCCTGAACAAATATGTCCTTCTGATTGTGATACTTGAGGAGCTAAATAATGTGTGAAATTTCTTCCCCAGTGACTTTATGCTATGGATCTCAAATAATTCTTCCCTTGGGCTCTTTAATGCACCAAGTGCTCCATTCTACTCAGAAGGTAATTCTTTGAAAGTAAAATTTTAGTCCAAAGTAATTCATTAGCAATGCCAGTGAAGGATTAAAAGGAAAATTTATTTTATCAATAATAAATTGCTCTCTTTTGCTTTTATAGATATGAATTAAATACTTATTGGTTGTAACTACTGAAATTTAATTTTAGCAAAGCACAATTCACAGATTGAGACAAGGAGTTATTATAACTGAAGAAGATGACAGAGTTTGGGTTCAGACTGATCTTTCTAATTTCCTGCTCTAACCACTGATTGATTTCTCTTGGCACAGAACTAGACATGCAAGAGATTTCTACTTGGGTGTTAATTAGGATCTTTACCTTGAGTATGCTTCTGACGGTGTTTGCATAGAGCCCTTTCCTAATAGAAAATGTCTGAAAAATTTTAAGCACACGAAAGGGGGAAGGTGGGGAAGCCAGGATCTATAGACAAATGTACACGTGTAGGAGAAGATATTAGGAATAATTGGGAGGCAGGTGTCCTTGAAGAGATCAAAAATAGCAGTTAGGGTATAAAAAGAACAGAGACATCATTTCTAGTCCAAAATGAGAATCTGAACTTGTGATTTAATTACATGGCTCTTACAAATGTCAACTGAAGTGCCAAAATCATAGAAAAAGGAAGAGTGCAAATGGCCCAGGCAACAATGGAAGAGCCCCTCCCGTAGTCAGAGACATTGAGGCATTTATTCAACATGTGGTGCATGAAAGATGGAAGTCAGAGAAAGACCAATAGGCTGGCAATTTCAGGCTTGGGAGGGAAGTGAGACGGGCTTAGTGAAGGGCATCTTAACCAAACTGTCCTAACTACTTTTGGTTGGAACAAAATGAGTTGGAGAAAAGAATGAATAAAAGGATAATATGAATTGGCCCACTTTGATCCTAAAAGAGAAGACTGAGAAATGTGCTGGATGCTGAATCCCAATAGGAAGTCTAATAGTAACCACATCAGCAGCCCCCACAACCAACACTTACAGCCCAGGTGTCAGTGTTTTATAGATATTAACTCAGTCATCACAACACATTTGCAATGTGGCCGCTTTGATTATCCATCTTTAAAGATTAGAAGAAACTGTGTCATAGCGATGTTAAATTATGATAGGTGATCAGGAGATGATATGATTGTCTTCCTGGACAAATAGAGTCTATCAAATATAGTTAGAACTTTAAAGAAGTCTCTGTATCAATGGATTTCCTGTAATTAGCACCCTGTTAGAAATCACCATGGGGAAAGAGTTTCCTAACAATAACAATAGAAATTTAAAATGTGTAAGAATAAATTTAATGAGTAGGATGTATCATGAAACTATACAATTTTAATGAAGCACATAAAGAAACTTATGAATAAATAGAGAAATAATATATTCTTGAATAGACTATTGTAACAATACCTGTTTCTTGTATCTAGTTCGTCTATAAATTAAATTATTTTTAATCAGTATCTGATTAGGATTTTGAGGGGAAAGATAGTATATGATTAGAGTATGTATATTGATTTTGTCTTTAACTATAGAAATAATGACCCAATATATATAATCCCATGGTTAAAAAAATCATTTGTTGTAGAAGTTGGCATTACTCTTGGTCATCACATAGTCACGTTCTTCTTGTTAAACGTAAACATAAATGTATTATGAATCCTTCCAGACCATATTCATGAAGATGTTAGATGATGGATAAGTAGGTACACTTGATCTTAGCCAAAAGGCTGAGAAGCAATGATGGATAGGTAAGTAGGTAGGTAGATAGATAGATAGATAGACAGACAGACAGATTTATGTTATGGATTCCTCATTTTTCATAAATAATTTTATGCTATACATATTTTATGATCACTTGATGATGGATAGGTAAGTAGGTAGGTAGATAGATAGACAGATAGACAGATTTATGTTATGGATTCCTCGTTTTTCATAAATAATTTTATGCTATACATATTTTATGATCACTTGAT
>NC_081571.1:15895199-16076339 GCF_022355385.1 Mustela nigripes
ATTTTTACTTAACCGTATATGTCTTGGAGATGTTTTCACTTTGGTGTAGAAACCTCTCTTTCAATCTTTTTAATGTTTGTGGTATATTCTATGGTAGAGATGTAGTGAGCTGTTTGGGACTTTTTTTGGCTTTGGTAATTTCCCTATTGATAGGAAGTGATGATGAGAAAACGGGCAATTTTTTGAAAATAAGATTTTGGAAGTGCTACTATTATTGATAATGACATAATCTAGACTGTAGCCATTCTAAGTTAGAATGGAACACTTGGTGAGGGAAAATAAGATGTCGAAAATTCAGAGCAAGATGGATTATGCCTGTGGGTATTGAAATTGTCAAGAAAGTGGAGGTGGAGTAACAGAAAGACGGTATTCGAGGTACCAAAACTTTCACTGGTTGTGGAGGAATGGCTTGAGAATATTTGGTGACTGTATCCAGGAAGTGGAATAGGTAGGTGGTAGAATATGAATATATGGGCTTACAAATTATTGGGGTTTGTTCTAAGAAGGAGGCCTGAAAAAATGTTTCAAAATCTATTGAGGGAGTTGGAGGTATTTAATCTCTAGCAGGAATGGAGGCTAGGGTATGGAAGTATTATTTACATTTTATGCCATTTTTCTTCTTTTTGATTTCTTAACCATGTATTTCTATTACTTGGATGAAAATAAAACTAATTAAAATAAACTAAACATAAAAACAACAGCACTGGAAGAAAAAGCCATTTGTCAACAAATAGTGTTATGATAATGTTAGAATGTAAAATGCTCATGGATTATTCAACAAATCGTGTTAGATTAAATGGCAAACCATAAGGGAAAAAAGTTAAATGTTTGTTTTGGATCAACTTTCAAAAATCATTTCAAATTGACCAAAGATTTAAACATAAAAGCAGAACAACCAGGAGCAAATGTAGCTACGTACTGACATGGTTTGGGGGTAAAAAAAGGCCTTCATACCCTTACTGTAGGAAGGAATTCAAAAGGAATGTTAACCGAAAAACAAACTGAGGAAATGTCTTTTCAATATAAAACAGATAAATGCTATTTATAGCTTAAGAATTGTTATAAATTAACAAAAAAAATGGGAATCACTCAATTAAAAATAAGAAAACATATGAGAAGGCAATTCATAGAGGCAGAAACCAGGATAACCAATGAGCATATATTAAAGAGCACAATCTCATTAGGATTCAAAAATATACCAATGAACACCACTATAAACTATAATTTTCATCTATAAAATTTTTTAAAGTGTTTTCAAACAGCATTTTTCTGTGCTGGTAAGTACAGGAAAATGACATCTTGATGAATTTCTGATCATAGTAATGGGCAGACTAAGAAAGGAATGGGCTATTTGGGGCCCAAAACTACAATTTTCTTAGTACTTTTGTTCATTGAGTGAATTAATTAATGTATTTTTAAGGAATGTCTGAGGATAGAAGACCTAATTTGAGAGTTATAACAATTAATTTGTTCAAAGCCTTTATATGAATGGGTGTATAACATTCTGGATATATTTTGTGGAATTATTATTATGAAAAGAGGATTTTCTTACCCTCTGGAATTCCTCTCAGGGAAAGTGTACTTTTAAAAATCATATTATATCATATCATATTCAAATCTAATATAACTTGCCACAATGTATGAGTACTAAATTCATCTGATGAGATGTTTTCTCATTTTCATTTCTGAAGGTAACAACAAGCATAGAAAAAGTGAGACAGAAATAAAGAGAAATTGGAAAGTGGTCAGAGTCTGATAGAGCTCTCCTAGTGTCCACCAAACTCATGGAATGATTACCGTGGGAATATTTTTGTGCAAATAGGCAAAGAATGGAGCTTCACATGAGATGACCCAAGAACACAGTATATAGATAAGGGGATCTGGAGGTGGAGGGATCAAGGACATGAACTCCTGGGAATTCCCAGAAATTGTGGAAAGGTGTTTTGGACTTCAGAGTTTCCAGATAACTATTCAGCTTTCCAATGTTATCATAAGTCAGGTGGAGTTTTAGAACCCAATATTTTTATTATTCCTTTTTTCCTTTGGGTGTGCACTCTTTTTTTTTTTTTTTTGTATTAAGAGAATAACTTTTATGTTGGAAAGTACAAGGCAGAAAGGAGAAAAAAACAAACAAAAAACCCCAAACAGGAAATATTTCCTGCAGGGCATTTTTTACACACTACTTATATATTTTTCAACATATATATATATATGTATATATATATATATAATAAATATATTTCAACATATATATATATTTTTTCAACATACTTGTATTTTTCAACCTAAAAATTTATTTCAACCTCCTATGTTTACTCCCATTTCTTAATATTTCTTACTGTTTCATTATATTTAACACTAGGCATCTTGGTTCATTGGTGGTGGTTTGTTTCATTTTAATAAATTGAAGCCTGAGTTCTACTTCTTAAATATTTGCAGTTGGATGCCAAAGGTGGCCTCCTCTAGTGGGGAGGAGTAGAGGCTTTCTTTGCCTTTGACAAGCTGTAATTAGCTACGATCCCTACACCAACCGATTTCTTCTTGAGGATGTAAGCTCTGAGGTTAGATGCCACTCACTTGGGAATAATTAACAATATAGATGACCAATTATCCATAATCTTCATTCATGGATGGGATTTGAGAAATGCCATTTGGTTTCCCACAGGTTAATTCAGTCCCTTGATTCTTAAAATCCTTCATGGTTAGTTTAAAAATTAATCAGACTGCAAGGTCAGTTTCCATTTATCTTTGCTGATTCTACAGATTATTTGATTACTTGAAGATGGTCAAACCTAAAAATACTTATAAATACTAGGTGAATAGAAGAAGTTTTAATAGCAATAAAGGTATGGTTTCTGCAGAATTTTTTTTAAAAAGGCACAATCATACATTTTTGATAAGAGAATAAAATATTTTTTCTTAATTAAAAAACAAGAATGGCTATCAGAGAAAAATACTTAAAAGGAGCCAAGCCTGGATTGGCAGGGTAGTTTCTCAAGAAGATAGTTGTTTAACTTATGTTTAGAAATGAGAGTATGCTCATCTCTTTTCCTTCAAGGTCATAGTCATTGCTCTAAGATAAGGATCCTAAGCTTCCATACAACATCACAAGCACCCAGAGACTTTGAGTGTGTCTTTCCTTTCTGAGGCCAGAGTCCCTGTGAGTTTATAGATGACAAGAAGCACCTGCCAAGAGAGCCCCAGGAGGTGGACTCCCACTTCATCTCACCCTTACCTTGTGTAGGCATGAAACCACAGTTGCTACTCCTACAGCAAGACAGCCGACTTACTGGTGTCTCACAAATATATTTTCCTGAACTCTAGCATTTGTTGTCTTATTGTTTTCTATCATTTCACCTCAGGCTGTACTGATAATCTGAGTAAAATATGTCTGTTTGACTATTTTTAAGTTTTGGGTTTCAAGAGGCACATGTGTATACAAATATCCTAGCATCTTATGGAGGGTAGACCTAGAAGCTAAAGGGAAAAGTGTTCGAAATGGGGCAAAAATCAAAGAAAACCTCGGCACCTTGACCTCATTTTCTCCCTTACCCAGAATGATCCCTGATCTCTGTACCCAAATAAGCACTGAGTGGAAGAGAATTCTTCTCTCTGGTCCTCCAGATTGTAATCAAGCATTCCTGAATCTTAGGGTGACACAATGATTAACATTATTATTCATGGATTTAGTTTTTTTGTTTTTGTTTTTTGGTTCTTCATGCCATGTTTATTGAGCACCTACTATGTGTTAGGTATCATGGAAGGTAACAGGAGACAAAGCTAAGATCAGAAAGGATAAGGTAGCTGTCCTATCAAAGTGTACAGTTTGTGTAGGTGATAGACAATTAAAAAGTGTGCAAATAAACAACCAGAAATAATTAAGCTTTTGGTAAGGAATAGGAAGGAAATAAGGAGTGTTCTGGGGTAAATAGCATAGTGGATGGTGGAAGGTCAGAAAAGCCTCTTTGAAGAGATTACATTTAAGCTGAAACCGGAAGGATTGGGGGGGGGGGGGGAAGCTACCACACTTTTCTAATATATTTTGGCAGCAGAACACTTGTTTTTAAAATGAAATCATTAGTGGAATATTCCTCAAAAGCAAGTAAAAGAGACTTGCTCTGATAGAAGCAGTTGGGGCAGCAAGTCTGCTCACTCAGCCTCTCTCCTAACCATCCTCCATCCCCAAAGGGACTTCAGACATTCTTGGGCCTCTTCCTGGTACCTGGAAGAGCCTCATTTCAAAAAATTGTCCCAGGCTCTGTGGAACACAGTTTGAAAACCACAGTGAGATATGACCCTACACCAGTTAGAATGGCAAAATTAACAAAACAGGAAACAACAAATGTTGGCAAGGATGTAGAGAAAGGGGAACCCTCTTACACTGTTCATGAGAATGCAAACTGGTTCAGCCACTCTGGAAAACAGTACAGAGGTTCCTCAAGATCTTAAGAATAGAACTACCCTATGACTTAGCAATTACCCTACTAGATATTTACCCCAAAGATACAGATGTAGTGAAAAGAAGGGCATGTGCACCCCAATGTTCATAGCAGCAATGTCCGCAATAGCCGAACTGTGGAAGGAGCTGAGATGCCCTTCAACAGATGAATGGATAAAGAAGATGTGGTCCATATATACATCTGAATATTACTCAGCCATCAGGAAGGATGAATACCCACCATGTGCATTTACATGGATGGAACTGGAGGGGATTATGGTAAGTGAAGTAAGTCAAGCAGAGAAGGACAATTATCATATGGTTTCACTCAGATGTGGAACATAAGCAATAGCACGGAGGACCACAGGGGAAGAGATGGAAATCCAAAGGGGGACAAATCAGAGAAGGAAATGAACCGTGAGAAACTAAAAATCCTGAGAAACAATCTGGGGATTTCAGAGGGGATGAGGGTGGGGTGATGGGGTATCAGGGTGATAGGTATTGAGGACAGCACATGCTGAGATGAGCACTGGGTGTTATACTTAACTAATAAATCATTGGACATTACATCAAAACTACGTATTATACAGTGGCTAGCTGAACATAATAAAAATAAAATAAAATACTTAGAAAAAGAAAACCTGCACAGAGTGGGGCCACTGGGCACTTGTTTCATGTTGTCTTGCCCTTTTAATCACACATAAAAATAGGTATCTTCAATGGAATACTATACAGCCATCAAAAGAAATGAAATCTTGCCATTTGTGACGACATAGAAGGAACTAGAGGGTATTATGCTTAGCGAAATAAGTCCATCAGAGAAAGACAACTATCATATGATCTCCCTGATATGAGGAAGTGGTGATGCAACATGGGGGTTTGAGGGGTAGGAAAAGAATAAATGAAACAAGATGGGATCGGGAGGGAGACAAACCACAAGAGACTCTTAATCTCACAAAATAAACTGAGGGTTGCCGGGGGGGTGGGTATGGACATTGGGGAGGGTATGTGCTATGGTGAGTGCTGTGAAATGTGTAAACTTGGTGATTCACAGACCTATACTCCTGGGGCTAATAATACATTATATGTTTATAAAAAAATAAATTATAAAAAAAATGTATCTTTTCCTCATGGTTGAACCGGTGTTCAGTTCTGGCACATATTTCAACACTTTCTTCAAGTTTTTATTTTTTTAAATTTATTTAAGTAATCTCTGTGCCCCATGTGGGGCTTGAACTCATGACTCCAAGATTAAAAGTCACAGGCTCCTCTGAGTCAGCCATGTGCCCTAGCTCTGGCATGTATTTCCAACTTTCCTCTTTAAGATTTTTTTTTAAATGTATTTATTGAAAGGGAGTGAGAGTGAGAGAGATCACAGAAGGACAGCGAGAAGCAGTCTCACCACCAAGTAGGGAGCTCGATGTGGGGCTCAATCCCAGGACCCTGAGATCATGGCCTGAGCAGAAGGCAGACACTTAGCTGACTGGGATACCTAGGCACCCCAAACTTTCCTCTCCACGTCTGAAATTTCAGATACACAAATCTCCATAAACGTGCATCTGCTCAGTTCTTTGCCTAAGGCTTTGGTGATCTATATACCCTTGCTTGCAGGCTGTGCACGTTTGAATTGACATTAGATCATTAATGATAATAATGAATGTCTCTCAGGTGTATTTAATGATAGTTAGCCTTGATTAAATACTGAGAGGCTAAGCATACCACTTGGACATCTCATCTCATGAGGCCTTCCATTACCTCTGCCTCTGTCCATTCATTTCTGTTCTGTACTGCATGGGATAAACATGGGCTTTTTCTCCCTTTCAGTCCTCAATGTATTTTTTTCTTATTTTATCCCATTGAAATGATTCAAAGAATGAACTACTTCAAAAAAGCAAAGTACTAAATTAAAGCTGCTTGTAGTTGTTGTTATCAGTTATGTAGGGGTATCCAAGCATAATTGAGAAAATAATGTAATCAAATCATTTCCACTATGGTGAAGGATGCAGGATTTGCTTCTATGAATACCTAGCCATTTATTGTGCTGCCACTTAAATAGTGAGCTGCAGGACCCATGTCCAGATTTTTCTTATAGAATCCAGTCAAACTGTATTTCATTTGAACCAAAAAATTTTGAAAGTCATGAATGATTCAAGTCCATCAACTACAAGATAAGTAAGGGTGCACAAATTTTCTCTTCAGGATCACTGAAATTTAAATAAGACAGAGTACTTTGGTAAACCTATTATATAAAGATCATAAAAGCATCATCTTTCAAATGTCACAAAGAGCTAATGTTCCCCTGGTGAAATCCACGTAAATGTGAGCTACATCCAGTTTTGATCTGTGCTTTAATTTCACCAGAACTCTATTTTAACAGCCTGTGCCTAGCATTTTAAGGTCCACGTTGCAAGTCACTATATCAAACATGCAACATAGAAGAGAATGTAGTGTATTGAATACCACTCCACTTGACAAATACTCAAGGTCAGGTAGACCGGGGAAGGGAAAATGAGGTTGGTGGAAAGCAATGGAAAACAAAAACAATCTCAGATTTTCAAGAAGCAGGAGATGTCAGGAACATAGATTTATCCCAGCTCATCCCTTGATTTATGTCATGCCTATCCTAAACAATTAAATTCAGCAATTACAGAGAAGTCAGAGTATCTGAGTTCCCATCTCAACTTCCCTGTTTGAGAGTTCTGTAAGCTCAGGCAAATTTCCTTAATATCTTTAAGCCTCATTTTTTATCATCTGTAAAATGGGAATTAGAGAATATGCTTCATGCATTTTGGTGAGAACACAAAGCATTTAATGCCACAAAATAAAGGATCTTAATGAATGCTCCTATTATTATAATCATTGAGGGCTATCCCATGCTAGGCACTCAGAGACATTTCTAGAGACATAAATATAGGTAAAAGAGTCTATGTTTAAAAAAAAAAAAAGAGTCTACGTTTTCAAAGGGCTAATAACTTCAAAGCATGTGAACCACTATGGAGTAGGGTGGGTTAGCAGAGATACTAACTGATGCTGAAACTCTGTTGGGAGATTCTTGTCCTTTCTACTCTTCAGGGGTCCAGAAAGCCAGAATCCCTTGAAGTTTCCAGTCAGTCATAGATGGCTACCCCTCCACCCTGGGCTTCAGTTTATCTAGAAACTGCCCAGCCACTGAATAGAGGCTGGACTGGCAGGATTCTCTTCCCTGTCAGGTAGACTGTTATTACTTCTTACCCAGAGTCTCCTCCTCTCTAGAAAAGCTTTCGCAGGGGTGAAACCTCACAGGGAACAAATTGAGTACCTTTTCGTGACTGGGTGTGTTGGGTAGATGTGGAAGAGAAACAGACAACTTTTCTTCCTATTTACTCTCTCTCTCTCATTTCCTTCTAAGAAGGGTATTTCATAGACGGAAAACCTTGGCCACTCTGGCGAGTTACAGACTGGTTTTGAGCATCTCGGGGGATCTCCTAGCTAGGCTCACACTTTACAGTGTAGAGTGAAAACTTCACGGAACACTTTCTTATAATATTCAGTAATTCTACATTACATGTAATGAATGACTGGACTAGCTCCTAAACTTAATTAATGCCATTCAAACCTTTTTTTTGAATAAAAGAATACAATGTTAAAAAAAAAAAAAAAAAAAGACCAATTCTCCTTTAGGTCTTTTTACAACTTTCCGAGAAAGAGCCCACCCAATAAAGGTTTTCACTGCCTGGGCTACATTGTTACATATGTTGTCTCCTCTTAATAAATGAGCCATAAAAATGATTTAGGTTAAGTTTGATTAAGCAAAGGGAGGTGACTGAGTGGTGATCAAAACTCTACCATCCTTTCCTTTTTATTATTCTGCAGCCCCGTAAAATCCAGCAGCTCCGTGCAGACTCTCTCAAGGGCTGCCACTCTTCTGGTTATTTCCAGCTCGGACCTGGGCTCCCACAGGACACGGCAGCTCACGCCCACCTGCCTCCTTCCAGTTTCCTCCTTTCTCTTCGCTATGCCCACGGAAACATGGAAATCGGCCCTTTCCTGTTTCCACTAACAAATGATTCACCCAAGGTGAAGGGGAAGGGGATTAAGAGGTATAAATTTCCAGTTATTAAATAAATAAGTCAGAGGAATGAAAAGTACAGGATAGGGAATATAGTCCATAATATGGTAATAACGTTGTAGGGTGACAGATGGTGATGACGCTTGTGGTGGGTACAACAGAATGTATAGAACTGTCAGATCACTGTGTCGTACACCTGAAACTAAAATAACACTGTATGTCAACTAGACTTCCTTAATAAAGGAAGTTATTTTGTGTATGGCAGATTTTACGAAAGATTTAGGATACAAGTGTGGTTTGTGCTACAGAAATGTAACAAACTAAAAACTGAATATTAGTCTTCTCTTTTTAAAAATATTTCTTGGTCCTTGAGAAAGAAATGTCCTCGAGACAATGGCTGTATTAGCCAGATGTCTCTCCTCCTTCCTCTGTCCCCAACCCTTCCCTCTTCCTTCTCTTCTGGGATCTCTTAAACCCGAAAAGATAAGACTGCTCCTGCCACCTATTATTCAGACTGCTACAACTTGCTCAAATCCTATCAAGAAAGTAGTCGTCTGTCCTTTGCATATTGAAACCTCACTGGTAGGTTCTGCTCAACAGCAGCCTGTCTACTGGTAGGGAGAGAACAATATAAAGATTTATTTCTCTTCTTCTATGAATGATGTCACCCTCCCCTTTCAAAGTGGAATCAGGTCTAGTCAGATTGAGTTTTTAATAGTGCTTTTCCTCTTTCTAATCCTTATATTAAGTTGCTATTATTTTAATTTAATCTGAAGCTTCAAAGAGTTAATTCGCTTATGGATTTTATAATTGGGTGTCTACCATGTGGGGTAGTTGAAACAAAAAACAATTATGTCTAGTCCCAAATAAATATGATCTTCGCTCCATGTTTTTCTTTTTTTAGTAGACATACGAGAGCCAAATCCACACTGGATGTCTGACCTTGGATAAATTATCCTCCAGGAGTTTTAGTTTCCTCATTAGTGATGAGGATGGAGATAGCCCACAGGGTTGTTTGAGAATTAAATGAAGTCACACAGCCAGGTGGTATAGACACTCAGCATATGAACAGATGAGTTACACACCTGTCTGCAGAGCTGTGATCTAAATTATGCTGGTAGGGTAGCCTGGCTGCTAACTCTTGATGTCTCTCAGCTTCCAGAGCATCAGTAGCTACACTAATAGCCTACATTTTAGCAGAAGAGCCTTAAGAATCTTCTGGAAAATGACTCCCAGTCACTCAGCAAAGCCCACAACTCCCTTGTACTAAAAAGAGACGCAATTTAAGAGGAGCATCAGTTCACTTCAGAGCAGGGTCTTTCTCGGAGATTTACGCCATCCTCAACGTTCGGGATATTTCGTATTAATGAAACGGCCCCGAGAACCCTTCACATGGGCTCATTTCCTCAAAGACAGCCAACCAAACATGTGACAACAGGCTTCCCTGCCCTTTTTACAACACCCACCTCACAGGAGAATGGGATGACACTGTTCAAGGCACTATTCCCTTTCTGATTATTGTTCCCTGATTGCCAATCACCCACTGAGAAACCATCACCCTCCTCACCAACCCCTGACTCAAATGTGGGTCGTGTGTGCTACTAAAGCTCCCTGAGGACAACTAGCAGGCTGGTCTTTAATACCCTGTAAGCATGTGTGGGGTGAGGACAGATGTCCTATTAGGTCAGAACTCAGAATCTAGCTAAACAGAATTACATAATCTTTCATTAATTTACTAGGGAAGTATATCAGCAGAGCTCATTAATCTCTAAAATTAAATTCACCAGGGAACAAATTTAAGGCATAGTTTTTCCATGAATTTCTAATGCCCACCTATTACTTATTTCAGCAGAGAAATTGGATCGGGAGGCAAGAAAGCATCTTTATAGAAACAGTAGGGTTGGGATCTGGTTTTTTATGAAATCTAACTGGAAATCCCCAAGATAGAAAACTTCTACAGCATAAGGAATGTCCCCCTTTATTCTTCTCTGTAGGAGGTTAACAAACACTTGACATATAACCTGCATACATGGCTTTCCTTTTTTCATTTAAGCAGTTCAAATTTTTAAAGAAAAATATATCAGTCACACACTAGATGTGGGGAATCCAAAAGATCTGACTTAGGTATGTCTTTTTGATCATTTAGAATGTAAAGGGCTTGTGTTTGAAAATGGAAACTAAAGTCAAAGTTCTTGATCATCAAGAGGTAAATGGTCAGTGTGCTAAATTTCATCTCCAAATACGAGAGAAAAATATACTTTCATTCCCTTGTAAGGACTTCAGTTAAGTAAGTTAAATCTTTGGGACTGTGAGGGTTGAAATGGGAAATTTACAGAATTCCCAAACTTGCATGCCTTTTAATATAATATTAAAGTAATTATCAATATCACTTGTTGAGCATTTAGTATACA
The DNA here is from genome assembly GCF_022355385.1 of Mustela nigripes. NCBI lineage: Eukaryota > Metazoa > Chordata > Mammalia > Carnivora > Mustelidae > Mustela > Mustela nigripes. The sequence continues at coordinate 15,906,097 of NC_081571.1, forward strand.
GCAGATATATATTGTGAAAACTACCTTTAATCCACGCAATTGCCCTGCAAATGAGATCTGGCATTTGAACTACGAATACTGTACCAGAGTTTCAATGCCCAATTTAAATCATTTAAATGAATAAGAGAGGCATACAAATGGACCTTATGTCAAATGTTTGTCAAACTCTTGCAAGAAGATCCAACCAGATCTTTTTACATAAATTTTAAGCATTATCCTATTTTGTTATTATCCTGATATGTAAACAGAGAAACCACATAAACCTTCTATGTTTCTCCTTTTTCTTTTAAACCTTCTCATAAACCTTCTCTTTCTCCTTTTCCCTCTTGACTCTATGCCCCTTTCTCTGCACTTGGTCCCTGAGGGCCCGGCGGAGCAAAGAATGGGGCTCAGAGAGCTATAAAGCACCAAATATTAGCGGTGATATAACTCTAGTAGCCAGTTCAACACAGGATTCTTGACCACTACCCCAGAGAAATAAAAGCTGAATCCAAGACCCACCTGTCTCCTTGGTGGGTGAGAATCTGAGGGTAAGAACTACATGTGCTTCATTCTTTCACCCTCTGAGCACAACACAGCGCCTGAGTCATGATAAATGCCCAATGCTTGCTTGCGTAAAAGACGAAAAGCTATGCTCTCATTTTTGAGCCTCTGCTTATATTATGACATCTAAACCTACACTGTACTCCTTTTCACTAAACTAAGAAACCTACAAGTGATTGTAGGAAAATACACATTTATTTCATGCAGTATAAACACAGGCTCAAATTACACATGCACACACTTTACGTATACCTATACATATTATATATCCTTCATATGTATACATATATATCCTTCATACATGCACATCTCACGTATATTTCTTTTATGGGTGTATGTATATTTATGACATATATATAAAGGAGCTACATTTATGCATATGCATTGTCCTATATATTCATATACATATCTCCTTTATATATATCATATATATCTCATTATTATTTTAGATATTATATATATCATGTATATATAATTCACATATATATGTTTTGTACTATATTTCCTTCATAAGTTGATTGCATATTGAATTCTTTTAGAAGAGCTGGTAAACTATAAGGTGTTGTGAAGTTTTTAATAAAATAGAGCTTATCTGCTATGAAAATTTACTCTCAATGTAGCCTTTTTGTATTAAATAATATAACAGAGGTAAATTACCTAGCACAATATCCAATTTTGTTGAATTTTAATCTAAGCATATATAATTTAGAATATACCTAAAACTTAAATGTCCTTTAAGAGAAAGAATAACAAATGACCAAAAAACAAGGCAAACATGTGACTCCAAATTTATTAAAGTGGTAATTCCGGGAACATCCATTGATTTTAGCTTTACAGTTTATGCCATGAGCTTTTTAGTAAATGTATTTTGTTTTTTTACCTTTTTTAGTTGGTACCATGTTTGTTCAAGGATGTGAAAAATGAAGTAGTAAACTCTTCACTGAGTTTATTTTGGCTTCTCAGTTGATGCAATGACTCAAAAGAACAGAAAAGCTTCATGAACCATAAGAAATGATTTTATTTGACCACACAGTGGCACATCAAGTCATGTGGAGGGGAAAATTGTGTTTTGTGTGGATGCTATGATTTCTTTTAGTGCTTCCTGATTTCTTCAGTATGACCATAGCCTTTTTGTTTGCTGTGTTTTGTTTTTGTTTCAGCATTTGTGTAAAATATAGCTGTTGAATTTCTCAGTAGCTTTAAGGAAGTTTCCAGTGATGGGTGATCAGTAGTTATTAGATTGCTAAGTAAGAGTCCAGAGATATAGGAAGGGCATCCTTTGTAATGAAGGCCAGCATTGTGTGTGGTGGGAGGATGGACGTGGGGTACAGTTGAGGAGGCCTGTGATGCTATCCAAATTGTCCACAGGTGGACTATTAATTGAATGGCCTAATGTGTGATTGCTTAAGGTCTATCAGCATATCAAATAGGCCTGACACTGAATGTTATTTCTACCACTTTCCAGCTTATGACTTTGGGCATGGGCCTTGATCTTTCTCATCTTTATTCTCCGAATCTGTGAAGTAGGAATATAATTATATTTAGTTCATGACATTTTTGTGAGAATTAAATTAAATGGCTCAAAATTCCCCTGTGGGAATGTTTTTTTAGGAAGATGGCAAGTGTGTCCCTGGACTTTGGCATTAGGTCCAAGAATGTGTTGTCTGTACAATAATACAGAGGAGTATATGTATTTAGTGGGGAAGCACTAAATGAGTTCTCTGTACAATATACAGAGGAGTATATGTATTTAGTGAGGAAGCAGTGGGAGAGAAACCAGAACATGTAGTCAGGGGACCAGGAAAAAGACTTGTTAACTGGGTCCTCTTGCCTTCAATCCCCAGATAAGTTCTTGCACCAGCTTCTCTTGGATCTACCTCCAGAATATGTTCTGAATCAGATCTCACCACTCCTCTTATTCCATCAAAATCAATAGCAACATGAGCAGTAGAAACTAAAAATAATAAAGGGTGCCATGTCTCCAATATGGTCCCAGAGGAAGAGCAACAAAAGTCCCCTTCTAAAGGAACAATTACTAGAATTGCACTGGGAACACCAGAATGACCACTTACACAGTTGGACCCAAAATGATGAAAGCAATGTCCTAGTTCTCTGGGCTCCTGGGTGGACAACTTCTGAGAATGCATCCTTTCCCTTCATACTTCCATAGACTGTATTTCCACTTATTAAGAAATAACCTGATGGTGTCTGTCTATGTCCTTTGTAACATGAAAGAGCCTACTGAACTTGTGAGTACTGTTCAGCTTTTCAGGGCCCTGTTGCTATACAAGTTATATTCAACTTCCCCAACAATTGAGCACACATGAGCATATGTAATGACCTTCAGTTACATGCCTTGAAAAGCATGTAAATGACCACTTTTACTAAAAGGAAACCCTTAAGGACACACATAAAGCACAAAGGAAGGGGTAAAATTATTTTGCAAGTGGCCGTTTTGTTTCATCACAGTTTGGTCCTTGCAGTCACCATCAGGTAGACCTGTGACCGTCTTCTCTCTCTGGTCTCCCTTTCTTCTCCCATAGCAGTGGCTCTTGTTAAGCCATCTCCTACTCTCAGGGCCCTAAATAGCTATGAACCAGTTCTTCTGAGTTTTCTAAAGGCTGTGGAAGGGTTTTTTGGGGCTACTCAGTCCCCAGGAGTTGCTGGAAAACCACCAAGGAGATTTTTCTCCCGTTGCCACTGACCACTTAAACAACACTGTGGCTTATGCTAACAGGTCATTTTCACCCTCTTTTGCCAATGACAGACAAGGGTGGGGTTAGAAAAGAAGAGGGTGGAGAAAAAAATCCCATCCTGCCACAGATGTGTGAGAAGGCACACTGCCATGGTTACATTTTTTTTCTAGGTCACAGTTAATAAACACTGACAAATTGCCTATAAGCATTTTATTCCTGTTATGCTGAGATATGAATATTGGATCTGAGTTTCTCCGTTTTTAATGTTTGGAGGAGTCTGCCTCCATCACAGGAGGGAAAGAAGATAGAGACTGTGAATTAGGGCCATAGTGCCTATAAGAGCTTACTCTGTAGATTTAATAATATATTCTTTCACACACGGTATTTGCTTCTTGCACCTATTCTAGACACCCAGAGAATGACTGTCTAATTTGCAAAACCTGTAATAAAAGTGAATGGCAGCTAACAGCTGGCAAGATGGTCTAGACTCCAGAATCACCAGTAAAGTAAAAGGGCTTCACCAATACTTGTCATCGCACATTGAACCACCACTTCCGAGAAAGAACAAGTTACCCAACACATTGTCATAATCACCAGCAGCAATTAACATTCTGTAAGCCTGTTTCTCTAACGCCTAAGCTCTCCCTGTTCACAAAGACCTCATTTGCTCTCTTCTCAAAAACGCTGCATTCTTTTTCAGGCCAGCGAATACAACTTGTACCTTTGTGCAGTGCCCTACAAAATCAGAGAGCAATAACCTACAGCCCCTGGGTTGGAAATGGAGCTCTTTAAACTGCAGATAATAAGTCTTAGTGGTTAGAGGGATGAGGAGAGATAGGACTGAACTTTAGCTGTGATTCTCCCGGTGTATTTTTGCAAAAGCTCTCAGGGGCCGCCATGTGAGGGTTTTATAGCAGCTGGAATTCACTGACATAGAAAGTTAGACCCTCAGAGCTTTTTATATTACCCTGCCCTGATGAAGCCATGCGAGGTACATGACAATTAAACTACCCCTTTTTGAGAAGTTCAGAGTACCCCAGTGAAAGACCCTTCCGTGTGAGTTACAGCCACTTTCTTATGCAAATCCTTATAGGTCATTATGTTTGATGGTGTTTGACTCTGCCAAAGAAAGGGATCCTACTCATTTGGGTCCCTGACCAAAAAACAAAATGTGTATACTGGCAATTAGTCTGAATTCTGGAATATTATGACATATCTACCCAACTGAGTCTCCCTTGGATGATTCTCCGATGGTGGCTGGCCAACCTCATCATATCCTCTCCCTTAAGGAGTCTGAGTTCAGAAGCAAAAAGAAAGTAACACAGAAACAAGGTATTATACAAAGTAATATGCATTGCTTTAATTGAAAAACAAAAACAAAACCAAAACCACCTGGATCTCCTTAGCTAAGGATTTATGGAAAGATGCAGAGCCTCCCAGGATTGATCGAAGGCAAGAGGACTGGATTAGAAAAACAGGAAGGCAGGACTCAAAGACTTCTCTGGAAGATTGGTCAGCAGGAGACGCCAAGGAGTCATACCATAGGAACAGAGACTCTCTGAGGCATTGCGCAATGGCACCAATGACATGCCCTCCAGTCATCATTAGTGAGTGGTTTTCTCTAAGATACAAGGTCCCAGGCTCAGGGACTGACCCTACATCCAATGCTCACTCTGGCTGCCCAGGGAGGGAATTGGACAGGGACCCCAGTAGCCTTTGCAGCAGGAATTGGCCATTACCTCTTTTAATGATCACACACAATGGAGATTATTTCAAAAGGCAGATTGAGGTCTCATTTGGAAGAGAGGATTAGAACGCCAGTTATGTCAAATGTGGATGCAGTTACTAGCTTTTGCTGCCCAACATGTACCTTTACACCCTTCTTCTAAAACCGAGGTGGAGATGAAAGAACAAACAAACAAAAAACAAAACACCGGTGCCTACATAATGCCACTATCCCTCATATTTCAATAGACTTTCTACTTTTTCCTCTAAAGGCTACCACCACATTCTCATGATTTACTAATTTTTAGCTCAGACTTGAGGATCTCTGTCCACTTATTCACCCTTAAGAACCATCCCAACAAACGCCATTAAAATATTTACCTACATTTGCTGTATCTAATAGGATAAATGAAAAGTAAAGACAAGGAAAATTAGTTAAAATATGTAAACATATTCATTAAACATTAAGGAAGAGAGTATGGGTGGCAAATATTGTCCTCATTCCTGAACTTATTATGAGGTGTGGATATGACTTCTGTCCTCCCCACTACCTCCCCTTGCATTTAGCCGGAAACCTGGAAGCCTCAAGGTTCTTTGACTATTAAAATACCGATTGAGTTTCTGATGCATCTTGGTCTCAAACGCCCAAGAGATGTCTCAGCTTCTAATTCAAAAGTATCATTGCTATGCTTCCCAGTTGAAGAATTCCTCACTTAGGTACAAAAATACCTAAACCAGTGAAGCCTAGTTTTGCATGCAGAGTAAAACTCAAAATGAGCGAGGAACTATTGTTTTAAAAAATAGTATGTGTTCACAGAAGAACAGAGCCTCGGTTCTGTTAAAATATGGTAAAAAAAAAAAATATGCTAAAAATATTTCTACCCTGATTTTCTTATGGAGGCCTGCCATAGGCTATATGCATCATCACAATCTAGCACAAACACTCTATTTTATTTTATCTTATTTTTTAAATTTAAATTCAATTAATTAACATATAATGTATTATTGTTTTCAGAGGTAGAGGTCAGTGATTCATCATCTTATATAAGCACAAACCCTTTAGATAACATTGAATCTACCAAGTCATAAAAGTTGACTATCATCGTCTAGACCAGATCTGAATGTTCTCTTGAAAATGTACTCTTAAAATGGAGAAAGTTTTGTGTTACCAGAAAATAACTTCAGCATCAAACACAAGTGTAGTTTATGTTGTTTCTAAAACCCAAACAAGATGACCTAATATCTTGGTATGGGGCACAGGTTAAATTTTTTGAGGAGATATTCCAAAATGTCCCAAGCTATTGGAATGACCAGAAATTTCACTAAAAAATCAGTCTTTTGCTTTATTGCCAAAGCACCTAGGAAACTAAAACTGTCTGCTTTCCAAGTCCTATTAGCATGGTGTCAACAAAATACTACACCTGGAAGGCCAAGATTTCTCTTGATTAAACTGCAGGACAAAATTAGGAGGTTGACATATCCCTGAGTTAAACATTTGTCAATTAAAAACAAACTTCTCTTGTTGCCTGCTTATTGGAGCAAAGAAAATAAAAAATATATTAAGATCAAATGTTTGTATCAAGTGTCCAACAAAGATGACACATTTGTGATGTCAGATCCATTGGAGGTATACCAGGGTAAGCTGCCCAACATCGCACTGCAAGATCCATCTACTTTGCTCTATTCAACCTAGTCAGTTAAATGGAAATATGATCCTGTATCACTGATTTTTTTTTAATGTTGGATGTTGAAATGCTTTTTGGTTCACTATTTCAATAGAGATGGATAGCTCCAATGACTTCCATTGGCCCTTCTGACAACAGTCTTTAATCTTAGGTCAAAGAACCAATAAAGTCGCCTATTAATAATAAAAATACAAATGAGACAATTAAAAGAAATATGTATAAACATTTCTCCAAAATGGTTATGTAAATCATCAATCAGCACATGGGAAGATGTTCAACATCATTTATCATGATGGAAGTGCAAAACAAAACAGAAGGAAGAAAGAACAACACACTTGAAGTGTTCTACGTCATACCCACTAAAACATCTATAATCAAAAAGATAATCACAAATTTTCATAAGGCTGTGAGGAAATCAGAACCCTCATAGGAGTAGGTACAGCCACTTTTGAAAGCAGTTTGACAGTTCCTCCAAAAGGTAAATATACTATTTGACAATGCAGTGTCAGACATAGGAAGGTACTAGAGAATAAAAATAAATGCTCACACAAAAACTTGTACAGGAATGTTTATAGCATTATTATTCATAATAGCCAAGAAGCAGAAACAACCTATATGATCATCAACCTATGATGGATAAACAAGTGTGGTATACACATACAGTGAAGTATTATTTGGCTATAAAAAGGGATGAATTATTAATAGATGCTAAAACACAAATGAACCCTAAAATAATATGTCCTTAGCTTAAAGAAGCCAAACATAAAAGACCATATATATGACTCAATTTATATGAAATGTCCAGTACAGGAATCCATAGATAGAAAGTAGATTAGTGGTTTCCTAGAGCTGGGAGTGATGGGAAGGTTTGGATGGTATGGGCTGCTTTAGAGGGTGAGGAAATATTCTAAAATTGTGGTGATGGAGGCCCAACTCTGTGAATATATGAAAAACCATTAAATTATACACTGTAAGTGAATGAGTTGTATCTACATAAAGCTGTTATGAGTAAGAATAAACCAATGAGTCATCTTTTTGTTCCAGTAATGGAAGGTAAATGGTTCAAATATATATTAGGTTGAAGAATAATTGCTGATTGGATTTGAAATCCTGCTGTATTTTTCATGAAGATTTTAGTCAAACTTTATCATGGCCCCATAAGCTCCTCTTGGACAGAAGGCGGACAGTGATATTATGTTCTGGATCCCTGGAAATTAATATTTATTGACAAGATCCAAAATTCTGTATCATTTAAGATTTACCCCATTCCCCAGTATATATATTCCCTGGTTAATAAACATAGGTCTTTTTATGCAAATCTAAAAGGAAAGTGACATTGAGCAGATGTAGGGTTATCACAAAGTCCTTGCTCAGGGATACACAGCCTCCTACTAAGTTTAAAGATTTGATTTGTAAATTAACTCAGGTCAAGTTTTGAGTAAGAAGATGTGAATCTCTGTTATGGTGACTTTATCCAAAAGTATTTTGTTTTTACTTTTGTTTTATATAGCAGGGAGAGCCTTGGAGGCCTAGCCATCTAGGTCCCAGGGATCCAATGGATGAGTAACCATCACCAAAACTCTTTTGCAGGTCAGAATATTCAAATTGCCATCTCAGCTCCACTGCCAATTACATTTTAAGTGTATAGTTTTATGACCTCTTAGAACAGCCATAACAAAGCACCACAAACTAGATGACCTAAAGTAACAGAAATTTATTATCTCACAGTTTGGAGTCTAGAAGTCCAAAGTCAAGATGCTAGCATGCTCTCTCAGAAGTTTGTAGAACTAGTTTCTGCCTTGCCCCTCCCAGCTTCTGGTAGTCCCAGGTATTCCTTGGCTTATGATAGTGTAACTTCATTATCTGCTCGTCTTCACATGGTAGTAATCCCTGTGTGTCTGTATCCAAATTTCCCTTTTAATATAAGGGTACCAGTTACTGGATTAGGGCCCGCTTAGTCTAGTATGATCTCCTCTTAATTTGACTAATGACATCTACAATCACCCTATTTCCAAATAAGGTCACAATCTAGGGTACTAAGAGGTTAGGACATCAACATACCATTTCGGGTAGAACAGTTCAACCAACAACATATACCCATCCCCACAATCAAGGTACAGAATACTTCCAACCCTCTCCAGAAAAATTCCCTTTGAATTCTATCTTTATTTTCCTTCTCTTCACTTGTCCCTGACAACTACTGACCTGACTGCTTTTGCTATGGATTGACCTTCACTAGAATTTCCCATAAATGATAATACATGTATTATACATATATAATGATACCATGCAGAGAGTCTTGTGTTTGGTTTCTTTCACTCAACATAATGATTTTGTACATTTGTACATTTTGGCATAGCGATAGTTTATTCCTTTTTTATTGCTGATTAGATGGATATAACACAATTATTTATACATTCAATGCTTTATGGGCATTTAGGTTGTTTCCAGTTTTGAACTGCTATAAATAAAGCAGTTATGAACATTTGTGTACAACTTCTATTGAAGCAGAGTTTCATTTTGGGGGGAGTAAATATCTAGGAATGAAATTGGTGGGTCATAGACTAAGGGTGTGGTTAACTTTATAAAAAACTGCCAAATATATGCATATAGATACATATACACATAGATACATACATATCTATGTATATGTATACTCTATGTATATGTATGTATATACATATACACCTGTATATATGTATAATACATATATGTGTATATATATATATATATATACTCTAGAATGGACTTGATTTAACATTTAACATTTATATTTTCAAAGAAATATTTTATTGGATACAGAATTATCAGTTGATAATCTTTCCATACTCAAAGAATGATACTCTATAATCTCCTGGCTAACATAGTTTCTGATGAGAAATATGCTATAAATCTTTTCTTTGTTTCTTTCTATCTGGTGTCATATTTTTCTGGTCACCTTAAATATTTTCTCTTTATCATTGTTTTTAAACAATTTGATAATAATATCCCTTCATGTGATTTTCTTAATGTTTCTTTTATCCAAAGTTTATAAAACTCATTATATTGTGGGTTGTGTCAAATTGTATGAATTTTTACCTGTTTTTTTTCTTCAAGTGTTTTACTATCTCAACTTCTTCGTTTTTCTCCTGCTCATCTAAGTACATCTAAGTGTTAGGCTGGCTGATAGGGTCTCACAGTTCATGGAGTCTGTTCATTTTTTTATTGTGCTGCTTTATTTTGGATAGTTTCTATTGCTGTGTCCTCAAGGTCACCAGTCACTTCTTTACAGTATCTAATAGGCAATTAATTCTTTCTAGTTTACTTTTCATTTTATATACTGTGTTTTATTCTTTAGACATTCTATTTGGGTCTTTTGAAAATCTTCAGTTTTTCTTATCATCGTGTTTGTGTTTTCCTTATACCTTTGAGCATATTTATAATAGGTTAAAACCATGGCTGCTAATTACAACACTTACCTATTTCTTTGTATTGCCTTTTTCCTCCAAATTATAGGTTACATTTTCTTGCTTCTTTACTGCCTGATAATTTTTTTATTCTAGACATTGCAAAATTTATGTTTTTTGTGGTGAATTTCATTATATTCCTTTAAACTGTGTTGCTTCTGGCACACAGCAAAATTACTTGCAAGTCATTTTTATTGTTTCAAGGTTTTCTTTTCAGTTTGGCCCAGAGTAGCCTTTATTCTAGGTATAAGTTAGCCCAAGTACTAAGATGGGAGCTTTCTGAGGACTCTACGCCCATGTAGTATGAGAGGTACAGTCCAGCTATAGATGAAAAAGCCTGTGTGAACTTGGGGAATTAGTCAACCTACTAATTTTGGGGACTTCTTTCTCCAGCCTAATGGAGCTTCATCCCATCCACGCTCAGATAAACTTTTACTCAAAGATTCAAAAATATCCCTTAAAGGTCTTTATAGCTTTCCCTGTGTAGAGCAACCCTCTCTCCAATAGTCCTTGAATTCGAAACCATCTCAACTCAGAAAGACCACTGGGCTCTGCTTGAGTTCCTTTTCCTGCATTTGCCTCTTGGAAACTTGACTGCAAGCAACAATGACTGGCATTCCATTCTTCCTTGTATTTATTTAATAAATATTCATTGAATTGCTCACTCTGTGCCAGGCACTGCTTGACTCATTAAATATTTCCAGTGAACAAAGCAGAAAAATTTCCCAGTATTTGTGGCTTTTACATTCTAATGTTTTATAAGAAAAAGGAAAGTATTGGAAAGATATCTCTAGGAAGCACAGAAAAAAAAAATACATAGAATATATACGGGAAATTCAGAGTCAGGAAAAAAAGCAAAAGCCAAGGTCATGCACTAAGATAATATGTACTGCACGTGCTATTGCTGGTGAGAGAAAAAACCCTCTATTTTTAAATTCTTCCCTTGTTCACTCAAGATTTGAAGTTTTAGAAGAAATAATCACATTGGCAAAATTTGTCAGTTCTTACCCCACAAGTCCTCGAAGTCAGGGAGAGAGATCAGGACCCCTTAGTTTTCGTAGTAGAAGTGAGGCATGATCTCCACCAAGATGGCACATAAGCAAGAATTCCTTAGAAGGGGGATTTGCTATGATTAAGAAGGTGAGTAGGGGTGTGATACTGGACAATCATAACATGACAAAAATTCCCTAAAGTTACCTGGCAAGGTCAAGACCCAGAGAGAGATGGCAGTGTTAAGAAACCAAAAGAAAGTAAAAAGTGAATTTGAGAGTTGGAGAAACAAAAATGAAGTCAGTTAGTAATTAGTAGAGAAGAAATAAGCAGCAGGAAGTGAAGACCTGAGTTCTGAGCAACTAACGTGGTCATTAGGTCAGCAGCACTGTGGCAGGCTTCCTAGAGTTAGCTGTGCTCCAGGAAGCAATGACTCATGTTCCAAATGCCCACAAGGACTGGGTTTATGCCAGATATGATATTTTCCACTCCCTTTTTATTGCCATGTCCATTTACAATGTACTCATCATTAGACAAAGACACCAGAGAGTGTCTCTTTCTTAACATCTGAAGGAGCAGACCAAATCCTGCTCTGTTAAGTTAATGAGGAAGTTACATAAGGAACAGCAAAATGCTGGGAGTTCTCCCAACAGTGTGGATTCCTTGGTCCCAGTGGTCAAAGGAATCTCTTCCATAATCTCACTTGCAACCTCCACATCTTCCCTTCCTACATTAGGATTGTTGCTCTGGGATTTTATTTTAAGAGATGTGACAGAAGATAGTAATGATTTGACGACTGCTCCTGCCTGTGACTTCCCAGCAAGCATGATTCATCCAAAATAAGTCATGGGCATGGAAGTTTTTGCGCTAATATTTAGAGAAATTAAATGTCCCACTTTGATTTTTCAAAACACAGACAAGTTTAGCTGTCTCAGAGGGCAGGGCCTGTGGAAGTTTTCTCCAAAGCACAAACTTCCCCCTTTAGCACCATCAGCTGTGAATCAGGAGTTGTAAGTGGAGAGAACAATTAAAATCAATGACGGCACTTAGTTTCCTGCCAAGAGTAGTTTGCCTGGTTAACAGACTGTGCTTAGCTGACTTCAGTGCTCTGAGAACACCCTGGGCTAGCTGGTGGCTCAGCTGGGGACACACTAATTGCTTTTATTAATGAGGAGAACTCTCTTTTCTCCACTGATGTTTCTTGAGCTTCCATCTCATGCTTGGTCAGTGAAGCAGCACTACTACAAGCTGAACCACAGTTACAATATTTTTCTCCTAATCGAGATCAGTGGAGCAGAATTTGAAGGAAGAAATAGGAAAAAAAAAAGTATACTTGAATTCCTAATGGTTCTTTTCAACCATGAGCATTTTAGAGTATAAAATGAAGAGATTATCAAATGAATTTTAAAAACTACATATCCTCTCAAGTTCTACACATTAGTACCATGGGGTTGGATGCTGGCTTCAAAATAAGGAGCACTAGATTCGAAGTCCAAAGATGGAGGTCCATGTACCAGTTTCTCAGGGGTGTTCGTAGTATCACTTGATATTACTGGACTCTAATATTCTATTTTCTTTGTGAAAAGGGGATAATCCAGGATCAGGCTGTCTCACAGCCCTCACAATAAAAACAAACAAACAAACAAACAGCAAAAAATTAGAATCTGAAATAGTGGGTACTTACATATCTATACTATGCTTATCTTACCAGAAGAGGTTCAATTACCAATCATTGAGTACATATTCTCCTACCATTTGCCCAATATCATGCTGGCCAAAAGTAGTGAGCTCATGTCCCTTCTCTTACCTTTGTCAGTGGCTCATTATACAAAAAGCCCAGCGGCTTGGTTAATAGAGTCATGGACAATTAGAAAGAAGGATGCTCACTTGCTCCTGTTTCTAAGAACCAGCATGATCCAGAGTCGAAGGGATTGTTTTGGGGGCATTGTTGTCCTCCTGACAACAATCTTTTTTCTTTTTTCTTTTCCCTTCAAAAGAAAATCACTTCTCCCACCACTTGAGTAATAATACAAGAGAAGACCGCACTGTGTCTGGAAAAACATGGCAGAAACAGGAGGAAGTAGACAAGGAGGAAGCAGAACAATGAATGAAGAGGAATGAAGAGGAAAAACAGGTAAAGGAAGATCCAGGAGAGAGAAAGCTTGGGTGGGGGTGGGGGTGGGGGTGGGGTTGGGGGTTGGAAGGATGGAGAACAGGTAATGACAAAGAAAATGACATTTCAGGAGAGAGACGCCAGCTTAGCAAGAGAGATCAACAGACATTTGAAATCAACTTAGAAAACCATATTACAAAGACAATTTTTGGAATAAAGGTCAACGAATACACAGAGCTGTGCTAAATCTGTGTGTGGAAAGAGATAGTCTAGTTGCAACTCCTATTTATATAGCTTAACATGTAGACCTAGTGATTTAATACTTCTGTAATTATGTATGTAATTGACACTCTTATAATGTTTTATTTATTCTTCCAGGGTCGTGTTTATTGCAGACTGTCTCATTTTAGAGTTATTTATGTCCTTGTCTGTCTCCTTTGCAACTGAGTGGATTCTCCCAGGCCAGGGCCAGGTCTTATTCATTTCTGTATTATCGTCTGCACCTAGCTCAGTATCTAATATGCAATAAAGGTTTAATAAAAGTTTAAATTGAAATTAATTATTTTAAGACTTTATTATCTCATGTATGTGTGTGTGTGCTCTAAATTGTTCTGGAAAATTGCATTTTAGTTTTAACTTCCCAAGTTAGAAATACAATGGTGCATTAAAATACCAGGAGGACAATTCTGAGAATCTGTTCACTAAACAATGGCTGGGGAATGATTATCTGCTCTTGATGGGGTCCATCTGTCCTCAGACTTAGAGAGTAAGGGAAGGAGGTGTGGATTATAGTATTGATATAGAGGTCATTATCCTTACTGGCAGGTAGAACCGATGTAAGGGAGTAGCATTGTGTATAGAAAAGAAATATTACACAAACCACAACCCTTGCTCCTTACCAGCTGTAAAATCTACCCAGAGAAGAAGAAAAAGACAACTAAAACAACTCAGCGACTCTGTGGTGGAAGCAAGTCCTACATATCTCTACGTAATGGGAATATTTCAGCATTACAACTGTTCTCTACCACACAACTAGGCCCATCCTCTTATTTTTTTGTTTAATTATCTTGAGGAAAGGCTTCCAGTCTTAATCTTCCTGATTAGTTACCCCCACCCTAGTAGTGTTTGAAAATGTCCTCTAGTTCCAAAAGCAGGTGACACGGTAGAGGTGAAGAGGACCATCAGCCAGGGGACATGGTTCTGCTGAGAGCCCTTACGAATATATGAATGCACAACTTCCTGACACACAGGACAAAACTGCTTCCTTCTCTTTTTCCATATGTGACAATTCCTCACTCAGACCGTGAATGTGTGTAAAGACCCGTGGGTGACACAATTGTGACTCTAGAGGAATGGGCTGAAAACGGAAAGACCAAGCTGGTCTAATGTGCTGAGCATGTATGTTGACTCATGCCGTCTTCGCTTTCTCCTGCTCTTCAGGTTGAAGGAGACTGTCATCTCCTCTTCATTAGAGAGAATTTCAGTTCTCATTATTGTTATGGTGATTTTTGTGTTGTAGACTTAAAAATATCTGGAAATTATTTTCACCGGAGGGATAAAAATAGAGATAAGGAAAAAAGGATTCCTTCACTATATGAACAGGGAAAGCTGTTTACATGAGGTATTGAAAATCCAGAGGCTTTTAAAGTTTTCTTCACTTTCCTGAATTTAAATGAGGGTAGCAAAACACCTCAGGATAAAAGGAGAGTATGTCATACTTTAAGAAAGTTAAATTCTATTCCATGATGCTTTAATAAATTGGCTGTGTTCCTATTTGAAGTTGCTTGTGGTTGTGCTTATGCTACTAGATGAAAGGACTATCATGACAGGGTTTCATACTGAAAACTTGGGGGGGTATAGTCCAGTAGTGTGAAGACTGTAGAAGGTTGGAAGGAAGGGAGAGAGAGAGAAAATAGGAGGGAGCGAGAGAGGAAATGATCTGATTTTGAAATAAAAAAGACTTTGGAATTCTCATACTTTCTTTTGCAATTTATTGAAATCTAGGAATATAAACTTTGGGAAAATCAATTAAATTCAGTTGCTGTCAGCTACTTACATACAGAAACCAGTGACATCTGGTTCTATCTTCTTCTTTGTCCCAAACTTGCCATTGTAAAAAGTAAAAAGTGTAAAAAGTAAACACGAGACACTAGAGACCATATAGACAGAAGCTAAGAACAAGCTTTAGAACCAGCTTCATGGGTTCAAATTTTATCATTTGCTTACCTTCTGGGTGAATCAGGGAAAATTGCCTAGGTGGTCTGTTCCTGTTACTTCACCAATGCCCCAGTTTCTTCATCTATAAATCTGGAATGTAACAATAGTGTCTCCTTTTACTGTTGCAAAGATTAAGTTAATTAATACATCTAAAGCACTTGGAACAGCAACTGGGCCATAGCAGGTGCTCAATAACTTAGACATCCCCAACTCAGTTTCTCTGACCTCTCTTCCGACTTTCTCCTATCCACCTCCCCCTTCAATTTCAGCAACTTACCTCCTGAACCCTGGATCGTCTACTAGATACAGAATGACTCTGTTTCTAAACACGTAAACTGTAATATTACTGGATCCAGCCATACCTATTTCCTTCCATCTTTCTGACTCCCTGAATTTGGTATCCAACAACTTGGGAATCTGCTCTTGACATAAACAAGGTTAAAAGACAAATAACAGGAGCAACTGGGTGGCTCAGTGGGTTAAAGCCTCTGTCTTCGGCTCGGGGCATGGTCCCAGAATCCTGGGATCGAGCCCTACATCAGGCTCTCTGCTCAGCGGGGAACCTGCTTCCCTTCCTCTCTCTCTGCCTGCCTCTCTGCCTAATTGTGATCTCTGTCAAATGAATAAATAAAATCTTTAAAAAAAAAAAGACAAATAACAAATTGAGAGAAGATATTTACAATCTATACTAACAAAGGAATGGTGTACAGAAATAAAAAGAATTCCTGTAAGTCATTAACAGAAAGACAACCTAATAGAAAAGTGGTCAAATAGATGGAGAAACAACTTCAAGAAAAAGAAGATGGAATGTCCAAAAACATGTGAAAAATGCCCAAGCCTTGTTAGTAATTTGGAAAAGTGAAGAAGTAACAAAACATTCCATACTTCAGAGACGGTAAGAACTCATGGCCTGAATTTACCAACTGTTGGTGAGGATATTTGACAAAAGCAGTCATATATCACTGGTGGGATTTAACTGATAGATAGCTATTAGAGAACAATTTGGTAATGCCTGAGCTAAGGATGGACATCATTTGTGCGTCAGACACCACTAGATGCTTATCAACATCCTTCCTCAAACCTTGCTTTCTATTTATTTATTTATTTATTTATTTATTTATTTATTTTTCTTTTATTTTTTTTTTTTTTTTACAGAAGCCTGATTTTGTTTGTCTAGCTCTCCTTTTCCCTTCATAGCCATGTGCTTCAAGGAAAGAAGATGCTAACCCCAGTTACAGGAATGGGCTTGATACTTTCTACAAGTAGCCATATTCCCTTTGGTAATGACCTAATTGTAGCTTATAAATTATAAGAGGAGGTCTGCTGTGAGTATTCTAGAGAAGGATTACAAGTCCTGAGAGATTGCCTTAGGAAAAACAGCCTTCCCTCTTCTGGACACTGTTGTGTCTGAATGTCATGTTTCCAAATTCTGTAACCACTTTGCTACCAACCTGAGAAGGGAGCCACGCGCCGAATGGAAGGATGGAACACGAGAAAGAGCGGTTTCTTGATGTTCTCGTTGGCAATTGAACCAACTAAGCCTAAAATCCAATACCACCTCAACAACCTCTTTTTAAGTAAAATAATGCATGTTTTCATTTCTTTTTTTTTTTTAAAGATTTTATCTATTTATTTGACAGAGATCACAAGCAGGCAGAGAGGCAGGCAGAGAGAGAGGAAGGGAAGCAGGCTCCCTGCTGAGCAGACAGCCCAATGAGGGGCTCGATCCCAGGACCCCAGAATCATGACCCAAGCTGAAGGCAGAAGCTTTAATCCACTGAGCCACCCAGGTGCCCCCATGTTTTCATTTCTAAGTCAGATTGAACAGAGGATTTTGCTTCTTTTTTTTTTTTTTTTTTTAAAGATTTTATTTATTTATTTGACAGAGAGAGATCACAAGTAGGCAGAGAGGCAGGCAGAGAGAGAGAGAGAGGAGGAAGCAGGCTCCCTGCCGAGCAGAGAGCCCGATGCGGGACTCGATCCCAGGACCCTGAGATCATGACCCGAGCCGAAGGCAGCGGCTTAACCCACTGAGCCACCCAGGCGCCCAGGATTTTGCTTCTTATTGTCAAAATCAGACTATCTATAGTTAGAGACTCTACAAAACTCCTACTCAGGTGTACATGGATATATATGTACAACAATACATATTGTGGCAATCTTTATAAAATCCCCAAATTGGAAGCAAATTGTCTAGCTTCACTTGAATAGTTCAATACACTTAGTATAATCATGTGATGAAAGACTGAAACAACTAAAATATATTAAAATGAAAACACTTGATCTGTCTCTATAGACATGGTTATGTAACCAAAACACAGTGTAGGGTAAGAAAAGAGTTACAGAGTTACGCTATGTACAACATAGGGTTTGTATGAACTATATAAGCACATAATACAATATTTTTCTTGGTCCATTTACATGTACATAAGGAGTAAACATAAAAAAAAACATGATAAACACACATAGACTCATAATAGAGAAGGAACATGCTGAGGTATAAAGAGAATTCCAATTATATGTGTCTTATTTTATTTCCTGTACTAGAGATGCAAACGTCAGTGTTGGTTAATTCAGATTAATGGCGAGAGGGGTATTTCTTATTACATTACTCTGTAATGTGTAAATTTCTGTAAGCTTAAAATAATTCATAATAAATACTTTGAAATAAAATAAATTTTAACATAAAGTAAGCCAGAAAAAAAAGGACAGAAAAGAGATACTGGAAATGGAACTGGAGTGGGATCATCTTTCACTATTAAATTTTTTTAAAACGTTTTATTTATTTATTTGAGAGAAAGAGTACATGAGTGGAGGGTGGAGGGCAGGGGCAGAGGGGACAGTGAGAAGCAGGCTGTCCTGCTGAGTGCAGAGCCCGATGCAGGGACCCTAAGAACATGACCTGAGCCGAAGTCAGATGCTTAATTTACCAAGCCACTCAGGCACCCCTCACTATTAAATTTAGACAGTGTTTTCTTGTTTGAATGCTGTAACGAGTGTGAATTTTATTTGCAATCTCTTAAAAACAGAATTTTGTACGAAATACACTGCATCTCTCAATAGATCTTGGTTGTGTTTCAAGTAATCTACTCGCTCTATGTTATATGATCTTTCCTGGGCAGAACGAACAATTTGGTGGATCACTTGGACTACCTGTGCATAAGCATTCCCCATTTCCTATGTGTCTTTGAGAAGTTCACAGTATGCTCAAAATAAATGCCGACATGTGAGCTTGCTAGAGAACACTGCGCTCCTGGAATTTGCTCATATCCTGCTTGATTATACCCTTCTTAGCTCAAACCAACAATCCAGCCTCTCTGTTCCTGAGCACAGCTATTGAGAAAATAATCACCACAGTGTTGATTTGTTATGGTCCTTAATCCATCTTGCTAATTTAGTATGGTTCTTAATCCATCTTCGTCCTGTCTCTACATGTATTGGGTGATATCCTTCACTCCTGAGGTTTTTCCTACCATCTAAACACTTTGCATCTCAAATGTGTAACCCCTGTCAGATCTCTACCATCAACCTCCAGTGAGATGTCAGCTTTTCTATTGAATTTCTCTCTCCAGTTATGTCAAACTGAACACAGTATCAGACCTAACAAAAGAAAGGTCATGATTGGGGTCAGAGGTAATAATCTATAATTAGAAGTCATATAAGATGGAGAATGATGAGTAGAGAGCCAAGGCTGATCACAGCAATTCATTTGGGATGGCCTCAAATTCTTTTACACTCTTCTCTTTGGCAGGTGGGAGGGGTGGTCTATGGCCCCTCGTGGATTTTATTACTTCTTTGACCAATAAAATATGGCAAATGTTAACACTGTGCCAAATTCTGAGCCTAAACATTTTATCACTGACAACTTCTACTTCCTGAGTCTTAGCTCCTGTCACCACATACGAAGTCCACCACTCTATGATGGTCAACCTGGAGACACAGGTATATGTGCCCCACTTGCCAGTCTTAGCCGAACCCAATCTGCTAACCATCCCCCTTTGGATGCCAGACTCGTGAATGAAACCGTCTTGGACCCTTCTGATCAGCTTATCCACCAATAGTTCTGAGTGACCTCAGTCAGTGCTGTGTGAAGCAGAAGAATCGAGCATAGAGCCCTGCTCAAATCTGACCCACAAAACTGAAATGTAACAAATGGCTTCGAGTCACTAAGTGTTGAAATTTGTAATGTAACAGTATATAACCTGATAATTTCATGCTCCTTGGAGCTATTTAATGGGCATCTTGGGCTTCACATAATTCTCACCCATAAGACATTTTCCAGTTATTATAGATTTTTCAAAAATAATCACAGGAGCATGTATGTGGCTCCATTGGTTAAGCAGCTGCCTCTTGATTTCAGTTCAGGTCATGATCTCAGGCTCCTGGGATGGAGCCCTAGCATTGGGCTCTGCCCTCAGTGGGGAGTCTGCTTGGCATTCTCTCTCTCCCTCTCCATCTGCCCTTCTCCTGCCCCATTCTCTCTCTATTTCTCAAATAAATAAATCCTAAAAAAAATCATAAACTCTTTCATTCTTAAAAAATTTATAACATAATTATATAAAATAAAAACTGAAGACTCTACCTTTATTCTTTACTTCCACTCCATTTCCCACCTCAAAATTAACCGCTGTTTCCCCCCAAATAAGGTTAACCATTGTTCCTATTAATGGATGTTTATATTATTTCTAGATTTTTGCTAGATCAAATAGTGCTGGAATAGCTCTGTATGAGTAGTCTCTCTAACTTTAAGATTCAATGAAGCTGAATTGTGGGGCCAATAGTATATTTAATTAAACCTGTGGTATATAATATCAAATTGCCCTCTAAAAATTAAAAGCCTTTACTCATTTATATTGTCACCAATAGTTACACTTATATCCACTTCTGCAAATATTAGCCATGAATAGTTATTTTCAATCATTTATATTTTGCCACTGTGAAAGTTGTAGAAGTGGTATCTCATTGTCTTTATTGATATTTGGTTATCTCTAAAGTTTATAGCACCTTTCTTATGTTTATTACTACATGGATTTCTTCTTCAGTGTATTTTCTGCTTATAATCTTTTTTTTTTAAAGATTTTATTTATTTATTTGACAGAGAGAGATCACAAGCAGGCAGAGAGGCAGGCAGAGAGAGAGGAAGGGAAGCAGGCTCCCCCCTGAGCAGACAGCCCAATGAGGGGCTCGATCCCAGGACCTTGAGATCATGACCTGAGCCGAAGGCATCGGCTTAACCCACTGAGCCACCCAGGCGCAGGCGCCCAATAATTTTTTTATTCAAAAAGTATTTATTGAGTATTTAGTACCAGACATTTTTCTATATATTGGGAATAAAGATGTGAGTTAGACAAAGTCCCACTCTCTTGGTATTAATAGTTTTGTGTAGAAGATATAGAAGGAACAAATAACACATAGGTATAACATTATATAAATGTTATAACGAAAAATGGATTAGGGTAAGGGATATAGAATGATGTAGTGTTCTATTTTATTTATTTTTTTAATATTTTATTCATTTATTTGACAGACAAAGATCACAAGTAGGCAGAGAGGCAGGCAGAGAGAGAGAGAGAGAGGAGGAAGCAGGCTCCCCGCTGAGCAGAGAGACTGATATGGGGCTCCATCCCAGGACCTTGGGATCATGACCTGAGCCGAAGGCAGAGGCTTTAACCCACTGAGCCACCCAGGTGCCCCATGTAGTGTTCTATTTTAGATAGAGAAGTCGGGACCATCTGAGAACTGACATGAGTTAATATCTGGATTGAAAACATTCCAGTCTGAGGAAATAGAATGTGCAAAGGCCCTGAGACAGAAGCATGATGGGAGTGCTCCAGAGATGGCAAGAAGGCCAGTGTGGCTAACAGACTGTATGTAAGGAAGAAGATAGTAAGACACCAGCCTACAGAGACATCCAGGGCTTAGAAAATTTAGGCCTTGTTAACTATGGACTATGGCATTCTTTCATTAGAGAATGGAAGCAACTCAGCCATTTTTGATAGGGCAGTGATGTAATCTAACTTCCGTTTGAAAATGATCAGGCTGGCTACTGTGGAGAGTGGACTGTGTGTGTGTGTGTGTGTGTGTGTGTGTGTGTGTGTGTGCGTAAGGAGGTGTTGGGAAGAGTGGGAGCAGAAAGATCACATGGTTGTTAATCCCAGCACATAGTAGGTAATTTCGGTAGTCCAAGCAAGAGATGATTGAACCAGGGTTTTGGCAACAAGGGTAAAGAAAAGTTGCCAGATTAAGGATATATTTCAAATGTAAAGCTGATAAGAGCATCTGATGGTTTGGATGTAGGATATGAGAACAAAAGGGAAAAGACAATTCCAATGTATTTGGCCTAACAACGAGGTGAATGATGGAACCCTCTGCTGAGATGGAGAAGACTGGAAGGGGAAAGCAAGGAATCACTTTTTTCCATGGTAGGCTTGAGAAGACTATTCAATATCTCACTGCTATATAGCAAAGGGTGGAGTCTGGAGTTGAAGGGGGAGGAGGTTGGAGGCAGCATGAGTCTGTGAGTCATCAGTGTGTGATGGTATTTAAAGCCATGGAACTCTGTGGAAGTCAGTGTGGGCAGGGAAGTGAGGCTGTCCAAGACCAAGTCTTAAGACTCTAATATCCTGGGGAAGAGACTGGAGGAGGACCTATCCTGGGAGCTTGAGAAGTGACCAGTAAGGTGTAAGAAAACCCGGGAGCCTGTGGAATCTCAGAAGGCAGGGGAAGCACTTAGAACAGGGCCTAGTGCACAGTAAATGCTACGTAACAGTTAGTTTCTCTTATTATTTCTCCTTTTGAAGACCTATGATTGATTTCCAAGTAGTTCTCTGAGATCTGATTTCAAATAGGGCTCATTCCATGACAGTTTTTTCAGTAGACTGTGACAGGATGTATTAGACTCCATGAGCAGATCATAAGTGGTAGAGAAATAGAATAACTAGGATTTAGAGAAAATACTATATTTGGCAAGGCAAAGATCATTGGTGACTTTGAGAAGAGAAGTTTTAGTGGAGAGACAAAATTCCAAATGGATTGGGTTCTAGAGAGAATAGCAGGAGGAGAAAAGATGTGCCAACTCCACTGTTGAGGAATTTTGCTCTAAAGAAGAACAGAGAAATAGAGTTGTCAGACAAAGATATAGGATCAAGGGAAGGTTGGTTTTTTATAAGATCGGAGATACTTTTCTAGGATGGTTTCATGCTGATGGCAATGAGCCAATATAGAGTCTAAATTAAGAAGGAGGAGAGAAAAGACAATTCTAGAAATAAAGTCTTTGGGTGGGTATGAAGCTACATGAGACAGTGCCCAAATCTTACCTAAGACTCAGGCTTTAGGTAAGAGCACAGATCATTCATCATTTTTAACAAAATGCAACAAAGCAAATCAACAGGTGTAGGGAGGGTAGGCTAGTAAATATTTCAATGGAGCACAAAGAAGCTTGATTCTGCCGGATTCCTTTATCTCAGAGAGAGAAGAAGGTCATTAATTGAGAATGAGGAGGAAGGAGTAGGTATTAGAGATTTCTAAATGTGGGTGACTAAGTGAACTGTTTAGCTTGGGCCAAATATATGGTTTCAGTATGACAAATATCCAGGGCAGCCCAAAAGGGGCACTGGAGGTGTGTGGTCATGTTAAGATCAGTATGGTGTTTTTCTATTCAGCCATTGCTTACATTGTTTATGTTGTCTTAGAGCATATGTAAAGTTTTTTTTTTTTTCCTCTTGTGTAAGCAATTCAAATTTTCTAATTTTTTTCTCTATAAATCCTGGGGTTTGGTTTTTTTTTTTTTTAATCTTCTTGAGAAGGTTCCACATCTACCCTAAAATTAGTTTTTTTTTAATTCTTCACTATTTCTTATAATATTTTCATAATAACTCTTAGAGTTTTCTTCTATATAGATTTTTTACTTGTGTAAAATGCTTTAGCTTCATTTTTCTCAAAATGGGTAAGTTGTCCCAACATCATCTTTCAAAAATTCACCTTTTTTCCTCTTAAATGCCATATTTGCTCATATGCATATGTCTATTTTTGGACTTTTGTAGTTGTTTCATTTATCACTTGCCTGTTCTTGCATTATTACACATTGCTTTAATCACTATAGTATTTTTCAATATTTGATGGTAAAAGTCACCATTCAAATTTCTTTTAAAACTGCATGGCACACCTTGGGAATTTTTTCTTCCAGATGAAAATTATCTCCCAGATGACTCTAATTCAATACAATAACCATCTTGTAAAACATCATTTAAAATCCTGAAGGGGTTTTGATTGGAATTAAATTGAATTTAAAGATTAATTTGGGGAAGAATTAACATTTATAATCTGAGGACTCTTCACAGAGAAAACTGTGATTCTCAGTATTTACTTAGGTCTTTTTTTATGTTCTTCAGAACAGTTTTATAGATTTCTTCCATGAAGAAACTCTGTGGCATCTTAAAGGCCTTTTCTGGTTCTGACACGATAAAACAAAACTCGTCCATGATCTTCTATATGGCACCACCTAGAACAAATGAATCTCTTTGTGCCATGGTTTCATTATCTGTTAAGAAAGGATTGTTGTGGGGGAATAAATGAGTTAGTGCCCGTGAAGCACTTGAAACATGCCTGGTGCTGCCATATTGAAGCCCTTTAATCTCAAATAGTCCTTTGTGATCTGACTACATCACACCACTGCCTTTCCGCAAGGAAGTATGTGTCTGAGCCTTTACACACATTATGCCTCAGTGTCTGAAGGATCCAGTTTCCAGACTTTCAGCTTCTGTAACTCAGGAGAGAGCTTAGTAGGGCAGGATACCACTTTCAGAGAGTTGAAAAAGATTTCTCACAGAAACATAAAAATATGTAAAAAAAATTATTTTGAAATTGCTCTGTAATTGGCTATTTGTGTTTGATACCACTTTTTTTTAGATAATCTAAAAAATCTATATATAAAAACAGACAAATTTTAAAAAATGTTTTAAGGGCAGAAGGGGACTTTACAATAGATGAGTTGCCTGAATAGCAGTATCTTTATATACATAACCCAAAGGACATCTTTTGAACCTGTCATGCAAGCCATGGCATTCATTTCATATTTAACAAATGAAATTTTTACCCTATCATGTTATTTTTCACGTGCCTTCAAAATCACAAATAACAAAGATACCTGTTAATCACTGAGAAGATGCCTTGCCAAAATTACTTGGGATTGGTATTTTTTTTTTCTCCATAGTTTTGTTACTGGAACTGAAAGACCTGTGAGACTCTTCATCTGTTAAAAAATATTTTTTCTAGGGAGTATTAAATGTTAATGTCAGAAGTCTGTCACAGAAGACTCTAATAAATGGATACATATATGTTACATGAAAATTCTTCCTATATATGTTCTTTGAAAACCAGAGTTTTAGACAAAAGTTTCTAGAATATTCTAGGTTGGGCTCAGGAAGTTGGCACTCACTCTTCCACAGTGGCCATTGGCTGGGGAGAAAGTAAAAAGATGGCAAAAAGAAAACTTGCCTCTATTTCTGTCTCTGTTGCTTTCTCTCTCTTCACTGAAATAGGGACTATATTTAATTATAGATCCCATGGATTCTCCTTCATGTAAGTATTGGCATAATAACCCCCTAGAAGGAGGCAGTACCAGAGTATTTCAAACCGCTGACTGTGCGATCCCTGGGATCATTTTTGTTGGCATATTCTAACTTCTAGGAGTTCAATACATACTACATGGACAACTGAGCTAAGCACTGAAAAGAGAGCCTTGGTCTCTGGAGAATGTCTTTAGAACATGGTAACTAGGGTACTAGGTCACTGCAAAGCTACGTCTGAAAGTAAGTAAAACAGACAGAGGAGAAAATAGCCCATGTAATATTAATGCATATTGCGCTGAAGAAAGAAATATGCTCCAATTGCAGTGTCCCTATGACCTGCTGCCCTAATTTCCATGCCCTTGGACTTAACACACTCCCACAGCATCAGCTTGTGGTTTCTGCTTCCCTCTGATGTGTTTATTTCTTAAAAGAGTTGAACTTTTTGAAAGAACAGAATCAACAGGATAGAGTAAAAAACAAAACCAAGTCCAAGGGTAGATACTACTCTACGATGGTTGCCCAGAGGATGGCCAGTCACACTGGGGGTGGGGAGAGCATTTCCCTGACCATCATTCTGGGTTTTCCAAGGTCTCGGGCCCTAGAAGAGTGCCTGCCCTTACCCCAGGCAGTGGATCCCTTCACTGCTCACTAGAAGTGTGGTGCTTGAGGATTCTCAGAGCAGAATCTGATGAAGAAAGAGACCTCAGAAAAGAAAACAGTATTAACGCACATCCACCCCAACTGGGATCCAGAGCCCAGGCACAGTATGTAAATGTCTGGTACCTATACTTCTACATGAAATCAAATATATTTGTCAAACTGAAAAGTTATTATTGACTTAACCATTGTGTACAGCTGAAGCACCAACCTATGAATGACGATTTAAAGTAAAAATACAGCAGGGGAAGCTCCCAAACCCCTAACAGTGCAATAATGCAGTTCTCCACGAAGCCCAAACCAGGCATAGGCTGCTCCAGAAAACTGTGAGACTCTGAAATGTAGAACTTACCAAGAAAAAATATTCCGTTGCAATTGTTGCTCCACTTATCGTAGGGTACACCATTTTCTTTCAGCCTCTGTAATTTCCCTGTCATTCAGTTTCCGAAAGAGCAGTACCAGCAGATTTTTACAACTGTTTTATGCAGATGGAGAATGCTGGTAAAGGTCACTATTTCTGGATATGACTTGGTCCTAAAAGAACGTCCTCCAGTGGCGGGCTGCGTGGATGGAGCAGGGGAGCCATGGCCTCTGAGGGAGAGAGAGCATGTCTTAAGCCAGAGCTCGTCATTATAGACCTTAAACTGGTTTAGTGTTTGTATCTCCATGTGTATCTCGTCATAAAACATAATCCACCCCATTTTAGATTCAATTTGCCCTCTGGT
Source organism: Mustela nigripes (assembly GCF_022355385.1). Lineage (NCBI taxonomy): Eukaryota > Metazoa > Chordata > Mammalia > Carnivora > Mustelidae > Mustela > Mustela nigripes. The sequence continues at coordinate 15,932,463 of NC_081571.1, forward strand.
TTGCCAGGAACCAGAACATAAGTTATATAATAGGTCATCTCCCTTGCTCAAAGATGCCATCAGTTACTATTCCATTACTTTGCTTTTTAGTTAAGCTAATGAAGTTGAACCAAAAGCCATAGTGCCTACCAGAACGAGGCCCTCGACACATAATTGATTGACTGACAGAAATAAGAGGAGGAGGTCCACAGAGAACCTACAGGCACAATGAAAAACATTGACTGAGACCATAGAGTCAGCCTGCTCTTTGTAGTTTCCTTCACAAGTGAATGCACCCCTAAAATCAATTTCGCTCTATGGAAAACGTGGGCAAACATAATGCAGCTGAAAATAAGGAGCCGTGCAATTATGGATAGAGAAACAATTTGAGAAACCCTGGAAGATTCGTAAGGGAAGCGGGACCAGATAAAGAGAAGTGGGCAAAAATATGGCCTAGGAAGCTTCCGAGCCACGGAGAGAGGCAGGAGAGCGAAGAGGGCTGGGGCAGAGGGTCGTTTTCCAGTTCCTCACTGGCTCTCTTCTTCAGGGTACCATTTTCATTCTGGAAAGGTTTCCGGGATGAGGTGAGTTTTTAAATGAAGGATTTGGAGAAAATGGTGAGACTGGCTGTCAGAGCAGAATATCATTCTCGGCAGCAGGGGAGAAGGGCTGCATGCTAAAAAGAAACGCAGGGCGGCTGGGAGAGGAGCCTGGGCACCAGGCTGGAAGGAAGCGATGAAGGACACGCCAAGGCATGCGCTGCGGCAGTTAACACGCAGCCGCCTCGGGGGACGGCAGCCCTGACAAGAACCACCGCGGAACACAATTCGGTGTCGAGACGGAAAGATGTTGGGAGGCATTTAAATCAAATAAAAATAAAGACCATCCGAGCATAGAGAGAATAAGGATATTAAAACAATGAAGGGTGCCCTGCCGCTGCCTCCTGCACCGTATCAGCATTAAACTCCCCTTCCCTGCTCTGGATGCTAAAGACACCGTGACCAACGGGACCCCTCGCAACCTCCGTGTCTCCAGAAATAGCAGCAGGTGATGCAAACTTTCCCATCAGGAACTAGATATTTTTATCTTTCTGTCATCCTTAAGGAAAAAAATAAAAATAATCATAGCTTGTGTTGTCGAGTGCCTCCTCTTTGGCAGGGACCGTTCTGAGCGCTTCACGCATGAACTTATGCTATCCTCGGAACAGCTCTGCGCTATAATTATCCCCAGTTTTTGGTTGAAGAAAAGGAGGAACAGAAAAGTAACGTTCTCAGAGTCACACGGCTAGTAAGCAAGGAAGCCTGGATGCAAACCCAGGTAGCTGGCTCCAGCGTCCCTGTTCGTGACTCGTCTATGCCGCTGTCTCCCGAAAATACCAGCACCAGAGCTGACTATGACCTTGGACAAGTTAGCACTGCCTTCCAAAGACCACACTGTCATACACAGGCAGGACACGTGGATGCAGCTTGTGTTGTTTCTACGGGGTGCACAGTGTGGGCGCAGGAATGCACATGCTGGTGCTTAGGACCTCGGAGCAATCTGGCCCATGTGCCTTTCGTATTTGCTTCATTTATGAGAGCTCAAACCTAGTCCTAGTTCTCACAGAAATTTTGATTGTCATCTCATGTCTTTTTCCAAAAATGAGCACCTGGTATTCTCTTTAAGGATCCTAGTTTGCTATCAGATTTGACTTTTTAAATAAAACTGTCTCATATGGATTCCTAAGAATACGGATTCCAGTCAAGTACCAGGGATACATACTCTTGTCTGTAAAGGCTAGACTTTTTTTTTTTTTTTAAGTTTTTATTTATCTATTTGACAGAGAGACAGTAGGAGAAGGAACATAAGCAGGGGGACTGAAAGATGGAGAAGCAAGCTTCCTGCTGAGCAGGAAGCCTTAAGTGAGGTTCGATCCCAGGACCCTGGGACCACCACCTGAGCCAAAGCCAGATGCTTGATGACTGAGCCACCCAGACACTCCAAAGGTTAAACCTTAAACTTGTCTGGATTTTCTAATAATTGTCATTTTTTTTTACCCTAAAGCATGGCATTGGGTTTCTGGATTTGCAGAGGTGTAGGATGTGTTGCTTTGTGTTTGTCCTTTCGTAAGGAGTGTCATCTATTGCTAATTTCCAAGGTCATGTTCATCTCAGAGTAATGGTAGGACAATAGAGGAGGGTTGTGAAGGTGGGAGAGAGGAAGAATAATGGGATTTGGGCTAACTGAAAAAAAATATGTAAATACATATTCTGAGTAAAGAAATGACATCCAATCAAATCAGTTATAAAAGACCCTAGTCTTTCACGAGAGGGGAAAATGCTGATGCAGAGAGAGATGCATTTTCTTTCAGTAATTTGGTAGAGGGCTTCCTGCTGAAGGCAATATTCGCTGCTATACGGCTTTTCCTATTCTCCAGCCCTCAATCCATCCCTGTCGTGATAATTTTGGAACACAATGTAGCATCTTCTTTCTTGGCTCCAATAAAAGGCAGCATTTGCTGCTCATCTTTTTAACAAGAGTTCTTATCCTTTTATAAAAATGGACATCGGAGTGTAATAGGCCATCTAAGCCCCTAAAGATATCTTGGGTTGAAGAAAGAGAAAGACTTACAAATGAGGCAATAAAAAATAAATTACACAACATTAAATTTACTAAGTAAGCAAGATAATAGAGTCTGAAAGCCAAAGGTGCTGAGTGAGCAAGCTTCCACTCCATTCAGATCTCCGTCAGCTTCGACGTGACTTGCATGCTAATCCCGCCCTGTGGAAGATGCATTGTGGAGAGGGCCCTCAGTATTGGCATTAGTTATTCAGTTTGTACCCTATATTTCATTACTAACCTTCTCTTTTCCAAAGCCTATAACTGAGTGGTAAAAATTTATATCTTCCGTTATTTTTAAAGGACTGAATTTGGCATACAAATCCTGGTGCTTAAAATGGAATTTTATTTGAAGAGAAAATTGGGCTGCATTTGAGCGAGACTCTATTAAATATTACACAAGGTTACTGGCTTAACCGTTAAATCTAAGGATGAGAAAAACAGTTAATACCATGGGGAACAGTATTCTTATTTCTGTGTGAACAATACAAACAGACTGGCAACTGTGTGAAAATACTGCTCTGGCAAATTGGGAGCCCCAGAAGATTCCATTCCTTTTTGGGCATTCAGAGAATGTATTTCTGGGGGTGAGGGATCTAGAGTAAAACCTTATGGTATATTCTTCATGTTTGAAAAAAAAAAAAACAAGGCAGGGGATCTATAAATGTGAACAGCCCCCAAATGAAAACAGAGATGAGACAGACCTTGTGACTTGGTTTGTATGGAAAGATCTAGGGTGTGTGGACAGGCTCACTGCTCATTGAGCCAAGACAGCATCTCGCAACATTTTAAAGCCCGTGCCCCCTTTTGATATACTTGACAATCTTGTCATTCCCCCAGGACTCTTGTTTCCCTCAAAGCACCCTGGATTGAGCCAAGTTAAAATGGAAATACAATGGCCATTCCAACACAAAACTTCTCATTTATTCACTTCTCATGAAGTAGGTTACATATATTGGATCCTGTTCTAAGAGAAGATTTTAATTGGAGAGAAAGGAGTTTGAGGGGAAATGACTTTTATTGTGCCAGATACATAGCAGGGTCTCAAAACTGTTAGCCATCCAGCTGGATTGCTGGTGGTAAAGATGGCTAAAGAGAAACCAATGTTTCCAATCCTACTGGATTCTGTATGTACTTGACGATCTTTACTCAGCTGGCGCCCCACTGTTAAGTCTCCAGCAGCGATGAGGAAATTCCCACTGGTCTGATTGTCCAGGAGAAGTTCAAGCAGAGAGAACGGAGCCTATGAAGGACAGAGAGTTAGGGCAATTATCAGTTCTAATATTTTGCATGAGGTTATTTTTTTCCTCAGGGTGTTAGTATCCTGAATCCCAATTTATCTTATTATTTTGTTTACTTTGCATGACTGTTTCTCCCATGGTCCATTCACATACAAGCTCTTGCAGACAGAACTGAATCTCCTTCAAAGCATCAAGACCCTGCAGCCTAGAGCTCCCAGCCCCCAGGGTTGGCTCAACAGACCCGATATCAGTCTTTGCTCCCTGCAACAGCACCTTGCTTCCCTCCCTGTAGTCTTAAGCAATGCCAAGTACACAATGACTTTTCTCAGATTTCTTTGGCATAGTTTGGGTATACAATAAATTGATTCAAGTTGCACTTTGGGTTGAATAGACAAGAAATATATACCCTTTCTGGCCCATTTGCCCAGCAGTAGATTCTCTTAGGATAGCATGAATGACTAATAATACAAATTATAAACAGAGCATGAGATACTCTATTGAAAGCAATGCATGTTGATGGTATCACTAATAATTTTTGAGTATCTTTAATTTATTGATCTATTAGGAATTGGAGATAGAGGAAATCAATTGTGTATGAATTATAAAATAAAATTACTTTGCTACATATTGTTAATTAAAAAGGAATTCTGGGGCCGCCTGAGTAGATCAGTTGGTTAATTCTCCCACATTGGTTTTGGTATCATTAATCAGCCATATCAGGTCTTGAAACTGGGTCAGTTTTCGTTCTGTTTCTCCTGTATAACTCACATCACAAAATCTATAGGATGAACTCACTTTACTCAACAAATATCCTCTTGATCTATCCCCTCAACTTCTTCTCCATCAAGTCCATGTTAACTCTTTCTGGGAGCAGGCACAATAGACGCTCTACTGCATGTGCGGCTCAGCAAGGAGCTGGTGACATGTTTTCAGCCCTCCCACTGTATTGAATGTCCCTTTGTGTATGCCATGGTATACCCGTGCTGCACTGTTACAGTGCTCCCAACCTGCCCTGCACTGATCATGCCCCTACCTTGCTTATATGTTCTGTTCTGGGCACATGAGACGCCTATCAAGTTGACTCTCACAAGCTCCCTCATTTAGCCAGGCACTCAGATGATTCTCTCTAAAGTAGCAAATTCTTAGATCCCATCTCAGCCCACTGGATCAGAACCTCTGGGGCTTGAGGCCCAGCAGTCTGGTTTTATCAAGTCTGACATCTGATTCTGATGCAAGCTGAAACTTGAAGACTACTGTGGTTAGTAGCTTCCTTGTTCTTGTCCCCAACTTGATTATAAGCTCCCTTAGAGCCATCAACCAGCCGAGCAGATAAATCAACATAGGGCAAGAGCTCAAACAATGGGCTACAATTTTGTTCTACATTTTTCTCTGCTATTAAAATTCCACTGCTTTATTTTCTAAGGGCAGTATTAGCTCCTTGCTGTTGCTGGGCCCTGGGTCCCTCTCCATCTCCTAGGAGTTTCTTCAATTTACCCATACCTTTTATTAAAATCTCTTCAGTTACAACTTCTTGAGGTGTGCCATCTGTTTCCTGTCAGAATCTTGATAGATACCATGCCTTAAGAGTATATTCAATTTTGTAAAGGACCACAAAAGCAGTGCCTCTTCCAAAGAAGAAAATTGCTGATGCAATACTTTCAGGTTTTGGTGTTTGAGGGTAAAGAACCTCCCAATGCTATTCTAAAGAAAGAGCTGGGTTTATTTTCTATGTTCTGTGTGCCAGAACTATCCCAGGTCATTATACATTGCCATTTAATTCTCACAGTAATAATCATGAGGTCTTATTATTTCCATGTTACTGGAAATCCAAGCTGAGAGCATCTGTCACTTGAATGAGATCACAAAGGTGGAAGGACTGGAGCATCTGTCTGATGATGAAGTCAGGGTCACTAAGCACCCTGGAGGCCTCAAGCATTGCCCCTTTGCACAGGGGACCCCACAAACACTATATAGGAACGAGGTCACTGGTCAGGGCAGTCAGGAGCAGAAAATAAAACCCTGGAGATAGCCTAGAATACAGCGTCTGCTTAGTGAAGAATGTCAGGGAACTCTGGGGGGCCTGACAGCGTCCATCATGAAGGATGGGGCAGGAGAGAAGAGAATTCAAGGTGAAGGGCATTAAGTATCACAAGAAGTGTGTACTTTTCAAGAATTAGGCTGTGAAGGCATAAGGAAATTGTACAGGATTGGTAGATGAAGAAAAAGGACAAAAATAGACCATATTGCAACTAAGTGTCTGCAAAAAGAAGCAGTTAGGGAGACAAATACAAGGATGGTATAGGTTAACATTTGGAGAGTGAGCGAGATTACACTAACTTGTCAACCCTCCTTGCTGGGGGCTTTCCTGGACTTTTCATCCCTGGGTTGAAGGCGGCAGTCACTGGCACTCCAGGGCATGTCCAGGGGGTCACTGCTTTGACATTATCATACTAACTATGACATCTACTCAGTATAAATGCCACCCCCCAAATGGGCTCAACGGATCCCAGTTCGAAGTCCACACTGAACACAGCAAGACTTGGCCTTCTGTAAACTGCCTGGGAAAGTGCCTTTTAGTGAGTGGTTCATCTAGTCATCATAAATAATGTCTGGGGAATAAATGGAGATGTGAATCGCAGCTGGAAAGAAATGTCACTTTCCTCAGCACGGGAGATTGAAATGGTGACCCCCTCACCCAAGCTCTGTGCTCTGTGCCAGACAGGCCACGGCCCCTAAACCTGGTGGCGCTTATCACACTGTAGCAGAGGGGCCAGACAATATAGAAGCAACCTTTCCAACTGTGCTAAGTGAAAAAAAAGAAGTGAACAAGATAGGATGGAGAATGATATCAAATATCAAAGCCCCCTGAGGAAAAACCATTTGAGCATCATTTGAGCATCTGCCTAAAGGATTTCAAAGACAAAGACAAAAAACAACCATTCAAAAATACATGAGCCAAGCTTTTCAGATGGAGAGTGCAGTCAGGGCATAGGCTTTACGTGGGGAAGGCTCTTGGTACCTTTCAGTGAGTGCCAAGTGTGGAATGCCTAAGGGAAGGAGCAGGAGCTAGAGCTGGAGAGAAGTGTCACCTTGAGATCAGGTATGAGCCTAAGGAGGCCTAGATCTCTCAGCTCCATGATTCTAAGATTCTATCCAAGCTGTGGGTCTCTGAAGAGAAATAAATTAAAAAAAAAAGAATTGAAGGTGGATGCACTTTCCCTTCTTTGCCTGGAATCAGTTCCTTCTTTTGCTCCTGGCAAGCTGTCCATTGCCTTGGCAGGTGCAGGCTCCCCTGACTTTATAAATGGGCAGCCCATAGTCAAGAATTTCCAAATGTGATTAAAATGAAACTGCCATTGAAATCAGGTTTGGCTGCCTGTCTCTCTGGTACTTAGAAAGAAGGGCCCTTCCTGAACCTGGCAGGCAAACTCAGTGACATTGTTTGGAATAGATTTAGGAAAGGCTGCCAGGTAGACAGGAGATTTCAATAACCGTGCAGCCAAATTAGTAATTAGAGGGACCGGGGACTGGGGATACACCGTGAAAAACCCTATGACCTCTCCATAGTTGAAGTCATTGAGATAAATGAGCTCTGAAAACAGTGCCTCGTTTGAGAAAGCAGACACACTTTATGATTAACTCCTTATGAGGCTGACTAAATACCATTCACTGAAATCAGAAGATGGTAAGTTCTTAATAGTTCTTTTGGCCAGTTGATCCCTTGAACAGTTCAAGAGAAGAAGGATTGGCCCCAAATGTTCTACATCAGTGGAGAAGTACAGATAAAACACATTTTCCTGGAGGGTTTCAGTTTGAAACCAAGGCCAGCAGACCAAATCTCTACAATTTCCTCTCTCCATGGTTCCTCGCATTGTGGAAGAGATGGTTCCAGAACGATAAACAAAAGTAATGCTTTAAGTAAACGGACTATACCTGCTCGTGAGAGTAATGAGGGTCCGCAGCCAGCATGGCAGCAGCGAGCTTCCTCCGTGGCCTGTTTTAATTGAAACTGATGGAGCTGGAGAGCTGACTGGGTTTTGCATAAATCATCATTGGTAATACACTTTCAAGGGTAATCACAACATTAATATACCAAGCAGGAAGTGAAATAATTAAAATTTAGCACATTGCGGTATTGAAGTTTCCAAAATTAATCTAAAGCACCTTTCCTCGGTACAAATGAGCAACCGTTTCAAACCACAGAAAGGGGCAGTCAAAGAAATACATTACGTTTACCATCCACCACAAAATAAGATGTCCACTTTTCTTTCTACTTTGCAATCATCTGCATGTATTTTAATTGCTTTTTCTTCTTTCTCTGGTAGTGCTAGGCTTTAAAAAAAGAATTCGTTTTACCTGCCTTTAAGCTAAAGATGTGGCATAAAGCCATTTCAAATAGAAATCCCATAAATCTGGAGGTGTTGGAGAGAAAAATTATTCCCATATGACCCTTAGGAAGATAATTCCAGCCCAGAGAGTGAATATGGATGTGTACAATGCAGAGAAACCTGTGGTGACGAGCATCTCATTTCAATATATCTGTATAAAATGTAATAAAACATCCAGGCTGGATACCCTAGTGAGCCACAGGGGTAAGGTACTCAGTGGCACTAAATGGCTCACTTGTCCTGATAAAGCAAGTATCTTTAATGTCTCAAGTCTGACAAAAGATAATCAGCAAGAAAGCTCCCTGTTGTAATGTATAATCTCATATCCAGAAAGCTTGAGCACAGCAATATTTTGCAGGGGACCACACCCCACTGTTCTCAGGCTAGGAGCACCTTGACCTAAAAGTACAAAAATAGCAGCTGCGGCACTTGCTTTCATCAGGATGATGGTAAGGAGCTTCCTGCAGTGGGCAAGATGACCAGTACTTAGCATCCCAGAAGGAAGCTACCCTACTCCCAAACTGTAAAGTAGGTAAATTGGCTTTGGGAGTCTCCTAAGTCACCTTGGGGTTATTTCTTTTCTCCTCAATACCACACCCCCCACAGGGAGTTAGCAGTCTCCCAGGATCTGGCGCAAAGAGAAGATAATGACCTCCTATCACTGTTGTAAGAATGACCTGAGCAGGGAACTTCATCTAGAGAGGAAGGCCAAAGACGAATTTTGTTGTTGTTGTTCTAACTGGTAGTTCATCCTTTTCCAAGGAAGATGTGTATTGTTCGTTCCCAAATCCACTGGTGTCACATCAGCCACTCCATTGTACATTCCTCCTAGGAAATGCATTTTTTTAAATGTTCAGTCTTTTATTTAAAAACTATAAACAGTCACCAAAGTAAATAAAGCCATTCTATAACATAAACAGGTCTATATTTTTTACTGCACATCCTAAAGACACAGCAGAAATGGTGGTTGGGAGGCCTTCCACATTTTTGGATGCCAATAGAACAGGCAATAGGCAGTTATAAATGGATACATTTCACGCTGGGGGTAAGAAGACAATTTAAGGAAGTGAGCAGTTCCTGAGCAGGAATGTGGTACAGTATTAAGAATGGAAGAATAATACAATAAAATTCCACACTATATTAAGATAGAAATAGTAGTGAAGAAAATAGCATCCTGACATTAAACTATCCAGAGGCACTTAGGGCTATCTGCCTTAGTGATTTATTCTTACTTCTTCTTCCAGATCATTTATAACAGTTGAATGATGTCAGTCCTTATATCTGTCTGGACAGACTTCAGTCTAACACTTACTTATCCTGAGAAATCTTGGTGTGTTCTTAGTAATGTTCTTCTTAGAGGTCAGGTTCAAAGAGAAACAGGAATTTTGAATGGTGGTATTTTGGATACTAGAGAAGGGGTACTAACAGTGAGAGATGGGATAGTGTTCCCGATGTCTCTTGCATAATCTTATTCAAATTGTGCTTCCAGTGCTGCGTATCTGATGAAGTCAATTCTGACGACCGTTTGAAGCAGACACTGCCAGTTCCTACAGTGAAAAATCCTCTGGTGAGTTTAGCTGCCTTCAAGTGACAGGATACGTGAAAATACATGCAGAGTAAGGAGAGCTGTCAGTTAAACTTAGGTTTCTGAGGATCACCTGGCCAACAAGAATTCCTAGTAAACCATGACCAAAAAACCCTGCTTCATTTGGAAAATCGTAAGAGCCCTCATCAGATTAGCTTTATACTCTTTTGAATGAATAATCTTTCATGTTCTAAGTGCAACCCTTTCTGTTAATACTAGAGAACCCAAATGCAAAGAAGTCCCGTTGAAATTCTGAAGGCACAATCTAAGCATACATTATGCCAATATCCTTGATCAAAAACTTCAGTATCCTTAAATCTCTATCTCTATCTCCAAGTCTTACCTGGTACATATCCAAAAGCTTTGCTGCTGTTAAATCTGTCTCAACTTCCTATAATTTTCAAGGAGGAGAAAAATTGGGGTAATATAGGTGCCATCATTTCACACCACGTCAAAGTATATTGACTGACTATCTACAAAGAGCGAAAAATGAAAAGTGGAAAGCAGAGAGGAAAGAGGTGGAGGAGAAGAAAGGGAAAGAGGAAGAAGAGAAACAGAACCAAGCAAAAGAAGAAGGAAGAGGAGAAAGAAGAGGGGAAACGGGCAGAGGAAAGTAGACCAAAGCAGAGAGAAGAAGAACGGAGAGGGACAAGAACACAAAGGAGAGGAAATCAAAGCAGAAACTGTGCTCAGCCTCACTAGCTGATACTACTGTGACCCTGTTCCCCATCACCTCACATGCTTGCCTGCGTGGTCACCCTCCACGTCTGTGGTGATGCCCCTTTCTTATACTCACAAATACATTAGAGAAATTACAGTATTTCTAAAGCTTTTGTCATTTGCTTTTATGTAGCCAACTTTCAGAGGGGTTTTAACCAAGGGGCTAGTCACTTCCCTTCCAGGAAATGTGCAAAGCGTCCTGTTTGTAAATTACTGTGATGATACAGCAAGAGTCATTTTATTCCAGGTTTTATTTTGGTTTTGATCATGTTGGATTTTGATAATTTTGTCATCAGGCATAATTTTAAAAATAATGTAATTATGGAGTACATAACGCAGGTGAAATGTAATTATTTGGACTCCCAGAAAATGAGCTCTTATAAGCAAAGTAGCAACTTGAAGGAGGATCAGGAAACCATGTGTCATCCTCCTCTGATTGAGTGGTGCTGCCATCTGTACTGGGCTGAATCCAAGCAAGCAACCAGCCAGCCAGAAGGCTAAAGGCAGGATCAATGAGTTGCAACCCCAAGGAACATCTGGTTCCTTGATGTTAGGCACAGAAATTCCATAAATGGTTAGAACCAGAGTGTCTTCAGAGAAAACATAAAAAATGCAAAGTCTACTATTTTCTCCTGCCAGCTGAACCTTCTCTACTTTGGCCCTCTCTCACAAGAAAATATAAGGCATGGCCTAACAATAAAACAGTTGCTGTAGACTGTCTGTGTCATTCCCCCCAACCCCCAAAAGAAATTTATACATTGAAACATATTCTCTAGTGTGACAGTATTTAGAGGTGGGTATTGAGAGGTGAGTAGGTTAGAAGAGCAGATTCCCCATAAATGGACTTAGTGCTCTTGTAAGAGAGACCTGAGAGAGCTCCCTTGACTCTTCCTCCATGTGAGGGCACAACCCTGCGAGACTGCCAGCACCTTGACTTTGCCCTCCCACCTCCCAAACTGTGAGAAATAAATTGCTGCTAAGCCACTCAGTCGATGATGTCTAGATAACATAGATTACGACAGTAATAATTTGGGAAGTAAAGTTCTCTGGTAGACAACATGTAACTTCAGAGCAAGAACCGGTTCAATGCCTGACACAAAGCAAGAGTTCAATTAAATCAATGACCTGTTCATTCTGGAACAGTTTGGGATTGGAAAGAGGACTGACTTCAACCTAGACTAGACCCAGAGATGACCAACATTTCGGAGTTTTTTCCTCCCCTAAGGCCAGAGAATTTGAGGAGCTGTTCAGAGACCCAGTCCTCTAAGGATTGCTCCACACTAGGTGGCTAGACAAAGATAGGATGAGCAGGATCTCGGTATGTGTTTGCCGTATTATAAAATGGACATCTGTGCCCGAATTTCAAATTGTATCTTGCTTCAGTTGGTGCAGACAGCAGAAGTACAAGGCATATGGAAAAAGAACAAACAAATTGCCAGTATCTTCAGAGCATTCCTGAAGGCCTCTCACGTATGAAGCACATTCCGTTTTCCTTTGGGTTTTGATCTTAGTTTCACCTAAAAAGGAAAAATGCCTTTTTATTTGGCTTGTTTGCAATTTTTAAAACTTATTTTGTAAATATTTTATAATATTTAAAACAGTATATAATGAGGACTCTATGCCTCTTACAGCAGAAAATAATTAATAATACTTGGCACTTAATGGTACTTTTCATCATTAAATCTCTTTGTAGACATTAATTAAGGGAAAGATACTTCATCTTTTTAAAGTTGCTGTTATGCTCCCATCATTGCATTTCATGAATATCAGTTGCAAGGTGAAGTGAAATATGTAGAATCCAAAATAAAAATCTGCCAGAGGTTTGCTTGAGAGGTAAAAATAAGCCTTTCTGTGCTTTTTATTGTACTCTGCCTTCAATTCGGTTTTAAATAACTTTTATTCATGGCTTTATCTTAAAATCTATTTCTTCTTTGATTAGAACTACTGTGATATTGTATTAAAAACAAATATTTTGTGAAGTATTTTGAATTATTCAGATGTAAAATCTTCATGAATAAAGGCACCAAAGCACTCCTATTTGCGGAGAGATAGTTGAGTTGGCAAAGTTGGAGCAGCCCCCTGCTTTTCTATCCTGGAAAGAAAGAGGTTCATTTGGTGAGAGAGATGGTCCTTTTGATCTTTCTTCCTCCTCCCTCCAAAGGGACACAATTTATCCACTTTCAGCCTCATTTTTTACAGCCTCATTTCAATGGTCCTCTTCTTCCAGAATCCTCCTCTCTTTGGTTTCTGATGTCTGGATTTTTAAAACATAATCCTTTTATTTTATAATTTGGTATAATAAGCTTCGTCTCCTTCTTCTCTTGTAAAATAGCTCCCAGCAGGCCCAGAGCTCCAACCTCTTCTCACATTTGTATCCTCCCTGCCTTGGAGACTCACTCCTGTCTCACCCACACTCATTCCTCTGTCAACACCTGGAGTTTCGCTCTCACTGCTCCAGCAATCAAGATGTTTAACTTTATCTTCAACTTCTCCCTTCTTACTGACTCCTTGCCAGAATTCTTTACATGCAAACCATACCATGTCCTCCTCTTCATGTTGAGTTTCTGACAAGAGTAGCCCTCTATAAGAGTGCTCTACTTCAATACCTCTGTTTTCTATCCCCCCCATTCATTCTTCAAATGAAATCAACTGATTTCTGCCCTCACGACCCCCTGAACAGGGGCCTTGGCACTCAACAAATAAAACCAACCATCATCTAAGTGCCATATCCAGTAGATGCCTTCCACCCAACACCTCCTCCTTTAATATCATTCTCCTCTGGTTCCCCACATTCCTGTTGTATGCTCCTTTTCTGTCTTTTTCAGGGTTCTCATCTCCCTGAATGTTAGTGTTACCATGAAATCTGTCCCGTGAGTTCTAATCATTGCCTTCCCCCTCCCTGAGGGACTTCCTGAAGCCTAAACTGTCAGCACCACCGGCAACCACAGATCAAACATATTCTACCCAATTCTGTTTTTTAGCACCTTGTTTCTTCTGCCTGAGGTGTCATTCAGCCCAGAAAACTCCTTATTGGTCTTCAAGACCCAGTTCAAGAAGAATTCTCAAATTCTCTCTCTTTTCTCCTGTCTCCCTCCACCTTTCCTAACCCTGACAGCAGTTGGTTCCTTCCTCAGCCCTCCATAACTTCGTGTGTGTGTGTGTGTGTGTGTGTGTGTGTGTGTGTGTGTGTGATATGTCTATACTTGAAGATTTCTCAAGGAAAGGGATTCAAGCTTAATTATCTTTGCATTCTTGGCACATAGACTAGTTGGAATAAGTCAGGTCAAGATGACTATTTCGTGTTAGGGAATGAAAGAGAATAATAATGTGAATTTGGTTCAAGGTTACTTTTTCCTTTGTTTTACTCTCCAAGCGCCTAATGAACAAAGCAAAGATTATAAATCAGACAAGAATGTTGAGAGAGAATGTAGCTCCCCGTTGCTTCTCTTTGTATCTCATAGAGGTATGCCCAAATTTTGGTGGTATTGGCAGGCCACACAAAGTGAGGCATCTGCCAAGTCAGGGAGATTAAGCACGTGAATGTGTTTTCTTTTGTAGCCATAGCCATGTCAGAACCCAGAAATATCTTTTTTCACTATATAAAAAGACAAATTTGCAACTTGCTAAATGAGCAACCTCCAGCTTAATAGCAGGTTCCTAGCCTCCAGAACTGGGTCAAACTTCCCTTACTTATACTGATACTTTACAGCTGAGGAATTTTTTCATGTCCATTTAGCTGTTTTTTGTGGTCAGGCCAGACTAAGTTTATAAGAGTTTTGTAAATATTAAATGAAATAGTCAATGAGTAAAGAACCAGCTGGCTGGAGTAAAGCATTGACTGTGTAGTCCATTGTCCTGTAACTCACTGACAGTGGGGGTAACTCACATGTGCTGGGTATGATAGAATCAGCTTCTCATTATGGGATACTTGACGTAAGCAGCTATCTGAGACAACCTAGGGACCCCAGTCTAATAAGACCAGTTGAGTTTGAGAAATGCGATTTCCTTTTGTCTATCCTTCACTATAATTCTGATATTATATTCTATCTTCATACTACTTCCCATTCAGTTGTAAAAGGCCAACTCAACTGTACTAATGTGAATGATGATACATCATGACTCCATTAAGAAATCCCCTCATGAATGATTTAAGATTGAAGCAGATGAATGTGTATGTTTATGTATGTATGCAGGTTAATTCAGATAAACTCAAAATTCTTTCTGTTTAAGGTGAACTTTGTGTCCTAAGAATTCTATTTTATGTGTTATCACTTTTGCATACAAAGTAGCAACAGAACTACTGATAACTTCAGCAAGGATTTAATAACAACTTACCAAATGTCTCTAGAGATACAAAAGAACTGTAGTTACCTAAATAACAAATTACCTATATTACCTATATAATATTACCTATAATAAAAGATAAATTATATTTAGAGAGCCTTCTACATGCCAAGGTCTATGGAAGACCAGTCTTTGGATTCAGGGACCTTGCAAATGTGTTCATAAGGCAAAACATATTCATGAGAAACATTAAGGAACAGTATGGAGTTGGGGGAAATTGGAAGGGGAGGTGAACCATGAGAGACTATGGACTCTGAAAAACAATCTGAGGGTTTTAAAGGGGAGGGGGGTGGGAGGTTGGGGTACCAGGTGGTGGGTATTATAGAGGGCATGGATTGCATGGAGCACTGGGTGTGGTGCAAAAATAATGAATACTGTTATGCTGAAAATAAAAAATAAATAAATAAAAGAGTATATTTAATCACATGTTACATAATGCTATTGAATGAAATGCTATAGACTAGGGAAGATGTGGGAGCATATAATGAGCCTGCACATCACTGCAGGAGCAACAGGTCTTTTGAAGTCGAGCAGTTTTGGGTTGAAGTTCAGTACCTGCCAGGTAATTTTAACCTCAGGCAGCACTTTACTCATCCCTTTAAGTGTAAGTTTCTTTAACTGTGAGGGTAATTCATCTGTACAACTGACTGGCCAGTTCTGCACCCCCAAGTTTTCTCCTGTGCGATGTTGCTTTCAGAACAAGTGAGGCAATATGAATACATTAATATTTAATTTGATTTTGATGATTCTGACCAAGTCAGAAAAATGCACATCATCTCTTTCTAGAAGGTGCTGTGCCCTAAGGCTCGAATCAACTCTTGAACACAAAATCCAGTCACCTTCTCGATGATCTCCTGCTTTTTCATTCAAACTTCTCTTAAACCTGTCCCTCTGCCTTCTTCCAGTGGTGGAGCCAATGTGGCTGCACATTATTGCCCTTTGATTACTATTTATTTTTCACCTGAAGTGTAAAATTATGACCATTATGTGGAGCGGGTCCTGGAAAGACAGAGTAAGTATTTTCTAGTAAAAAGAAACAGTAAGTTCAAAGCTTTGAGGCAGAAACAAATGGGGCATAGTCAAGTGGAAAGAAGAAAGTCCAGTGTGTCTGGGACATAGAGAACAGGGGAGACAGTGATGGAAAGTGGGGGTGTGAGAAGGAGGCAACGGTCAGATCAGGCAGACATGTTAGAAAATATGGATTTCTTCTAAGAACAATGCAAAGCTGTGGGTGGTTTAAGCAGTGAGGTGACATGATTAGATTCATGACTCAAGGCTCATTCTTACTGTTAGATATTTATTAGGGAGTGAGAGTGAAAGCATGTAGACCAGTCAGGAGACCGTTTCCATACTATGAACTGGAGGTGAAGGTGTTCAGGCTAATATTATAGCAATGAACTGTAAACAGAATAAAAGGTCTCAAAATACACCAAATTTATATTTCCAACAAATGTAATGCATCTGAGGAATAGAAAGGCCAGTGCCACTGGAAAGAGCAAGAAGAGTGATGGGAGGGCGAAGTCTGAGAGGTAAACAAGAATCCTATCAAAGTGACTAAGTTAGGAAATGTGCTGTCATAGTTGGCAGAATCTATTGTCAGATTGGATGTGGGAGTCAAAGGGAAAGAGATGAACTAGAGATGATTTGTTTCGAGGGCTGTGGCAAGAGTTGTTGAGGAGCTAGTGGTATCATTTATGGTGAAGACAAAGTCCTGGGGAAGAATAGGTTTTGGGAGGTGGAATCTAGAGGTCTATTTTAGACATGATAAGATAAATAATAGTAACTGCTGGGTATGATTGCTGGAGCAACTAATTGACTGAATGTGTATAAAGCACTTGGCTAATGAGACATATACATAGTAAGAATTCAAAAGCTATTGTTGCTTTCATTGTCAACATTATTATACATACAACTGTCTTCACTAACTGGAAAGTTTACTAAAAGAAGCTCCATTTTTCCATGGCTTCACTAGCCCATCATTTATGGACCCCAGCACTGCATGTTGCATTTTTTAGAAAATGTTGGGTTGGCACCTTTCCCTTATGTGCGTGCAATTGATTTTTTGTAAATGGAAAGAAGTGAAGTAGGGTAAATGTAATTTACAAAGCCCCTATGTATCTGATTTTTTTTTTTTTCTCATGAAGATTAAGGAGTTTTCACAGATGGATTACATTCTTTCCATCATTAGTTAAGCTCATCTTAGTGAAAATTCTACTCAGGAAAATATCTGAGAAAGGCAGATCAATCTGACTATGCAAAGAAATCCACTTCATATAAAGTCAGAATATCTGAAAGGAGTTAGAGGTGGAAGAGAAGAACCAGGGATTTCCCACCTCCCTCCACATCTGCCCCCACATCTGCTCTGCCACCACCATCTCCAGATGATAAACGGTCACCTTCTTGACACATCCATATACTAAGAAAGGAACAGCAACGCAAACCGTGATCTCCACACACGATGACACATAACTTTCACTTGCCTTCAGGGTGTAAAAGGCACCAGGACACCTTCTGTGAGTCCGCTGAGGGGAAGCAATGATTTAGATCCACCCTCTTCATCAACATCTCTGAAGCAGAAAGCCAAATGAATAACCAGCAAATAGATATCACTTCCAGACAAGGTGCAAAAAATAAAAGCTAAAAAGGACAAACGTTGATCTTGAATGTGGTCCTGGGTTTGTGTAGGCAGTGGGTAGATACACGTGGATATAGTTGGCCATTCTTACCAAGGGCCAGGAAAGAAGGATAGAATAGGGAAATGTTGCTGCAACTTTCTTCAGACCAATGCCTGCGGACCACGTGCGACACCTCAGATGTTCCTGAGGATGACCGTCAGTTCACGGGAACTGCCAGAGGAATGCTTCAGGATGACTCTGATCATTCCAACTCTTAGATCCTTATATGGTCACACTGGTCGATTCCTTGTCTGCCTTGCAAGAGGCTGAATTTGTCATTTTTAATTGACAAGAAAAGTCTGAAATCAGTCAAAGACAGATGTAAGAAGTGCTGAGAGTCATCTGAAAATGCTACTAAGTAAAGGTCTGTCCCCCAACGGGCATTTTGCTTTTAAGGAACAAGCAGAGATGAAGCAAGTGTGTTTGGGAGTGTGTTTCTTTCCGTGGACATGGCTATTTCTCACAGCACCTGTACATCATGTAAAGTGACATTTCCTCTGGTCATCACGTGTTTTCTTTCAACAGCAGAGGAACTGTTCATGTGCGAGACACGTGGCTGTCAGCCCATGAAATCGTGCTTTTCAGGAAGCTTAATCCAGGACCCCTAGGGTCCCAATTTGTTTCCTAAAGGTCATGTGTTTTTCTTCTTCTTCAGATAATACGTATCCCAAGGATAGCACTCTGTAAGTTGAATCTTAAAAGCTCCAAAGCACAAGGAATGAGCATTTAAAACTGGGGTGTCAAGTAACCATTAGCAAAAGAGAACAAGCAATCCATCCATAATGTTCTGCACACCTTAGTAACAACAAGACAATAAGAGGGCAGGGAGAATTTGCATATTTAATATATATGATCTGAATATGCACATGAGAACAGACTCAAAGATGTAAATTTAATACAGCAAGACAAGGTGGAGCAGAAGCAAAGAAAGTACATTGAGAAATCATTGTACCTTTCTTCTTTTTAATTAGAGAAAAAGTTATTTGTATTAAAGTGTTAACCTGGGTCAAGCCTTTTTCCAGGGAGTTAACTATGCCAATCCTCTTAATTATAATCGTACCAATCTGTGTGATAAAATCTCCACAAAGCCTGCTTAGGCATTTTTCAGTTAAGGAAAATGTATTATGTATGCTTCAGTGTCCCAAACTGAAGGTTTATTTAAAGCTGTAAATAGTTTCACGCTCATATTATCACTTTAAAGAAAGACAAGAAATAACCCAAATAAGCTTCCTGCCTCCGACCTTCTGTGGTGGTGCCTCCTAAAGATTTGTGAGCACAGCTCACCTTTTAAGTTCCAAAACTTTATTCCAGAATCTTCCTTTTTAGCAAGATGGAATCTGTGACAGTAAATGGCACCAGGAATCAAACAAAATAACGACATAAACAATGGCCATAACAGTTCCTCTGGGTTCTTCTCGGCCAGTGATGGTCACTGTTCAGGCTGCAGTTTAGAACCCCGGTGCATGAAAGAAAATCACATGGTTCCAGAATCTCCCAGGTGTTGAATGCTAACAATTTTCTCAAAGATCTTTTAGTCCCTAAGAGCAATAGCATAGGCAAAAGCAAAGAATGTGGACACTAGTGGGCATCTAAACCCTCCTGGGCTCTGTTCATTGTAAACTGTGGTCCATGACTGTCCTATCTTTACCCACTTGGGAGGAATAGGAAAATGGCACCCTAGATCCCTGCCTCTGTACACCAACGCTATCTCTTGGAGAAGCAGGGAGGTAGGGAGCTACAGTGTAGTTCTATAATCAAAGTTACATGTTTCTCTGCCATATGCTTGCTCTGTCCTCTTTATTAGCCCAGAAGATCATGTCAGATACACTTGGTAGAAGAGGGATTAGCCAACTAGAGCTGACACATTCCATTCCAGAACCAGAGAGACGCTGACAGATTCCTCTAATCCATCTGTCTGCTCTTAGCAAGGACCCTGGGATGTTACCTATACTGCTTCCCTAAAATAGGAAGAGTAGTTCTAGGATATGGCTGGTGACTTTTAACCCACACACTAAGTCTTCAGTGGTAGGATTCCTTGTGCACAAAGTCTTGCTCTGTGACACTGAAGGTGACCAGTATTAATGTTGGTTTCAACTGGGGGATCCCTATGAAGACCCTCCTTGGATATGTATTGTATTGTATTGTATTGTATTGTATTGTATTGTATTGAATTGAATTGTATTGTATTGTATTGTATTGAGGCACCAAGATCTTGAGTAACCAGTTTTAGAAAAGAACATGTATTCTGAATGCTTTGCAAACACATTTCAGGTATTTTAAGAAAAACCAAAGGGAACTGTGTATTGAACCAAGTGGTTTGGATTTGCTTAACTTCCTAGAATTGAGAGAATTACTTGGCTTAAATCAGTTGGTATCAGCAAAGTGGGGAGTCTTAATGAAACTGCCCTTTGAGATAGTGGATTTTAATAATCAAAATAAAATATCACTTTCAAAAGCTAATGTTTCAAATCCATACAGCATTTGTGGCTGTTATGTCTCTGCTAAAAGTTAAAACAAAATCACATATGTAGACCAGCAAGGGGCAGATGGGACCAGTTGCCAAGGGAGAGAGACTCAACCTGTTTGCCAGTTGCAGTGGCCATAGGAAACGAAGAGCCCTGACAGGGATTCTATTCTAGGCAAGCTGACAGACCACTTCTGAAAGGCTCCACCACACTTCACTTCCTCTAGTCCAGATCATCAGGGAAGCTGAAACTATCAGGAGAGGGACCACAAGAAGGGACAAAGAACACATAGGATCCTCCCTACTTGGGTCCCTACTGCTATGGCTAAAGAGAAGAGGGGAGATAGGGTAATGTGGAGAGAAACTATATCTAAAATGGTCATAGGTCAACGAGGTCTTTATGTGCAGATCAAGCTCCTTGGCTTGGAAACCTTCTGTAAGGAGGCAGAACATGCCAATAAGCCAAAGGCCCCCTCTTGCTATCTTCTTACTCTCTGTTGCACAGCCATGCAAAGACCTAGAAGTCACTACAGAGATCACAGCAAAAGGTCCAAGAAAATTTTAAACTCTTCTTCCCTTTTCTCCACCCTAATCCAAGACATTTTTCTGTTCTTTGAAGGAGTTCACAGCATTGGGCTGGAAGTATTTACCTGTTAGGACTTTCACATTCTACTCTTGCATGGGTGAAAAAACTATGAGAAACTAAGGTGAACAGGCTTAACACCCATGCTCACGTGAGTTCACTGGGAACTTCAAACTCATCTTTGTCTCTTTGTGCAAGCCCACTGGAGAACAGCTCTTGGCCTGGACTAAGGGCTATGAAGAAGTGTCCCAAAGGGCATGTGTACACTAGATTATCATGCATATTGGGCAGTGAGGCACATCATGTATTGCTTTAACCAAGCCACAAGAGGTTATGCCCTGGAAGTCCTAAGAAAAGTCTTCCTTGAATTTGGTCACAAAATATGGAGCACAGGTGAGTTGTACTCTACAAAGTCAAGTGTGGTTTTGCTGCACTTACTGAGTTCCAGTGTGATTCATTTGTCTCAGCAATTGGACATCTGTGTCCACAAAATGGAGGGCATCCAGCCAAGTGCGGGAATGTTCTGATAGAGTTTGGAATTTGTGTGTAACATTTTCCATGCTCTGCTGAATTACTGGTGGAAAGCAAGATGCTGCCTAATGAAAAACATCACAAAAGAAGCATAGGATATATTTATCCTGGGACTATTAGTGACTAAGCAGTTTAGTTTTGCCCATTATCACAGCTGGAAAGTTAGAGATGACATTTCATATGTTGTATTAGTGCCTTACCTTAAAATTTTTATTTTATTTTATTTTAACCTTCCCATAGTCTCTTTTTCTTCTTCCTCATTTGGCCTTTGCAACTTCCTGGTGAAAGGGGAAAGCTGGTGTTGCATAAATTTCACTGGAGGAAAATCACACTTAAATAGGTTAAAAGACCTGCTTTAGGGTTCCATGACTCCAATTGATTGTGTATCAGAGGGCTCTTGGCAGGAAATTTGGATAATTTAAAGAAAATTTAATAAAGTGTATTATTACAAAACCCTGGGCAAAGGTAGAGAAATAATTAAAGATTGTGCAAGAGGCTGAGGTTGGCAAAGGCCTGGTAAAGGGGCAAAATGAGACCCCAAATACCTAGGGGTCTCTAAGAGGAGGATGAACTTCAGTCAAGGGATGCAACCAACCGAAAGCAAGCCTGAGTGGCAAAATCCAGGGGAATAAACACCCAACCCAACTCTCCTCTATACCCCATCTGGCATGCTGCTTGTGTCATCTCTTCTCCTCCCCAACCATTAACCAGACCCCACTGAAAGCCAAAAGGCAAAGAAATCTATTAGTGGAGTCTAAAGAATAGAGCCTTCAGGGAGTACTCCAGGGAAGGAAGACTCTACAAAAGATGGTCTGTTGAGTCACTTTCACAAAAAGCCAAGCCTACTGATTGCTAGTTCCAGGATCCCTCAATGCCTCATCTGTCATTTGCTGTTGTTTCCCAGATAACCAAGGACAGGTGTGTTATAACCAAGGTTATAACCACTCTTGCTGGTGACTGAGTGACTCCTGACAGTCCCAGGAGTAAGCCTGGCAAAGATAGGCTTCTGCTTTCAGTTCAATCTAATTCAGAAAGCATGCTTGAGTCTTGTAACGTGAGCTACATGTGGGGTAAATTCTTATGAGAGATCACCAGCTGTTACAATGACCACCTCCTCTTACTGTTCTCTAAGGCACTTTCTAAGTCTGGTCTTATCCCCAAAACACGCACACACACACACACACACACACACACGCACAGAAAGGCACATGCACTCAAAAGTTCACATAGGAAGATAAGAATGAAGCACAGCTTGTGTTTCTGGCTCAGATGCTACAAAGTTAATTTTAGTTGGAAAACTCCTTAACAGACTTCCAGGAAAATACCACTCCAAACAGCAGAGCTCCCATTAACAGCTGTCTGTTGTTTACTCAGTGACACCCAGAGCCAATCTCTAAGTCCAGATCTTCAAATCTTTCTCTGAAATTAGTCACTTTGATGAGGCTCATGATGATATAAAAGCAGTTGCTACTGAAAGGAATTGTTACCTTTGGTGGTGGTGGTGGTGGTAGTGGTAGTGGTAGTGGTAGTGGTGGTGGTTAGGGAACAAATAAGTACATATAAGTATACACGGATGGATGGATGGATGGATGAGATGATTGGATAGCTGGATAAAGGGACGGATGTGTGGGGAAGCGGGTAGGTAGACAAATGGTATTAGCTGGTGAGATGCCTAAATTATAACCACTACCCCTATTTCTGCTTCTGTACCTTCGCTTGCTAACCCATGAGGAGATGGAAAATACCAGCAGACTTTCTATAGGCACTCTGTAACCACACAACCCCTACCCAGAATCGAACCTAGCAGAGTGGTCGCTCCCGGACCCCCCCCCACCCCGGCTCTGGGTCGAGAGATAACAGCCATCTGGCACCAGAGAAACCCCCACCCAGAATTGGACATGACAAAGTGACTGCTCCTGGACCCTTCACCCAGCTTTGGGTACAGAGGATAATAACCATCTGGCACCCCGCGGCTTGACAGGGAGACCACGGCCAATCCTGAGGTGACACATACCCTAGCGGTGCCAACCAAGCAGTTTGAAGAATGACAGCCCTTTGACCTAACCAATAATCTGTTCCCAGACTTTTCCCACTCTGTAGCACACCAGTCATATTATGGAGTTGCTGTTTGATTTTCCCGTGGTATATAGTGATTTGTTACGAGACACTATGATGTATGCTAAGTCCCTGCCTCCCCAAATAGTGTATAAAAAGTGCTGTGATCCTGAGCTCAGGACCTCTTAGCATCACCAGCAACGAGTGCGCGGAGGTCCCGGTTTGAATTCGTAATAAATGACCCTTGCTGCTTGGCTTTGACTCTGGACCCTGGTGGTCGTCTTTGGGGGGTCTCAAAATTTGGGCACAACACTGGAAGATGGAAGAATGAAAGTGGAGGAAGTATCTACCTAACTCTCCCTTCACTATTCTTGGTGAAAATGAACATGAGGTCCCTCTAAATGCTGAGAAGAAGGATTCAGAAAATAGGCTATAGAGGCCAGAATCTTGGCTTTACATTCTGATCCAGGGATGCCTGGGTGGCTCAGTCCTTAGGTGTCTGCCTTTGGCTCAGTTCGTGATCCCAGGGTCCTGGGATCAAGTCCTGCAGAGGGATGCTTGCTCAGCGGGGAACCTCCTTCTCTCTCTGCCTCTGCCTGCCACTCTGCCTGCTTGTGCTCTCTCTCTCTCTCTCTGACAAATAAATAAATAAAATATAAATAAATAAATAAATAAATTCTGATCTAGCTTCAAATTATAACCTGAGGGGCCTTCTCTGTGTCTCTACAAGAAGCTGTCCCTCTCACCACACAGCTGGCTTGCTCTTTGGCTGGTGGCTCTTTACCTTTGGGCGATATAGGGATAAAGGTCACCCCATGACCCTTAAGTCATAGACCTCTATTAAAATCAACCTTTTCACTAAAAAAAGTCAAATCATGCCTGAACACACATTTGTCAGAAAAAAAAAATATTGAAGTAGAAATTGCACTCAAATATCTGTGACCAGATTGGCTTGAAAATAAAACATTTCAAAGAATTTTATCATATATTAGTGATGCATATAGAAGTCAGCAAGCTGTATTGAGAAACTGAAACTTAGAAACTCAGCTCAGGCATTTACTTGTTTGGGAGACCTTAGGCAATCTATTTAACCTCTCTGAGTCTCCACTGAAGGTGGTATAAATGGGTATCCTTCTGGCCAAAACTGTCTAGCAGATGTGATTCCTTTGGGTCATATGCTGTTTTAAACACATGTAAGTCAAGACTTTAGAGTTGGGAAACATCTAGATTTTTTTTTTAATTTAATTTTATTTTTTTCAGTGTTCCAAGATTCGTTGTTTATGCACCACACCTAGTGCTCCATGCAATAAGTGCCCTCCTTAATACCCACCACCAGACTCTCCCACCCCCCACCCCCCACCCCTCCACAAGCTTCAGTTTGTGTCTGAGAGTCCACAGTCTCTCATGGTTTGTCTCGAAACATCTAGATTTTTCTTTCTTTCCTTTTTTTTTTTTTTTTTTTTTTTTTTGGAAAGTAAGTAGGTCTGACAGCACTGGGCCCATATCTCTACACAGTACCCACTCAGTTGCCCCCTTCAACTGGGCATCTCTTCTCCAGATCTCCAGAGTCCCTACCACTCCCTACTGCCCACCAACCACCTTCTTTCATCGGAGGTACCCACTGGATACCAAAGCCCAGGGAGTTGCAATCTTTGTGCTCATGTATAAAAATAAAAGTGGTATTTAAGCTGGGATTGTTGTGAAAAACACATAAAACCAAGTGAGTGAAGGGCTCAGCACATATTTGACATATGATCGTCCTGGGACACAGATCACTCCCTTCTCTTCACTGGCATTTATTCGTTAATTCAATAAACACTACCTGTTCACTATATGTCAGACCAGGTCCCAAGTGCAGATAAGAAGATAAATATGACGCAGCCGACCCTCAAAAGGCTTGCATTCCTGTAAAGGGAGAACGATCTGTAAACAAATAGAACAGCCATTTGATCAGTCTGCTCTTTCTTTCCAACCTGCAATGCTTCCCTGAGGGCATCTGAAAAAGTAAAGAAAACTTTGGAGGGTTTATAAATGATTCCTTGAAAAATATTGCTCAAGATTACAAGGGATGCTCTAAGCCTGGAGTAAGGAAGTCTCCACAGGGAGTTTTCTAAATCTGTTAGTTTTACCAGATTAGACATGTTCTTATGAAGTTTATTTACATTTTATGCTTGAATGGGAAATTGCAAGGTCTTGTGTTATAAGATCAGAGGACCTTGACGGAACACTTCAATCCCACTCTACCTATTCCTCCCGACTTCAGAGAGATGAAAATTAAACCTCACTCCCAGTCTAATGGAGGGAGTGAATGGAAAATGGAATCATCAAAGTCTGGAGAACTAATTGCACTTCAAGCTCAATTTTAATACAAAATAGCCCTGGATTTGCATTTGCAGAAATCCACCTTCCTGCACCATGTACGCTCGAAATCCCCAGAGAGCCACAGCCTGCTGTATGTCTAGAAGTATATGTGTGACATGCTATGGAGTGTAGTCACAAGACACATGGTAATAATGCAAACGCTGAGGTCCTCAAGTGCCCTGACCCCTATCACTCTGCGCCAGAGCTTTCTTCTGCTCACTCCACGCCATGCTCGGGCTTTCATTCTTCTCAAAATCAGCTGTGTAGTCAATTTTACCCCGTTACTCTAGACTTCTGAGACCAGTTCATAGACATTTACAGGTGGCCCCAATAACAAAAGGAAGACATCTGTATTTACCAGATTTGCAAAACATGAATGTCAGGACTTGGAGCTTATGTTCAAAAGCTCTGTTCTTTCTTAAAAAAAGAGAAAAAATCATTATGATGTGGAGGGAAGAATATGTATCTTTGAGATATGATAGACCCAAGTATAAACCCTTGTTCTCTCAATTATTAGCTCAGTATCCTTGGGCAAAGGACTCAACTTCTCTAGCCCAAGTTTTCCCAATGTTACAGCTTATAGTAAAAACAATGAGTAAATTACATTAGACCACCAGAGGGCCTGACAGAGAGTGGGCATTTGGAAGTGTACTTGTCCATTACTATTCAAATAAAGTATGATTATTGGTTCTACATTGTAATGGTAATGGTAATAGCTCTCCCTCATATGCTGCCTAAGATGCACAGGCAATTAGCTAGAGGATTTCATAGACACTTACTAATCTTTGTAAGAAACTATATATCATTTGTGAAATCTTTACTCAGAGATTAAGTCAGTGCTTTGTGTGAATTAACCTATTCCATTCTCAAAACAACTATTATTATTATGCTAATTTGATAAATGAGGAGACTAAGACACAAAGAGTTCAGGTAACTGTCTCAAGGTCACGGATAGGAAGTAGTGGAAATGGTGTTCAAGCCAGTTGGTTCTACAGGCATATATGCTCTTAAGACTACTAGTCAGGGAGCAGACTGCCAGTCAGGACTACCTCCCACACACATGCCATGGAGTCTCCCCAGTGTATTGAGACAAGTCTGATATAGCCCAATGCAAGCAGTGTGACTCCCATACTGGGTGAGTTGGGGGCATAATGGTTTAGCGCTCTGTGGAGTACCACAGTAGGAGCATCACATGAAGCCTAAGACCTTATATAGAACTGACCCAAATTCTGAGGTGCTGCTAAGACTAAACAGAATTCATAGATCCCAATATGTAAAATGGAAGGAATAGGGGCGCCTGTGTGGCTCAGGGGGTTAAAGCCTCTGCCTTCGGCTCAGGTCATGATCCTGGAGTCCTGGGATCGAGTCCCGCATCGGACCCTCTGCTCGGCGGGCTCTCTCTCTCCGCCTACTTGTGATCCCTGTTTGTCAAATAAATAAAATTAAATCTTTAAAATGGAAGGAATAAGCACTAAACATCCATATTTGTCATTCTTTCCCCCTCCTCTGCATCTCTGTCAGCTTGGTAATTCACTGGTGTCCACCACACATCAGGTCCCAGGATGGCCCGGAGTCCCACTGGAACTTGAGGTGCTGTGGAGCTTGGGAAGAGGGTCCACTCTGAGAGGAGGGAAATGGTCTGCCCTGGGATTCTAAGGAGTCAGAGCACACGGCAGCAAAGGAGTCAGATGTGGGAAGTAGAGAGGATGGAGAGTTTGAAAACATGTCTTCTCGTTGGTCATCACTAATTCCCAGGGCATTTCAACCCCGGTGTAATATCCCTTGAGAGAAACAGAGCATACTCATCTGTGTCAGATGATCTGAGGAATTCCAAAAACATGCACCCACTCACTGTCACCCTGCTTCAAACGTCTTTGAGCCCAGGGCTGCCTGCCGAGACCCCTGAGGTCAGACGTCATGTCAGCGGCGCCCGCACCCGTGTCCTCCCTGACCCAGGCCAATCTTGCCTCTCCTGGGCCCTCAGAGCGCTCCATGCACTCGTTTGAGTGATGTCCTGAATTGGGCGGCACTTCCACTTGACCCACTCTCCCCTAGCCTCCAGTCCTTCCTCTGGAAACATCAACACAGGGTAATTTGTGTGAAGCCTATGGGAAGACCTGCTGTGCTACCATTCTCACTAAAGCTTTATTGCCAGGTTGTTTGCCAGACGAGCTACATGAATTGAACGGGGATGGCAGGGTAGTGAGAAACGGAGAAGGGAATTCGCTCACACAGGCCGGCTGGGAAGGGGTGCCTCAGCATGTCTGAGGGAGCACAGCCATGGAGGGAGGGAGAGGAGGCGGCGAGCTGGCCAAGGCCCAGGGGACACCTCTGCCCTTGCATCCAACTCTTTCATCCAAGGAGAAACTGGGCTCATCCACTTGGGTCAGACTCTGGCCAACGACCCAAAACCCCTCAGCAAATAACTGCTGCATCGACTCCAATTGGCCCCCATCGTAATTCGAGGCACCACACCAGAAATTAGTTTTATTTTATTTTGTTTTGTTTTGTTTTAGGAAGCAGGCTATAAATGGCACGAAAACATACCGGTGCTCTCACTTCCTGTCCTGTGAGCCCTGAGATGTCCCCCAAGATCTCGAAGCCTGACATCACAGGACTGGCTGGCTCCGTTGGCGCTCTAGCAAGCCGCGGTCAAACAAGGCTTGTTTCCTGCTGGCTGGGCGTCTGGGCGCCGAAGGGAGGACCTGGGAATGTGATGAATAGTCAGCAGTCTGCTGGTCAGGTGATTCTCTGCTGCCCCTGGGGAGGATCTGAGCAGAGAGGTGGGGGGGGGGGGCGGCTGAGGGAAAGGGGGGCTGTGAGCAGGGCCTGGGGCTCCTCCACGGGAGGCTGCCTGCCTGCCACCTGCTCTCAGAGCCCTGCGCAGCCACTGCGCGCTGGGACACAGAAGCCATGCTGTCTGGGGTTTTTTTCAGCCCCCTCCCCATCCCACCGCTTCTCCTGACCCGCTTTTCTGAATTCAGCTGGATGGGTGTGCGAGAGCATCGGGTAAGTGCCTGGGCGCAAGCCCTCTTGGGAGATCGCCGGGGCCACGTGAAGCCTTCAGAGTGGCTTCTGTCTGGAAGGCAAGAAGTCAGAGAAGCCCTGCTTCCCCTCCTCCACGGCGAACCTCCTTCGCCAAGTTCTCCAAATTTAGGATGCTCAAACTCTGCTCAGTCCACCAGCAGCCCCTGGGTCCCCTGGGACCTTGCAGTACAGAAGCCCAGACCCCGCCCACATCTGCTGAAACCGGACGTGCATTTTGCAGGATCCCCAAGTGCTTCACAGGCACATTACATTTGAGAAGCATCAGCTCTAGGTGATCTCCTGATGTAAACAGGATAAGTTCTTATCACGGGGTTCGAAGAACATCAGGAACTCGTATCCATCCCCAGCCGTGTCCCAGATTAGCGTTCTCATTTGTCTTGAAAAGTCGTAGAGATTCATTCTCCTAGACTCTCCTCTTTCATCTAAGCAGTGCCATTTTTGTAAAAGTTCAAACATGCCTGGGAGGGAGAGTATATAGGATCCTCCACTTCTTAGTAAAAAATTGAGAAATTTGGGGTGACTGGGGGTTTGGCTGGCTGGGCATCCAACTCTTGATTTTGGATCAGGTCATGATCTCAGGGTCCTGAGGTTGAGCTTGGCTTACGGCTCTGCGCTGAGTGGGGAGTCTGCTTGGAATTCTCTCCCTCTCCCTCTGCTCTTCCCCTCTGCATGCACACCTGCACATGCTCACGCTCTCTCTCTCTCTCCAAAATTTAAAAAATTGAGAAATTTTTTATTGAGCCTATATTACCTGTGACACATAATACCACAAGGTAGGAATAAATGAGATTAGTGTAAATTAATCATTTTCATTTTCCCTGGAGATCAGAGAGCTGGTCATTCAGAGAACAGCAGGCTTCTTTCTGGAAGGAAGGATTATTCCAGGGACAGAAGAGTTGGCACTCCAAAGGCAAGTGTGACCCTCAGCTCTGTCTTGATCTGACCCAGCTTGCCTCTCAGAGCTCATCAAGTTGTTGAACCGATGCTTCCATTTCCATTCCAAATCATCCTTTGTCATTTCAACTTAATGGAAAAGCCCAATGGCATTTTGAAGACAAAATGTCTAGGTGCCTGTTTATTTTTAGAAGGAAATGGACCACACCACATCTAGTCTGAAAAAAAGAGAGAGAGAGAGAGAGTAAGCCATGACTGTGCATACTGAAACAGTCAGCAGTACCTCGGGGAGGACAGCTCAAACTCTCCAAGGAATGGGAAGTGACCCCAATTTATTCTTTCCCAGATAACATGCAGCAAGTGTACAATATGTGCAGAATTAGTGCCAAGACCAAACGTACTGTAGGAAAAACAAAACCTCTTTTCCAGGTTTCTGACTTGGTTGGAACATCTATGAATGAATAGCAACTACTTGGATTTTTTAAACATGTGGGATGCATGATGGTTTGTTTGCATTTTCTTTTATTTCATCAGTTACTGAATTAAGTTATCTTTTAATGACATGGAATCCTCTTTGTGACCTGATAACAGCAATAATCATGGTTCCTGAGTGTTAATTCTGTGCCAGATGCTATTAGAAGAGATTTACAAGTTGGGAATCAAGTCTCCTTGGGACACTCACATTGCTACATGTCTTTCAAGCAGAGGCTGTCTTTGTTCTGGATAATTTTTTTTTCAACATTTTTTTTTTCTAGCAAACAGCTTTGGAAGCTGGATATACAGTCTCTCTCCAGAACCAGGAGTATCCATGCTTACCATCCAACATAATAACCATAATGTCTCCCTCTGAAACAACTCCTGAGCCTGCTACTGCCCATCCTAAAAGATGCAGGCTCCCTAAGCTCAGAGTTCTTCTGGTAGGCAGCCCACCCTGTGTGTTAGGATGTTTTTGTGTTGCTCTGAAGAAACTGGGCTTGGAAGCCAGCATAAGAGAATGCTGCTACACTGGCTACTGCTTTTACTGTGAGTCACAAGATCTTTTGTCTTTGACCCCAGAGTCTCAGGTCTATCAGCATCTTCAAAACTATGGCAGGATATTTCCTCAGATTGCAGTAGGGCAAAATCTGACTCTTCCCAGTTCCTGACAGAAGTAGTATCACAGTTAATCCTCTGAACAACCTTGAGAAGGTACTACTATTGCCACCATTTCACAAATAAGGAAATTGTCTTGGTATGTATTCTTCTAGGTCTAATGTAATCACTAAATTATATTGACATATCCAAATGAATCCTGAAATTGAAATTCTATCCTGAGAGGCCCTGATTTCCAGTTATTTTCCATATCTCCTTTTTAAATACTGCAAGTACTGTTGGGAAGGGTAGTATATTAAATTAATTTGTATCTCTAACACCTTGTTATGAATTAGACATAGCCTCAGAAGTAAGAACCTGAAAGGGGTCAGAGAGATACCAAAAGGAAAGATGGAAGACACACTTTTGCGTCCTTATTTTTGACTAGGGCTGGCCCAGTAATTGCACAGTTCTTTCCATCATGGAGAGGAGAAAGACTTTGAGAAACCCACAGACAGAGTTCTTCTGCAGGTTTACTGGGGTGAGTGTGTGGCTGAGAAGGTGATTAGTCTATCCCTCTCTGGGAGTGGCTGTGCACTTGACCACTCCACTGCCATGTTGCTTAGTACAAAGATGACATGTTGCTCCGTCTGTGACACCTAGAGGCCAAATCCCTTGAGGTACTGACATAAATAGACATACAATCGGCCACTATTATTTGTTGTCTGAAATAACCTAGATAGTTCAATGCTCTTCTAAAAATCAGTACAGGAACATTTCTGCACAGATGCAGGAAGGAAGGCATGATGGTGGACATGAATATATACTATGTCTGCCATTTCCAAACTATAAACAAAGGGCTGAAGATTGAGGTCCTACCTTCACTCATTCATTCGCTGAATATCTACCAAGTACCTTGGTATGGAGTTCAACAGGGGATCCAGAGATGAAGGACATATAGGGATTTACCCCACCTAAAAGTTTACAATTTAATACAGAATTAAGATAAGAACTGAAATAATAAAATGTTATAGACTAAGGAATATAGTATATATAATATATATATAGAGACAAAAATAGACAAACCAAGCCTTATCAGAATACTGTAAGTATTACAGCAGGCCTGAGGGTGAGGGCAAGAACAGGGTCTTTCTTAGAGGATGGATAGGATTTTTACAGACAGGAATGAGGAGGCAGAACCTTCTATGCTGAGGGGACAATTTCAGCAAGTGATGAGCACCTGTTTGGGGGTCAGGGAGAAGCCAAGTAGGCTAAATTGGCCAGAGTATAAAGTACAGGAAGGTGATTAGTGAAAGAAAAGGCTGGAAAGAAGGCTGGGGTCAGAGGGAGGAGATCCATGATTGCTGGGTGGAGAGTTCAAGGCTGTATTCCAGTGAGATCCTGGAGTCTTTGAGCTTAGGTCAGTCAGGAGTGCAGCATAATCAGAAATTACAGAAACTTAAGGCTCGTGAGAAGTAAAGGTTCTCATCTGTAAAATCAAAGCTTGGGGTGAGGGCTCAGAGTGACCTTGAAAAAACAAAGAATTATTATTTGCTAAGCAAAATAAGAGGAATTAGTCTTTGGAGGTAGGGGGTAAAGGGGTAACTTTAGCTTTTGGTGTTGTTCATTTGGAGTTTGCCCATTATCTTAGTGTTCAGTTTCAAATGGCATTAACCAAGCATCTGTTACATTCTTATGTGAGTTTTTGGTCCCTTCAGAAAGGAATGAATAGTTCTTCAATTAACCACCATGTAACAGTGCTAAGCACAAAGTAGGTGCTCAATAAATATTTTAATAAGTTATAGTGAATGAACCATAAAAATAAATTATATCTCCAATAAGTCAAGAGCAGATGTTAATATTTGTAACAAGTATAAAAATTTAGCAACACCATTCATTCTGTTTCTGGTTGAATGTCTTTATCTAGAGCTAATTATTTTAATAGTCTAGTGATATATGCAAGTTTTTCCCCCCAGCAAACGTATGTGACTTTTAAAATTGAGAATTTTAATACAAGAAAGCCAAACTTACTTAACACTTCCATGTGCCTGAGACATCAATGCCAGGCATATGACCCTATTTAAACAATAATAATTAACCCGTCACAGAAATTGTAGTAAAAAGAAGTAAATTTGAACAAACTGATCATTTTTTTCTATAATGCATTTTAGTACGTATTTTTTCTTTATCAAGAACATACATCTATGTAGGTATACAGACCTCCCAAAATAGATCTGTAATATAGTTGTAAAGAAACCAAGGAAATTGTCAAGTCATAAACAACACTGTGAATCTATAGCATTCTTCATCATATTGATTAATGCAGAAACATCAAGAGTAACATGCCTTGGAATGCTGAAACTTGTGTCAATAAAATAGTGAAACTGTTAAATCTTAGCAGACAGGCTGAAAATGTGATTCTTAAAGTAGAGTCTGTTGAAATTTTAAATAGTTTAATGAACTTAAAGGAGAGCAAAGATTCATTCTCAAGAGCATTGAAGTTATTTTATCTGCTGTGGAGATTTAATTAATGGCTTACCTGATTTCCCCAAACTTTTAAAATTGATGTTTTCACCACTAGCTCCAGGGGCAGCTGACCTTGTCACCTACAGCAAGCAGACTCCTGGCATCCCCCACCCTATGGCTTACAGTAAGGTTATCAAAGACCAAGGCAACTACAGGCATCTTTGGATATTTTATGGTGTAGTTTGGAGGGCAAAGAATCCCAAAATAAGCCGTATGTTTCTTTATGGAATGAATAATCCCTGTGAGAATATAGAAGAAGAATAACAGGCAGGCCCTTACATAATAATCAGCAATAATTCTCCTAGCGCCTGCAGAGTGAAAATTAGGATGGTCAGTAGACACACCCTTTGAGCCAGAAAAATCCGCGATTAAATCTTGCTTACCAGCAGTGTGTCTGTGAATAAGGACCCCTGAATCTCAATTTTGCCATCTGTGAAATGGAGAGAATGAAGAGACGTATGTTGCATATGTCTCATTCTGGGATCCAAACGGCCTCAGATCTCAATGCTGACACATTGTAGAGAACACAGCTTGGATCTGGATCTTCATGACCGGCAGTAGCCGCAGCTCCTGGGAAGCTTGCAAGACATAGCCGTAAACTAAATCATGACGGGCTATTTCCGCTGGTCAATGCAGAGAATCCAGACCTTCGTTTTCACCATCAGCTGTGCCCACACCTCCATTTGCTACCTTTGGAAAATATCTGACAGTGGAAGGAGACAAAGCGCAGATCAGAAAAGAGAAGGAGAGCCATGAGAAGGAAAGGCGCAAGAGGTAAAAACCTACTTGTCTTCCTGCATGAGTTTCATTTGCTCTTCTTCTGAAGGATGTTTATTTCAGGTACACGAGTTATGTGGATTTGAAATGTCAGAAACAAGAATGCCTTGGTGATTTGAATGTTTTATATGAACGCTTATGCATGCACTTCTTTGCAGATGAACTGGCAGGTCCTTTAAAATCTAAGTGAGTAAAGCTTAATACTTTTTATTGAAGTAACTGTCATTTGCACTGATTTTTGCTTCAGTAAAAAAGGACTTTATCAATAATGTTTCTTCCATGATTTCATTATTTTGATTGTATATTTCTTTAAAATTTTAAATTTAAAAAATTTAAAATAAAAATTCTGATAAGCCATCATACATCTTGGGCATTTTAAATGAACTTTTAGGAGTCTGGTTTTCTGTGTAATTAGATTTGATAGAACTGCTTTTTATTTATTTTTTATTTTTATTTTTTATATTTATTTATTTATTTTTTAATTTCTTTACAGCGTAACAGTATTCATTGTTTTTGCACCACATCCAGTGCTCCATGCAATCCGTGCCCTTTCTAATACCCACCACCTGGTTCCCCCAACCTCCCACGCCCCACCCCTTCAAAACCCTCAGATTGTTTTTCAGAGTCCATAGTCTCTCATGGTTCACCTCCCCTTCCAATTTCCCTCAACTCCCTTCTCCTCTCCATCTCCCCTTGTCCTCCATGCTATTTGTTATGCTTCACAAATAAGTGAAACCATATGATAACTGACTCTCTCTGCTTGACTTATTTCACTTAGCATGACTTATTTCACTTATTTCATCTCCTCCAGTCCCGTCCATGTTGCTACAAAAGTTGGGTATTCATCCTTTCTGATGGAGGCATAATACTCCATAGTGTATATGGACTACATCTTCCTTATCCATTCGTCCGTTGAAGGGCATCTTGGTTCTTTCCACAGTTTGGTGACTGTGGCCATTGCTGCTATAAACATTGGGGTACAGATGGCCCTTCTTTTCACTACACCTGTATCTTTGGGGTAAATACCCAGTAGTGCAATTGCAGGGTCATAGGGAAGCTCTATTTTTAATTTCTTGAGGGATCTCCACACTGTTTTCCAAAGTGGCTGCACCAACTTGCATTCCCAGCAACAGTGGAAGAGGGTTCCCCTTTCTCCACATCCCCTCCAACACATGGGTTTCCTGTCTTGCTAAATTTGGCCATTCTAACTGGTGTAAGGTGGTATCTCAATGTGGTTTTAATTTGAATCTCCCTGATGGCTAGTAATGATGAACATTTTTTCATGTGTCTGATAATCATTTGTATGTCTTCATTGGAGAAGTGTCTGTTCATATCTTCTGCCCATTTTTTGATATGATTGTGTTTTGTGTGTGTTGAGTTCGAGGAGTTCTTTATAGATCCTGGATATCAACCTTTTGTCTGTACTGTCATTTGCAAATATCTTCTCCCATTCCATGGGTTGCCTCTTTGTTTTGTTGACTGTTTCCTTTGCTGTGCAGAAGCTTTTGATCTTGATGAAGTCCCAAAAGTTCATCTTCACTTTTGTTTCCTTTGCCTTTGGAGACATATCTTGAAAGAAGTTGCTGTGGCTGATATCGAAGAGGTTACTGCCTATGTTCTCCTCTAAGATTCTGATGGATTCCTGTCTCACATTGAGGTCTTTTACCCATTTTGAGTTTATCTTTGTGTACGGTGTAAGAGAATGGTCGAGTTTCATTCTTCTACATATAGCTGTCCAGTTTTCCCAGCACCATTTATTGAAGAGACTGTCTTTTTTTCCACTGTATATTTTTTCCTGTTTTGTCAAAGATTATTTGACCCTCGAGTTGAGGGTCCATATCTGGGCTCTCTACTCTGTTCCACTGATCTATGTGTCTGTTTTTATGCCAGTACCATGCTATCTTGGTGATCACAGCTTTGTAGTAAAGCTTGAAATCAGATAACATGATGTCCCCAGTTTTATTTTTGTTTTTCAACATTTCCTTGGCGATTCAGGGTCTCTTCTGATTCCATACAAATTTTTGGACTGTTTGCTCCAGCTCTTTGAAAAATACCGGTGGAATTTTGATTGGAATGGCATTAAAAGTATAGATTGCTCTAGTCAGTAGAGACATTTTAACAATGTTTATTCTTCCAATCCAAAAGCATGGAATGGTCTTCCATCTTTTTGTGTCTTCTTCGATTTCTTTTATGAGTGTTCTGTAGTTCCTCGAGTACAGTTCCTTTACCTCTTTGGTTAGGTTTATTCCCAGGTATCTTATGGTTCTTGGTGCTATAGTAAATGGAATCGATTCTCTAACTTCCCTTTATGTATTTTCATTGTTAGTAGAACTGCTTTTTAATAGCAGGTCAATAGACAGCTGCTGGGGGCTCTGTGGCCGCATGTAAGCATAGTGCGTATGCGTGCACATGCATGTGCATGCATGTGTGTGTGTGTGTGTCTGTGTATGTAGGGGGTGGGAGTGGAGGTGGGGCTTCCCCAGAGCAAGAAATGAAAAGGCATTGCTGAGCAGGGCAGCAGAACTGCAAAGGGCTACCCTGCCATTCAGTGATCCTTGGTTATTAGAACCTGGGACAAGACCAACTTTAAATGCCACTTCTAGTAACACTGAGCTTGTACACTTTAAAGTGGCTGAGATGGTAAACTTCAAGAGTATTTTACCACAATAAAAACAACTGAAAAGAAAAAAGAAAAAGTCCTAGCCTCTGGAAGAGATTATGCTAAGTGAAATAAGTCAAGCAGAGAGTCAATTATCATATGGTTTCACTTAATTGTGGAGCATAAGGACATGGAGGACATTGGGAGATGGAGAGGAGAAGTGAGATGGGGGAAATCGGAGGGGGAGACAAACCATGAGAAACTGTAGACTCTGAGAAACAAACTGAAGGTTTTGGAGGGGAGGGGGAAGGTTTTGGAGGTGAGCCTGGTGGTGGGTATTATGGAGGGCACGATTGCATGGAGCACTGGGCGTGGTGTATAAACAATGAATTTTGGAACACTGAAAAGAAAAGAAAAGAAAATTGGGCGGGGGGAGTCCTAACCTGTCTCAGGTATGTGGTTGGAAAAGGAAGGCGTGTTTTAATAGACTTTTCAGATAACTGTGCATGTCCTGTCCACTGAACCCAAACTCAACAAAGTGATTTCCTAAAGATTAGTTGCAAAGAAGGATCTTAAACCTTATCAGTAAAGATTTTGTATCCTATTATATTTTAAAAAACAAAAACAAAACAAAACAATAAACCTCTTAAATAGCTCATAAAGGACATATAAAGTTGTACTGCCTTATATATGGTACCACCAGCCACAGCTGGCCTTTGGGCATTTGAAATTGACCAGTTTGACAGAAGAAATAAATTTTAAGTGTTATTTCATTTTAATGTATGTAAATAAATTATTCAAAAAACCTTTTTTAAGTTTCTCTAAAGGAACATCTGAAGGATATCTTATTCAGGTGATTCTTAATGGAAATAAGGAATCACCCTCCAGGTCTCCAATTTGTATTTTACCAAGCAAAGAAAGGAACGAGAATCATTCCCATTGGAAAAATGAATCATCAGAGAGTGCACAGCATGTTGGGTACAGATGTCTGCTTCTCAAGAGATATACATTAGCCATGACCACGCTCAGAAGGAAGGGGAGGAGTAGAAGTAACAGCATCAAAGGAAGATGTCCATTTTCAAAGTATTCTGCAGATATTAAC
Source organism: Mustela nigripes (assembly GCF_022355385.1). Lineage (NCBI taxonomy): Eukaryota > Metazoa > Chordata > Mammalia > Carnivora > Mustelidae > Mustela > Mustela nigripes. The sequence continues at coordinate 15,970,004 of NC_081571.1, forward strand.
TCCTTTTGCATTGTTATAATTCTGTTATAGAAAGATAATCTACATTTTACTGATGAGAGACAATAAGCAAAGTAATTAAAAAAGCCCTCCTACCCATAGATGTGTGTGTGTCCATACATAGATTATATAGCCTATAATCTATATATGACAATATCTATCTTGTTGAAGAAGCTCAGAAGTGTCCCCCTTCTGGTTTCTTATTTGTTTGTTAAATCTATTTATGACTGGTTTTGTTAATAAACTGGCAATTAAGTAAATTTCAACAGTCTATATAGTTAGACTGATGATCTATGTCACAACAAACATTCTAAGGCCTGAATGTCCAGCCTTTCTGCACAGATTCATTTTAAAAATCAGGGTTTCCAGGCTGTTATTCACTTATTACAGTATAGACAGAAACTGACATGCATATTCACAAGAGTGTTTTCATCAATGCCGCTGTTTCTCACTAAGCCACCGGCATCCAATGCCAAATGACCAGCTCGCTCACAAGGAAATCATAGGTGGAACCCATAGATCATGGGCAAACCTCATTTCAGCCAATGGTTTTAGTTTTCTTCCCCTAAAAGATCTCTTTTGAAAGCCGCTAAGAGGCAGTCGGGACCTTATATCCTCTCCACTCGCTGGTAGAAGTGCTAATGCGTGATGCAATGGCCAAAGCGCGGCGCCCAGGGGGACGAGGAGAAGGAGCAACTGCGTGGGACCCCCTCCGCATCATCACCGCAGCCGGAACTCTCCACCGTGGAGGCCGCTCCTCGCGCAGACCGCTTGCTCCACCCTCTAGAGCGAACCCGGCAAACCTCCACACATGCTTGTTCTGAAATTGCTCCAACAGACTGTATGAGGCGGTTAAATCAAAGCCCGATTTGCTATCGCTGCCAGTCAGATTCCCCTGGTAGTATTAGCTATCTTTAAAACATATTTCCATGGCAACTAGTTTAAAAACACACTCGACTAGCCAGGCTCTGCCGTTCTGTGGACCGGCAAAACCCGAGGGGCCTCTTCTGATCCGAGATCTTGTCTGCCAAGAGAGGGACTCTGAGGCCCCGATGAGAAGAGGGAGAGCTGTACCCGGCCCCCACATTGTGGGGGGGACAGGACAATTACGGAGCCTCCGGAGGCATGCGCCCCACCTCTTTCAGGGTGCTGGCCAATTTAGCTGGGGGGGATTTGTCATAGTCGCCGTTTCTTTCCATGAAGTCACCCTCCTCCACCCTCTTCCTGAGTTTTGCAAGCCCAGCCCTGCTGCTGGAGTTCCCACCTCCTGCCCCTTTAGTTTTTGGGGGTTTGGGGTTTTTTTGTTTGTATGTTTTGTTTTGTTTTGTTTTGTTTGTTTTAGCTCTGCCCTACATGCTAAGGACACTCAGAATAAGATCATTTCAGAAGTGAGGGAAAAAACCGTGTGAGCTCTATGGAACAAAGGAGGAACACATTTCTCAGGTACCCTGTGTTTCACAATTACCTGACTTTTCATAATGTCCACGTCAGTTTGGGTTGAGGCTTGATCCAGAGACTCTGGTACTCCTGAATTCTTAACCTTTTATTAAGAGAAACTGTGAGTTTTCTGTAGAGGTGGAAGGTAGAAGACCCACAATGGTCTTCTCTCAGAGCAAAGGTGAACCATTAATGGCTCTGAGCTAATTCTTCACTCCCAAGAAACTTAGCACATCGCCAGTTATTCTCTGTCATCGCCCCAGGATGTAGATCTACCTATTATTAAGTCTAGTTTTGTCAGATTGGGGGGGGGGGGCAATTTGTAAACTTTGGATCAGAGCTAGGTCTCTTCGTGGATTGCGCTGATAGATGGGGCATACAATATGGTGATTTGGCTGCACAGTGGGGACCACCTACCCAAATGTATCATCTCCCTACCACTGAGATGCAGCAGATTCCCACTCCTTGAGTTTGAGACATCATCTACTAAATGAGATGTATATCCACAGTCATCAAACCTTTTTTGAATTAAGGCAAGGTAGTATAAAACGTTCGATGAAAACAATACTCAAAAGACTAAAAAAGAAATCTGTAGGTCAGGACACTTATCTTGGAAGTCAGACATAGGCCATAAAATGTTGGGGCAAAAACATTTTACTGAGCAGGAAGTGGGGGCTAAAATGATCTAGGATTTAAAAGAGCAGGTCCAGGTCGGGTCCTCACACGGAAGGATACATATCAGGTTGGGAGGGAGACTCCACAATGGCCTTCTAAAAGGAAGATATGTTACCTCATATGCTCTGCCCAGGACTCAGCTTGCATGGGTTTTCAATATACTCTCTCTGATTTAGGCCACATCAATATGTGGCTGGTGTCCATTTCGGCTATTTCATGATGACTACTGATCAGCATCATAGATCACTCATTCATTCAGCAGTCCTCATTGATCATTAAATGGCTGGAATTAATAGATTATCCAATTGAAGGTCTATTCATCTAATGCACTGGCATAAACAGTGAGTCTATGGGGAACCTAAGACCTAGATTTCCCACCACTGTGTAGTGCCTCATGACTCCTGGTGAGTATTTTTATATGTGATTATATATACTTTGGTGTTCATATATATGAAAACTTAAATATAAGGTATCTTGAAAACTTGTATTAATTTGAACATCAATCTGGAAATTGATGTAACTCAGAGGGAGCCACAGTGAAACCTACTTTTGGATTACCTATAAAGCCTTTATTAATTGTATAAACAGAACTTCTGGGAGAAACTTCCAGCATAAAATGCTTATAAGAGGAAAATAGTTTTAAGTAATTCAGGATTCCAATTTCACATGATTGATATATCAATTTAAAAGTATTCCCTCTTTTTCAAACAAGCTCTTCCTATTAGTTTATCAAAATAGGTCTCCTAAGAACACTTGTTTATCTGAATTCTAGTATAATGTGTCCTTGGATAGTGGAAAACCCAGCTTAATGCTAACCAAAGTCCACTACTTGGACTGGGAACTGTGGACACATGAGCTGGGCTGAAGGGGAGGGCCTACCAATTCATTTCTCTGGCTCTTTGAGGAGAACTTAGTTGGACAGGATCCACAGTGGAACAGTGGGTGATGGAGAGGACAGAGACAATGTGTCTTTAAGAATTTACTTCTCAGGGCACCTGGGTGGCTCTGTTGGTTAAGCCTCTGCTTTTGGCTCAGGTCATGATCTCAGGGTCCTGGAATCATTGGGCTCTCTGCTCAGCAGGGAGCCTGCTTCCTCCTCTCTCTCTGCCTGCCTCTCTGCCTACTTGTGATCTCTCTCTCTCTCTCTGTCAAATAAATAAATAAAATATTAAAAAAAAATTAACTTCTCTGGCAGCCTAATGGATATTATCTAAAAACTGAGGAGGGCAGGGTGGTAGAAGGAACCTGAAAGAGCTATTTATGGTAGTGACTTCATGAGGCATCTGGCTTTCATCTCCTCAGATGGTTCATTAGGTGATGAAATGGAAGGAATGGTAAGGAGAGAATTCTCCCTTCCTCGTGAAGTACCCATGATTTCACATCATTGGTGATTCTGGAGAGAACAAGGTGGCTACCATTTGGAGGTACTAAGGATGTGTTCATAAGTGCATGGCACTCATAAATAAGAGATTCCCAGATATAATCATGGGCAAGGGACAATGTGGAGACTAGAGAAGGTACTTGGGGATAAAAGTGGGTGTGGCTTAATGATTCAGCCAAATATGGCTTCTGACAATTGAAGTGGCACTATTTATTTACATAATTGATGTTTCACAGAAAATTTGAGCTATCCCTGAAAATAATGAAACTAAATTTATTTTAAAATCTATTTGGAAGGGATATAATATAGTGAAAAAAGGCATAGGCTTTGAAACAAAGCTGAATTCAAATTCTGACTGTCAATTATTATCTGCATGACTTAGGGCAAGTTGCTTAATGTGGCTGATTGCTAAAACTCATTTCCTCTCCCTACAGAGCACACACCTTAATTATGTCTCCCAGCCTCTCTAGCAGCCAAGAGTATCCATATAACGGAGTTCTGGCAAATATACCACAGACTGAACTAATATATGGCATGTCCAGGTTTGGGCCATTAAAACTTCTTGTGCCCAGGAAGTTGGCATTGACTTGAACATCAGTCTGAAACTGTTACATCTCAGAAGGAGTCAGACTGAAATCTAATTTGTGGTTACATATAAAGCCTTTATTAATTGTATAAATAGTATTTCTAACAGGAACTTATGAAGTATTCAACAGAAAACTGTATGTCTCTAAAGGGTAGCAGAGCCCTGGACCCAGATTGACAACACAAAAGGACATTCACCAGCCAGGAATGCTTGTTTTGGGTTCTGCTAGAGCAAGAAATGAACTTTTATTGTCTTAAACCACTAAGGTTGAGATTTATACACTGTAGCCATTAGCATCATTACATTAACTGAATCCACCTGAACTTCAATTTCTTTTCATTAAAAAGGAAAAAATAGTGTCTAAGTTACTGGGTGGTTTAAGAATTAACTGTAGAGTCTGAGACACAGAAAGTGCTAAATAAATAGCAGATATTATTATTATTATTATTACTATTTAATCTCTTACGTGCATTTCCTCTTCATTAGTTATCCTAATGTAACTGAGGAGTTAATTGTTTTTTCTTTGGAAGCAGGGGGAACAAATCATACTTATGAAAGCAAAAACACAGTATCAGTCTTAGATGGGAAGGAAAAATAATTTATTGATCCAGTATGGGTATCACTTGTAATTTATGTGAACTTGGGTACCATTCTTAAGTTTTCTGGGCCTCAGTTTCTTTATTTGTAAAGCATGTATAACAGCCCATGCCTTGGGGCAACAGGGTGGCTCAGTTGGTTAAGCTTCTGCCTTCAGCTCAGGTCATGATCTCCAGGACCTGGAATTGACCCCTACCTGGGCCTCCTTGCAGAGTGCGGGGTTTATTTCTCCCTCTGTCTTTGCCCTGCCCATGCTCTCTCTCCCTCTCTCTCTCAAATAAATAAATGAAAACTTTAAAAAAATAAAGAAAACAAGGCGTGTAGGAGGATAAAATGTAGCAACAAATGTAAAAGTATTTTTTCATCTTTGGAGTTCCAATAAAATCTGTTTGTTGTTACAGATTACCAATTTTAAACCCACAAAAACAAGCGGGTTTAATGCAAACATTATCATCCCAAATAGTATCTGATTTTCCACTCCACTACCAAAGCTACTGGCTTTTTATTGTACTTGTTTATTATTATGCTTTTAATGTAGGTGAATACAGGTGACTGACATTACTTTTCCACTTTTTAGGGTTTTTAAGTTGAGGAGCTAACTGTAGTCATGCATTTGAAAATGTCCCATTTTCTTTTTTATTTTAAAGGAAGAAAAAAGACATTGCTAGCAGTAAATCATGTATGCCCAAATTGAATTTGATGGGTCAAGAAAAAGTAAGAGCCTCACTTTCTGATGTCATTGAAATATCCTCTGGAGAGAAATGCATTGGGACCTGGGGCTTCATTAGGATCAAACCAAATCTTGGCAGATGTCAGTTAAGCAAGCTCTGTGATGAATCTATGATCCACTTTAACCTTTTCAATATGTTCTCTCAATTTTACAATTTATAATATTTGAAAACTCCTCCAATGAATTTTATTACCATGAGTTGTAGGTTATCAAAAAGTAAGGCCTTCCTGGAGTTGTATTTTGTATGTTCCTCACATCACCATACCATTTCAGGCACAGGGATGTCTATCTTTCTCTATATACAGAGTTAAAACTCTGAATATTGAAAATACCTATGCCTAGGTCCTGAAGAAGAAAATTGCATTTCCTAATATCTTAAAGGAGATCAATGAAACTATTGAGCAGATGATGTTCTAGAGTTGTGTGAAGGAGAGTGGACAGAAAATTTTTATTTAATAATTCAACAAATGATTAAAGTATGGAACCTTAACCACATGATCAAAATGAACATTATCATCAATGTCAAGTTGATGTCATGTATCCCCCATATATGATGTGGTAAGAAGAGCACTCCACCTCTGTCGTATTTTTGCAAAAAAAAAACAAAAACGAAAACAAAAACAAAACAAAAAACGACCAATCTATTAAAAATGAATGATGAAAAACATCAGACAAACACAAACTGAACAATAATCCACAAAAATCTCTGACCAGCACTTACAAAACTGTTAAGGACATGAAAAATAAGGAGGGACTAAGGAATTGTCGTAGGTCAGAGGAGAACAAGAAAATGTGACAAGTAAATACAATTTGGTATCCTGGATTGGATCTTGGAACAGAAAATAAAAAGGTCACCGGTGGAAAAACTGGTGAAATCTAGAGTTTGATTAATAGTAATACACAATGGTGGTTGCTTAGTTTTGGCAAATATACCACAGTAAAGTGAAATGATTACATTTAAAGGAAAGTAGACCCAGGTTAGAGGTATATGGGAGCTCTCTGCACTATCTTTGTTGTACTTCTATGCATTTAAAATTATTCAAAATAAAAATTTCATTAAAATAATATGTCTATAATATCAATAAAAATAAAACCTTTTAATACATTTCAAAAATAAATATTTAATTAGGAGGATTTTATTTTTATTTAAAACATTAAAATAAAACTTTTTAATAAATGCACAATTTTTTTTATAAATAAATTTCTCTTTCTCTCAGGAAAAGAGAAGATGTAGCATTCTGGAAAAATGATGGTGATGGTGTTGTTTTCAATCTCTCTGAATCAACACATAAAAAAGACAAAACAGCTAATAGCAAAACAAACACTCATGACAAAATTCACCACAAATCTAGTTAATGTGTTATCTCCTTGAACACTAAAATGCCAGCAGGTGGAGATGAACCACCAACAGTCATCAGCATTGCATAGAGCATAATCTGTGTGGGAGGAAGCAGAGGGAAGCATCAGATGCATCTGAAGATAGAACCTCAAAATAGCCAACAAATATTTACAGGAGCTCATGACCAACAAATCTGAGAAAATACCTGAAACTGGGAGAGGTTGTGCCCATTATAATAGTGGGTGAATATAAGGACCCCTCAGTAAGCTATAAAGGGTCTGGAGCATCAGTGTCCCTGTGAATGTCCCAGACGGGCCTCCCTTCCATGGTTAGACCATTTGGTGAGGAAAACTGCTGGGATGGAAATTAAAATTGAGCAAGTTAGGGACATAAAGATGAAAGAAAAAGAAGATTCAGATAAAAATAGGAAGAGAGAACAGAGCCAGGAAGTCTCAGAAAGAAAGCTGCTCTATTTTTTAATACTATATGACAAACATCAACAACAAACCAAAAGAGGGTATTTTAAGAAATTCAGAAAGTTATTTTGTTCCAGAAATTCCTTTAAAACTTCAAAAAGTTAATTTCTCAAAAGTGAGCAACAGAAAACAATCAAAATCAAATCCCAAACCAAGCTCTTAGGAGATAAATAAGAAGGAACAGAATAAGATCCACCTGGACCTGCCAGAAAGTCATACTGACCAAACAGGTAAAAATTGTACCTACTATTTCAAAATATGAAAGAGCAGCATAAATTAAAATTACAAAAATTCTGAGTTGAAACAACATGACTCAGTAAAGAATTAGAAATAAAATAATCACTTCAGACTTTTAAACTCATGGTTTTATCAGATTATTAAAAAGAATACAAGAAAAAAAATAAGAAAAAATAAGGACAATGAATAATACCTGGAGGGAAAGAGAAAGTGAAAATAAGAAAGAATTTAAAAATCAGAAAAAAAAATGAAGAGATAAAAAATTTCAAGAGAAAGTGACAAATATTGACAATGAACAAAAAAAAAAAAAAGGATAATAGAAATCCCTGAAGAATAAAATGAAAATGAAGAAATACTAAAAATTAGAATTCAAGAAAACTCAAATTAAAAATAGATGAAAGTTTATACTGAATAAGCCCGTTATGCACCTGATATCAACTCAGAATGATCAATAAGACATATTCTTGTATGACTTTAAGGATGAAAAAAAAAAAAAGGTGCTTTAGACATCTAGTTAGAATAAATCACTTACAAGGGAAATTAGATTGTCATCCGACTTTTAACAGTGATGTTCTATACCAGAAGAAAATGGAGTCACATATTTAATACATTCAAAGAAAAAAATGTGAATGTTTTATATCCAGCTGAACTGACTTTCAGGTATAAATTGTACAATGCATTATAAATATGTGGAATATTGTTTACAAGAGATCTTCTTGAAGAATCTTCTAGATGGCAAACTCAACACAATGAAGATGATTTGAGACATGGATATAATGACTAGTGATAAAATAGAGTTCCTTGAAAAATTAAGATTAAGTGAGGGCTAAGAAGAAGACACTATCTAATGACTATATGCTTTAACTATACTGTAATTACAAAAATATGAGGGGGAGGAAATTAAGACAAAGTTTTGAGAAAAGTAACTGTTTTTAGTAACTTTATTAATGGGAGTAGTATTCTTGATTGTTGTATGGATAACATGTAATGAGGTCAATGAGCACTTCACAGGATACTCTGTCACTCTCTAGTCCTTGAGAAGCAGAATTCTCTGTATTGAAAAGTAAAAATCCTATAGCTTAAATTTTAATTGGAAATGTCAGAATGAACAAATGAGGTATTTCATTTAAAAATTTTTCCTATCTTCTAACTCTGTTGATTAAAAAGTCATAGACAAATAACAAACCCAGTAGCAATGAACATCTCTTGGGGTGCAGAAATAGTGATCTTGAAATACCATTTCTCACTAAAAGAAACCAGGCATTTTCAGATAATGGCTGATTTGGAAAATGATCCTAAAATATCTTTTCATAGATGATAGCAAGGAAACTACCAAAAACTACTACCATTTGTCTAAAGGATTGGGGCACTAACTTGAATAGGTTTACACCAGGCAAAGAGGGGACAATTTGTGCTTTAAAAAAAGAAAATAGAATGGATTGACCCTGTCAAGTATGTTTAAATTTATAAGTCCATAATATTACAAAAAACTTAGCCTTTGAAGAATATTAAAAAATAAGTTCATCTTCTTGAAAGCTGGTAAATAAAGGCATTGTATCAACCATTTACCCTTCCTTTCCTATACTTTCCCATAGAAACTGTGCTAAAGGAAAACCAAATCATAGATGAAGTGAAGTGTCTCTTCATAGAGTATTCCAACTGTTAAAATGAAGTGAAAAACCTGAAAATCACTATTTTGCAAGATTCAATGATTTAGTGGATTCATCAATAGGCATTGAGTATCTTCAAAAGAGGGATGAACAGACATTTTGTGTCTCAGGATGAAAGAACATACTACTATCTACAGTCTAGATAACAGTTGTTGAAAATGGGCTATTGTACACAGAATAACGGCCCCCAGAGATTCACCTTTTATTTAGAAAAAAAAAAGATTTTATTTATTAACTGATTTGAGAAAGAAAGAGAAAGAGAGAGAGAAAGCTGGAACAGGAGGGGAACAGAGGTGGAGAGACAAGCAGACTCTGCACTGAGCATGAAGCTGGGCTCAATCCCATGATCCTGAGATCATGAACTGAGCCACAATCAGGAGGCTTAACTGACTGAGCCACCTAGGAAACCCCAAAAATTCACCTTCTAATCCCCAGAACCTGAGAATGTGTTACCTTCATATGGCAAAAGGGACTTTATAGTTGCCAATAAGTTAAGGATATTGAGATAGGGAGATAGAAATATGCTGAGAAGATAGAATGTTATTGTCAGAGATAGAATGAAAGCCTGAAATTAGGAGTATAAAGAATCACAATCTACCTACCAAAGTGGTGGCCCAACAACTGCAAAATGATCAATGTGATACACTACGTTAATAAGAGAAAGGACAAGAACCATATGATCCTCTTAATAGATGCAGAAATAGAATTTGTCAAAGTACAGCATCCTTTCTTGATTAAAACTTCACAGGGTAGGGTAAAAGGGAACATATCTCAGTATTATAGAAGCCATATATGAAAAGCCCACAGTGAATATCATTCTCAATGGGGGAAAACTGAGCTTTTCCCTTAAGGTCAGGAACAGGGATGTCCACTATCACCACTGCTATTCAACATAGTACTAGAAGTCCTAGCCTCAGCAATCAGACCACAAAAAGAAAGAAAAGACATCCAAGTCAGCAAAGAAGTCAAACTCTCACTCTTTGCAGATGATATGGTACTCTATGTGGAAAACCCAAAGGACTCCACCCGAAAATATCTAGAGCTCATGATAGAATTCAGCAAAGTGACAAGATATAAAATCTATGTGCAGAAATCAGTCACATTTCTATACTAACAATGAGACAGAAAAAAAATTAAGAAGTCAATCCTATTTACAATTGCACCAAAACCCATAAGATACCTAGGAATAAACTTAACCAAAGAGGCAAAGTATCTGTATTCAGAAGAAGCTAGTGTTGATGTATTCATATAGAACACTCATGAAAGAAATTGAGGAAGACACAAAGAAATGGAAAAACATTTCCATGTTCATTGATTGGAAGAACAAATATTGTTAAAATGTCTATGCTACCTACCGCAACTTACGGATTCAATGAAATCTCTATCAAAATACCATTGACATTTTTTACAGCACTGGAACAAACAATCATAAAATTTGTACAGAACCAGAAAAGACCCTGAATCATGAGGGAAATGTTGAAAAAGAAAACCAAAGCTAGGGCATCACAATGCCTGACTTCAAGCTATATTACAAAGCTGTGAACATCAAGACCGTATGGTACTGACACACAAACAGACACACTGATCAATGGAACATAATAAAAAACTCTGAAATGGACCCTAACTCTATGGGCAACTAATCATTGACAAAGCAGGAAAGACTATTCAATGGAAAAAAGAGGCAAAGTGAGTTGGGGGAAATTGAAAGGGGAAACAAACCATGAGAGACTGTGGACTCTGAAAAACAAACTGAAGGTTTTGGAGGGGAGGGGAGCAGGTGGTTGGGTGAGCCTGGTGGTGGGTAGTATGGAGGGCACATATTGCATGGATCACGGGTGTGGTGCATAAACAATGATTTCTGGAACACTGAAATGAAATAAAATAAAATAAAATGAAAATGAAAAAGGAAAAAGACAGAGTCCCCAACAAACAGTGTTGGGAGAATTGGACAGCCATATGCAAAAGAATGAAACTGGGCCATTTTCTTACCCAAAAATAGACTCAAAATTGATGAAAGACCTCGGTGTGAGACAGGATTCCATCAACATCCTAGAGGAGAACACAAACAGGAATTTCTGTGACCGTGGCCCTAGCAACTTCTTGCTAGACACATCTCCAAAGTCAAGACAACAGACAGAATGGGCAAAGATATTTGCAAATGTCTTATCAGATAAAGGGTTAGTATCCAAATCTATAAAGAACTTATCAAACTCAACACCCAAATAAATAACCCAATCAAGAAATAGGCAGAAGACATGAACAGACATTTCTCCAAAGAAGACATCCAAACGGACAATAGACACATGAAAAAATGTTCAACATTACTTGGCATCAGGGAAATACAAGTCAAAACCACAATGAGATACCACCTCACACCTGTCACAATGGCTAAAATTAACAAATCAGGAAACGACAGATGCTGGCAAGGATGCAGAGAAAGGGGAACCCTCCTACACTATTGGTGGGAATGCAAGCTGGTGCAGCCACTCTGGAAAACTATATGGATGTTTCTTGAAAAGTTGAAAATAGAGCTATCCTATAACCCAGAAAGGGTACTACTAGGTATTTACCCCAAAGATACAAATGTAGTGATCCAAAGGGGCACCTGCACCCCAGTGTTTATAGCACTAATGTCCATAATAGCCAAACTATGGAAAGAGCCCAGATGTCCATTGACAGATGAATGGATAAAGAAGATATGAGATAGATATGTATATCTATATCTGTATCTATATCTATATCTATATCTATACATGATGAGATAGTACTCAGCTCTCCCCCCCCCAAAAAAGAAATCTTGCAATTTGCAATGACTTGGATGGAATTAGAAGGTATTATGCTAAGTGAAATAAGTCAACCAGAGAAAGACAATTATATGATCTCACTCATATTTGGAATGTAAGAAATAAACAGGATCATAGGGGAATGGAGGGGAAAATAGAACAAGATAAAATCAGAGAAGGAGACAAACCATTAGAGACTCTTAATGATAGAAAACAAACTGAGGGTTGCTGGAGGGGAGAGGGATGGGGAAATGGTATAACTTAGTGATGGACATTAAGGAGAACACATGATATAATGAGCACTGGGTATATATAAGACTAATGAATCCCTGAACTCTACCTCTAAAACTAATAATATATATTAATGGAATTTAATTTAAAAAGTTAAAAAATTTAAAAGTATAAAAATAAATCACAATCGTTGGTTCAGAGTTTCTCTTTGAATCTGGGTTCCCTAAGAGAATGAAACTGTAAAACCCTTAGATATCTAAAATAAGTAATGCATTAACTTCCTATGTATCTAGAATGATATAGTTATGTACCATCCTTATACGTTTTGAGAACCTATTCTCTCAAATCATGCACAGCATTCCGTGACTCATATGAGGAAACTCTTTTGAGAAAGGCTGGCAGTATGGCCATGGGAATAATTGTCTGAAGTAGATAGAGGACAAGGTTATTGAAAAAGTTCAAGGAACAGAGAGACCAGGGTATTGATAGGATCATCTATATGCATTTTGAATTCACTGAGAATTAAGACAAGAACAGCATTGGAGCTGAAATTCTTGAAAAAGAGAGAGGTGACCCAGGAGTACATAGATAACAACAACAATGAAAAGTAGAGGGTGGTGTGATTTCATGATGGGAATACAAAGTGGGTTTTCAGGGAGAAGGGGAAGGAAATAAACAGAATGAAGCCACAAGGGGAAAGGAAGAGATCAAGCTCCCCCCTCCTCCAGGCCCTGAGGCAGTAGAACTGTGGAAGGTAACACAGCCACCACGTAAGGGGCCTCAGGAAAGCAGGGTCCTGCAGGGTTGGGGGAGAGTCAGACCTTATCCAGAGGGTGGAGAAAACATTCAGAAAATAAAGGAAAAAAAAAAAAAGAAGAAGAAAAAAAAAAGAAAATAAAGGAAATAGAGCATTTTGCTGGCAATAGACCCTGATTTCCAGAGAGCACGGTGGAAGGGATCAAGAATTGAGGAGGTGTGGGAGAAGAAAGCAGTGTAAAACAGATCCAGAGTCTTACAAGAATTCCAGTGTGGCAGATGCAGGGTGAGCTGGACGTCAGCGGCTGTGGTGGCTGACATACATGGGAATAGAGGGCTTGGTAAGATTAGGCAAGCAGATTCAAGGCAATTAGTGAGGGCAAGTGTTGGGGGAAAAGAGCAGGTGCGTTTCAAGAGCCCCCTGATTTCAAGAAGGCCTAGGTGATTTTGGATCCGGTCCATATCACTAGCCTATGTAGCTACAGCTTTAAATTTGGGAGCATCACATACCTCTTCAAGAATCTTAGGAAAGCGATAGATCATCTACTTAGAAAAATGTAGATAAACTCAAAATCATGAATGGAATTTCAAGGTAGGGTTTTTAGACCTAAACACATCCATACATGGGTCTCACCCATTCTCATTTTACATCTGTGAATTCAAATTAGGAAGAGATGAGTTAGACTCTGCTTTTTGCTGTGACAGGATTATATGACATACGCTAAATTTAAAGGGAGAGTACTTTGTTACCCCTCCAGGGAAACTTATTTGCATTTGAACACAGACATGCTAAAGACAAAAGTTAATCCAAAGGCACTATACTGTGTTGAGACAGGAAGAGAGCGAGGCCAACAGATGAGGAGGGTCTCTTAAAATCCACCAGGGAGGCAATGATCCACTTCGCTCCCACCAAGGCGTAGAATCATCATTTAAGAGACACCTGTGCAAGGGGGGAAGGAGGCAGGGGTGTAGGGAGAGGGGGCAGAGGGGTGGTGCTTTCTAAGAACCATACAAAAGAGCAGAAACAAGCACAGGTCCCGCCCTTAAGAAATGGAAAACTCGGGGCGCCTGGGTGGCTCAGTGGGTTGGGCCCCTGCCTTCTGCTCAGGTCATGATCTCAGGGTCCTGGGATCGAGTCCCGCGTCGGGCTCTTTGCTCAGCAGGAAGCCTGCTTCCCTCTCTCTCTCTGCCTGCCTCTCCATCTACTTGTGATTTCTGTCAAATAAATAAATAAAATCTTAAAAAAAAAAAAAAAGAAATGGAAAACTCAATACCCTGGTGTCAGCCTGAATATGTACCTTCTAGTCTTGCCTCTGTCTCTCCATTATGATCTTGGCTTGGTCACTTAATCTCTCTATATTTTGGTTTTAATAGCTGTAAAATGGGAATCATAGTATCTGCCTCCAGGAAATTCAGGGAAGGAGGTAGTCTTGGAGATGTTAGTGTTAATTTCAATCAGGGCGGCTAATACAAGAACCACCTGTTGTCTTTCCTCAACTCCTTGGCTGAGCGCACAAGAGCTGGAGAGCACAGCCTCTTGGGAAGAGAGTCACAGAAAATCACTGGTCCCCCAAATCACATTAACTGAAGAGAGGACATGAGGAAGGAGATTCTCTCCTGTGGGACTCACTCTAGATGGGCTTGACAATTCAGAAGATAAACTTCATGGACAGCTAAGAGCTCTCATGTTTTAAAGGCTAGTGTTGATGTAGCAATTTGTGAAATGAAATGCTACATATAAATAAGAAATGGAGTAGTTCCTGGGAAACGAGGAAGCTAAGGTAAGATATCTTGAAAAATGCTAGCTTTTATGTCATTGAAATTATACAGGCATTCTGTATTTTAAGAGATATTTGCATGCTTTAGAATCCAAGCAAAAGAGTCAAAATGCTTTTCTTAAAATGGAATGTACAATTTATTCAGATCCTCAATTAATGTTTGGATTGAATAAACTAAAAATTACAACATCTACTCATACTAATTTTGCTCTTTTAATATCAAATGAGATCATATTTTAATTCTATAAATTCCAAACAGATAAAGAATTCAAGCTTCATTGGGTATCTCACCTAATTTTTAAATGACATGATTGATAGTTGTTTTCTAATTTGGAGAAATACAATTTGCATTTTTTCTTAAGCGTCAAGGTTGCAGAGGCCTTTTATTTGTCAGAATGATAAACTTTGTATGCAAAAGGTCACAAAGGAAGTAGCAAATTGGTGGATTGACATTTTCATCTAATTTAACACAAACATAATTGCAGGTATAAAAATCTGAAATGGAAATAAATTAGAATTATGCTCCTGCCATTTTGTATTGTCTTTCCATGGGCTAGGAAAAAAAAAAAAAACATTAAAAATTAATCCATTGACTTGAAAGGAGATATAATTGGGCTTAGAGGCTAGTAAATGAAGAGCAAAGCTTTGAGACTTATCGGTATCTGTTTTTACTAACCTATCTAGATACAGACTTTCTGATTCTTGTATGCCAGTGGATTTGGCATAATGAACACAATAAACCCAAACCTTCTGTCTTCCTTTTTCTGGTTTTTCTTCTTTAATTGGATTTCTTTGTTTTTCAAAAGGCTCATACTTCACATAGACGGAGTTTATTGGCCTTTGGCACCAACAATCTGTCATGTAGATTCCAAATCAACCTAGGAAATTCATCATAGAGAGGCAGAGGGGGATTGCTGCTAAATGGTTATCTCTTCTGTGGACATCTGAGCCTCTTTTTAGCAGGGCAGGATTTTTATTTCAAGGTCAGAGATCATACATTTCCTCAGATTGAATTTTCAAGAAGTCAGAAAACTCAATATGTAATAAATAAAAAATTCTTAATTATGGATGGAATAATCTTATGAGGTAAGTTATCCTTGTTTTAGAGCTTGAAGTTCTTTAAATGTTGACAATGAACTAGAAATGGCAGATCTGAGATTCTAACCTGGTGTATTAGACTTGAATAATCAACTAAGAAAATCTAGTGAACTCTCTGGTATCTATTATCTAGCTGTGTATCAATCATCATATATACACCATTATAAAAACCATCTATATTACATATAGATGTAATATGTAGTCTTTTCACATGGTATATATTTTTATTATATAGCCACATGGATGGCCACAAGATGAACCTTGAACATTAACAACAACAGCACAAAACACTTGAGGTTCTTTTATTCAACATCAGCTAACTGGATTTAAAATGGAAGCCATGTAATTTCACCTTAAGGCTGTATCTTCTGGGCACTGTTTTGATGTCAGCTTGCACATGGCTGGGGACAGAACAGAGCAGAGATGGCAGAGTGGGGACACACATGAGGCACTAGTAGGAATGGGAAGAGCAATGGAAGCAGCTCCACAGAGTAGCTGTGGGCAACACGGAGCCCTCCCCCTTCACACTCACCTGCCAGCTCCCATGAAGGGAGAGGAGTCATGGCTGGAGGGACACAGTGTGATTAACATCCTGGTTTACACCTTGACACCTTGTTAAGCTGAATCAACTCTGGTCAACTTGGGACTTCACCTGAACATTGACTCACTTTCTTATTAAATTATTATTTATTATTATTATTAAATTCCTATGCTCTCTAGGAACTGCTTAGCTTCCCAGCAATGATTTGCACACACCTTTCCCTGAAGATGACATGCATGTTGGTGAGAGCTCGGCCAGGTCCCCTACGTGGTCTCCTTGCTGCCCGGCACCACTCAAGCTTGCTGACAGGGGATAGCAGCGACCTCTGTGGACAGCTGGCCCTGCCCACACCTGCAGAAGGAAGACAGTCTTCCCTCTTGTAATATTGCCTTGTGGCTGATGTGCAGCATCTCAAGTCAGGCTGCCTGGACTCTAGTCCCAGCTTTGACCTGGAGTGACTGTGACTTAGAGGATGTTACATGAATACTATCTCACAGTTTCCTTATCTATGAAACAATCAGGGGAAATAACAGAACCTGCTTTTTAAGTTGTTATGAGAATTAAATAAGATAACAAATGTAAATCTTTAGAAGGGTGCCTAATGCATAATAAGGCCTCAAAATAGGTACCTGATTAATATGTGCAAACTTTAGAGAACGTTCCTTCTAAAACTCATGATTTGTCTGGTAACATGAAGAATCTCACATCCTCTTAGGTAAATTCCAGATGCTCTTTTCCAAAAAATACAAGAAATCTTGACAAAATCCTAGTATCATTTTCAATAAAATACTTGTTAACTCTCTGCTTCAAATACTTGGTGTCTGTTGGAATTACCATAATTAAGATGAGTAAATGGTCCTCTGTATTACTTACCCTGAAGTGGTGGTAACAACACAACAACTCAGATCCTCTAATGTTTTGGGACATCTATACAATGTTTTGGGACACACCTTGGCTTTAAAAAAGTCATCCTTGCACTCATCACTTCCCACTATAGCCCCCCAATTTCCATCATAATACTTTTAAGCTCCTATAGCATAGAAGAGCCAGATTCAAAGAGTTTATAATTATTTGGGCAGAAAAGGCATGCATGAGCGATAAGGTAAATAATAATATGAGACCACAGTGCGACAAATGTTAGATTTCAAGAAATATTTAGCGAGTGTCTCTCTGCAAGACATAACTTAAGGAACTATGGGGACACATTACGCATAGAAAATAAATAGCAGAGTCTGTGCCCCAAGAACTCAGACTGGTGAAGGGTACAAACATACATACGAATATTTCTAATTCAAGAGATACTCCGGGGAGCACTAAAATAGAAGCAACTGCTAAATGCGATAGGAGCAGTAAGACTCTTGAGGACAAGAGAAGGATGTGTCAAAGAGAGAGGAGTGTTCAGGAAAGAAGAAAGGAAGCGAGGAAGGGCACAGACACAGGGATGCCTGGGGCAGAGCGGGATGTCTCTATGAGGGAAGGGCATGGGGGAACATTAAAGATGGAGTAAAGATAGACGCAGCTGCCATGCTGATGGCTGGCTGGATGCAGCAGGCTGAGGACGACTGACATGACTCAGAATGAAGGCGGAAGTCATTGACGATTCTTATTAAGAACAAGGGCGTAATCAGCATGTTGGTGGGAGTGTAACTCCAGGGCAGGGTGTAGCAAAGAAGACTAGAATGTGAGTCAGAACATTTAAGGTCTGGCGTGGTTGGAACATTCTCGGTCGAACTCTGCTCCCATCTCTCTCAACCTCAGCATGGGATAATAATCGCTGCCTTCTTCCTAGGAAACAGAAACTCGGCATGGAGTAGGGTAGGAGGGTTACTTGGCAGTGGGAGAGACTGCAGGCAGAGGGACCTCTGAGGACCCTATTTACCAAATCCAGACAAGCCATGTGAAACCCAGGCTGAGCCAAGCACAATATCATGGGATATCAAAGGGCTGGGTTTTTTTGTTTTGTTTTGTTTTGTTTTATTCTCGGATAATTTATGCATGCATTGTGTTTTTGTGTTTACTCAGTCTTAGAGTTTTCTGTTTGGAGAGTGTTAACATTACCTCAAGAATAGCATGTTTGTATCACTTTCCACCATTTCCTCCTATCCTTGTGAGCAACTGTGACAACAGGTATTATTTAAGTAGTTTAATGCTTAAGTTCTTCTCCTGCATTTTCAATAGAGATCAAATGAAGTATTTTCACTTTCTTAAAAATGAGAATAGGGGCGCCTGGGTGGCTCTGTCAGTTGAGCATTTGACTCCTGGTTTAGGCTCAGGTCATGATCTCAGGGTTATGGGACTGGGCCCTGGCGGGGGGGGGGGGGGCGCTCCCCACTCAGCAGGGAGTCCGCTTCCCTTCTACCACCACCCCTCCCCTTCCTTGCACAAACTCTCTCTCTAAAATAAATAAATAGATCTTTTAAATCTAGACCTTTTTTTTAATTTTTAAATTTTTTAATAAACATATCATGTATTTTTATCCCCAGGGGTACAGGACTGTGACTCGCCAGGTTTGCACACTTCACAGCACTCACCATAGCACATACCTTCCCCAATGTCCATATCCCCACCCCCCTCTCCCGTCCCCCCTCTCCCCAGCAACCCTCAGTCTGTTTTTTGAGATTGAGTCTTTTATGGTTTGTTTCCCTCCTGATCCTTTCCCTGATATGAGGAAATAGATCATTTTAAAAATGAGAACACATATGATTAAATTTTACCATATTGTGCAATATTGTTATTGCACTTCTTTATCTTGAATCTCTCTCTATAAAAAATATGTATATGTAAAAATATATATTGTACATATATATAAAATGTACATACATAAACATAAACTATACATGCACTGGTGTTTTTATATGCTCTGCTTTTTTATATTGCTTAGATTTTGAACTCAATTTCTTTGGACTCCCTTTCTATCAGTTGGACATTGTCTACTTCTTATTAGGATGCACAGAAGTCCTTCAGTACCTCTATTTTCTCTCTTCTTTTACAACTCCTGGACCCTACCACAGGCCTTTATTAATGGTCCTTCAGAGGGGAATCCATCTCTCGTGGCAAGCTCCGGATCTCACACACAATGCTGGTCTGTGCTTCTTGCATATGCTAACAAACAAGCCCTTTCTTCCCAGTGGAATCTGTCACAGAAACATACATCTCCTAAGCATACATCGGAAGCTGGCTTTATAAGCTGAGGCTGTAGATTTCTAGGCGCCTGTTTATTTCATAGTAATCCTATTCTTACTCCAAAAGGCAAAGGCTTGTCCTGTATCACCTGACTAATTGTAGAACCATCCACCCACCACAGGCCTTAGCCAGCCTGTTTCGGGGCTTCTAAGCATCCTGTAAAGAATATCTAAGCATGTCTTCTTCCACATCTTAGGGGAAAATGAAACAGGACTTATTTCACCTAGAATATCTGCAAAAATAAAGTACTTACCAGGCTTCCGACAACTTAAATCGACACGGGCTTTATGGCTTTTAAAATGTAGAGTTTGAAACTATGAATGGATATCACCAGCAGAGACACAGCCTTCATTTTCCGATCTCTGTACATTACTTTATTACAATGTAAATTGGCAGCAGGTTATTACCACTTTATTACTCAGATCACATACAGGTTGGCAGCTAATTATTGGATGAGCTCCTGGAGTGAGGGGAGAGGACGTCTAGCATACAACCCCCACGCAATTTGTATCCCCACCCTTGACCACACTCATTCCTTTATCTAGCTCCATTTAATCTGCCATCTGCACAAACACTATCACACACAGGGATGCAGGCTGGAGCACAAACAGAAGCAAGTCGGAAGTGTTACCTTCCCTGAGATTGCAAAAAGGGCCCTGAAGACCCCAACCCTCAGTCCATTCTCTGCAAGCAATAAAAACTTGGGCCAGGAGAGGTGAAGAGGTTTCCCAAATTTTAGTCCTAGATGTTATGTTGGCCAACTTAGGTCTCTCTACATCCACCCTCAGTTGTGTGACAGAGGGAGGAAGAAGTGTGTCTATACATAGAAGTGCCAATCACTACTTTCTTCAACTAACAATTTGTCAATATCAAATACAAAACTCATCATTTCGATTTCCAAACTCTGATCATAATGTTTCTTATGAAACTTTTGATGGTCTTTAGAGATTGCTCCTTTTCTCTAAACTCAAATGCAATAGTATCGTTCCCTGTTCACTGAACATTCACTATCCATGTTGTCACTTCAGACATTTTTCATTTTCGTGATTATTAAACATGGCCAGAAGAAACTTTGGTTCCTTATTGATGAAGAACAAGTGAAATCTAGATGTCTCCAATCTTAGAGAGGTTTTTACGGAAGATTATATTTTCCAATAGGACCTCCTGACCAACCCTACCAGTATGTACACCTCTACCTAATTAAAACTCTGCTTATCTTCCAAGTCTTATTTCAAGCCTCATTTATTCCCACAAGACCTCACTAAAAACACTTTATTTTTTTTTTAAGATTTTATTTATGTATTTGATAGACAGAGATCACAAGTAGGCAGAGAGGCAGGCAGAGAGAGAGGAGGAAGCAGGATCCCTGCTGAGCAGAGAACCTGATGCGGGGCTCAATCCCAGGACTGAGATCATGACCTGAGCTGAAGGCAGAGGCTTAACCCTCTGAGCCACCCAGGTGCCCCAGCAAAAACACTTTAATCCACAGAGATCATGTCATTTTCTGAAAAATGTATTACGTGGGTTACCATTTGGAACCCAGTTCAATATTGTTTAATAGTCTTAACTTGGCAGATACTTGTCTTTGAACCAAGATAGTACTTTCCCAGAAAGGAACTGATTTATTTTTTCAGTGTTCCAGAGAACCAAGAAAACTTCTCTCTCATCTCTCTCTCTCTGTCTCTCAAATATATATGAAATGGCTCTGGCAGTGTCAGACAAGTAATCGTTCCCACAATATCCATTCTAACCTTCCTCTCCATTAATAGAACCCTCAAGTAATAATTAGCTGAGTAGAGACTGTATATCTCACCCTTCCATACTTCTAGTTATGAAATGTGACTAATTTCTATCCAACTGAATAGAAATGGTGTGCTAGGGTGATAAAAGCTTCTCAAATATGCCTTTGTCCTTGTCTCCAGAGCCTTGAATTATTACCCTTATTTGGAAAAATTGTCTTTGGAGATGTGATTAAGAATCTTGAGTTGGGGAGATTATCTTGGATTACCTGAGTGAGGCCCAACTCCAGTCACAGTGTGCTGATAAGAGAGAAGCAGGGGAAGATTTAACACACAGAGAGGAGAAGGCAATGTGATGAACTTTTGCTGGACAGCATTTTGCTAGTGCTAAAGACATTAGGCATAGGACTTCATGAAGTCACACAACCATCTTAATCAAAGCCAGAAATGGAGATGGAATCATCCAAGAAAAATCTGTAGATGACCCTGTTGTTAATAATGTGAATTTAGGTGGCAGACCCAAGAGACCCCCAAGGTTTTAAAGAACGTTGTACCAACAGAAACACTGATCTCGGACTGAAAGGTACAGAAACAGAATGAAGTGTAAGAAGGTTGTTGGACTTGGTCCAATCAGCCATGGCCAGCGTAGAAAGACCACATGGTGGTTTGTATGTATGAGATCCTTTCAGAAGAGAGTCTTTGGTGTACTAGTCATTTCCCCAGGATTCGGTAGGGAAATCACCCTGTGTGGTCTGGCCAATATGCTATCTTAACACAAATGCTATCTTATTCTACAAACATTTACTACATGCATTTATTTTGTTGCTGAAATTTTGCTAGCTCCTGGGAATATGGTGATGAATAGGTCAAGGTCCTTTCTGTATAAGAGCTCCCACTTTCAAGGTGGGAGATACATGATTTAAAATAAAAAATGATTCATCTTGAAATATTAGTTAACAGCTATTGATAAAGTGCCCTGGGGATCCATAGGTCAGAATGATTAAGGAAAGTGTTACTGAAATCATCACAGGGAGGCAACAAAATAACTGACCTTTAGAAATTAATAGTCTTTACTGGGTGGAGAAGAGCATTTCAGAAGAAGGGAACAGTATGGGCATTAAGTTATACATGCAAAAGCATATGGTTATTTGGGACAAAAAGTGTATCAGGGGAATACTTGGGGACTAGGGAAATACAACAGGGATATAAGGAGGAGGAGAGTGATGAAAAAAAGACTGTAATGTAGTTAGGACTCCGAAGAGTCCAGATTTTGTCTTGTAGTTGCAATCTTTTCCTTTGTAAATAAGTTCTTTCTCTGAATCCCCTTACAGATCATCTGGTGCTGGCTATATGGGAGGTGTGAAGTCATTTGCTGGTCTTATCTATTCTAAAGAATATAAACACATTAAGGGAAGGATCTATTGATTATTTTCTGTATCTTTATTGTGTTTAGGATAGTGTTGTTAATATAATAGACAGTCAAGAATTAAGTATGTCAAATAATAGTGTTTCTTGGTTCTGGATTATAGAGATAGTGTCTTGATAATTCCCCTAGAATACCTATAATCTTAGATGTTTATTCCAAGGAAAAAAAGAACAGTTTCAACTTATTAGTTCAAGATGGCACTGCAGGCAAAGGCCAAAGAAGAATAGGAGCCATGTTTCAAAAATGCTGACCCACGTTTAGAGTTATCAAGCACACTGTCTTTAATTGAATCCTGAAAGGAATCTGAAATTTCTAGCAGTTAGAAAAATCCATCTCACTGAGAGAAAGAATAGTAATAATAATAATAATAATAATAATAATAGTTTCTATTATTATTATTATTATTGGGCCTTAAAAGGTTTACTGAGAATAAATAAGGTTAAAAATAACCATAGCTAAACTTAAATGTGGTTTTGAGATACACATGCAGAAACAGCACTAAATCAACAAGAGAATAATATCACTGCTGACTCTTACATAATGCTGACAAAGGCAGTGGCTGACATTGAATGTTAGAACGGATGGCAGCAGAAGACACTGAACTTGTAAGCCCTACTACATCACAGGGGAGATGGCTCTATCCCGGAAGTGTGTTCCTGTGGAGGAAGTATCTTCAAGTTTCAGGTCACCAGAGCTATTCGAGGTAATCAAGGTCTTAACTTGCTATTAAAATGAAAAGAAATACAGCCAAATTAAGAACAGTGAGGGGTAAGTCATGAGGTGCTTCCTGGGTGACTGGATAACTCACCCCAAGCTATTCTTTAATAAAACACAGTAACACCTTCAAATCTTTGTCGATGTGGTTCAGTCACCTCAAGGACATGTTGTTGGAGCCTTACTTCTCCCTCTACTTTTAGCATGTTTCTCCAGTTCTTGGCCAGTCATTCTAATGACAAAGAATAAAGAAAGCGTCTGAGTTTTTAAATAAGATTTTTCTATTCTAACTCAACAATTATGAATATTATTTTAATCCAATTATGACATCCTGGTAATAAGAGATGGACTGCACTCCTTCTTTTCTTTACATATTTTCTTTCTTCCTTCCTTCATTCCCTTCTTTCTCTCCCTCTTTCTCAAACTTTTTCATTAACGGATGTTCTGGCTGACCTTAAAACAATAACAACAACATTGAGAGATGAAATGAGGACAAAAAAAAATAACATTCTTTGCCTTTATTCTCATTTAATATCTAATCCATGCCAGTAACAAATAAGGTCTGAGCACTGTTCTCACAGAGCATAGCCATGCTGGCTATAACATCTACTTACCACGGGCATACTATTTTCTTAAAATATCAGATCAGCCACCACGAAATATAGTTTTCCTGTCTAAGTATCTGTGACCAATATCTTACTTTACTTCTCCTTGGCACCAAAAAATGGTTGTCTGTTCCTTCCTCAAAACACTTGCTTCTTTTGACTTCTGTTCCTGGTCAAATCGACCTTTGGGAACTTGTCTTCTTCATCTAAGCTCTAAATGTTGCAGTTCTCAGAAACTGCAGTTTGACACTGTGCTTCAAATAAAAGAGAGAATCCTCTTACTCTGAAGATTCGAACTGTCATCATGTAACATATATTTCTCAATTTTTATTTCTAGAGGGAGCTTTTCTTTTAGACATGTGAATGCAACTTCCATGTTTCTATGTTTCCTCATAGCTGTCTCACAAATATTCGAATTTAACCTATCTGAGTCTATCCGTTTGAGTTTGGTCTCCAGATCCGCTTCAGTTCCATAGTTCCTTGAGTCCTTTAACAACATCTTCCACCCAGCTGCTCCTGATAGCAGTCAAGGTGTGACACCACTCCACACAGCCCATATGTGACCAAGTGCCAAGTTCCCAATTTACAAAGACTTCAAAAACTATCGAGGTTATTTTTCCTCACTTAAAACTTCTGGAGACGGGCACTGTTGGCATTGGACCAATGGCATGACAAAATCCCTCATTCCTGCTACCTCTTTGCTGCAAGATGGTTATCTATGCGGTGAGCGTTAAAAGCACGGATAAGAGGGAATCACAAGATGTGTAATATATAGTGTATGAAATGTATTTGTTAAAAGCAAGAATAAAAGGGAATGACATCACTACCCATCTGTAACTTTTATCAAGAAAGCAAAAGCTTTCCCAGAACTTTCACAGTAGCTTTCTGCTTTCCCAGCTGGAACTCATCACCCCCGTCCTTCCTTGCAGCTACAAGGGGGCTACAGAGAAGCAGTAAAGGAGAAGGAATGGTTAGCCAATCTCTCTGTACACGGATGAGCAGGGACAGGGAGAGGGGAACCAGCAAGATTTCTTGGGGCAGCAAGATAGCCTGTCCTGGCTTCCTCCATGTCAGACCAGGGCTAAACCACTGCTATTCTCTGCTCTGCTTTCTGTCAGGCTGCCCTTCTTAGAGCTGATCTCTCTCCGGGTTTCAGTCATGACCCATCTGCCCTTTCTGGCTCTGGTGCCCTTAGTGCAGCCTGTTGCTTTCACTTACCAGTGCCTACACCTTTGTAAATAGCCCTTCATTAAACCCTTTTCAATCATCCCTGTGCGTGTGCCATCTGTTTCCTGCCCGATTGAGTAATCAATACTGTAACATCACATTATTCATATTGTTAATGATAACACCACCTCCCCTACAGAATGAGACAAAAGCTCTGGCTGAACACGGGTGTGGGAAAAGGAGTGGCTGATCTCCCTGCCGTTTGCCAGTGAGAGAAAACCTTTGCCACTCCCTTTCCTCCCACCGGATTCTTTGCAGCCACTGAATGGGCGCAAAATGCATCCTCCCTGTAATTTTTCTTATTCTTCCACCCACCACCTTATCACATGGAAGAAGAAGGAAAACAAGCACCTTATCTCATCGGAGAAGAAGGAAAACAAAGGATTTAACTGGAGGTGGGAAGCCACAAGCCAGAAACCGTGGCTGGCCCGCTATTCCTTTCCAAAGAGCAAATAAACGTCTTGAATGTGTGTGCATAGAGTGAGTATTCCTTTGGAAGCACACACTTCTCAATATTCCTCAAGCCTTAATGACATTCCTTTGGACTCCTCCCTGTCCTGTTTCTACTAGTGCGTTTATCTCCAAAATTTGGTTTCTTTCTTCTTCCCAGTCTTTAACAGTCTCATGGTGGGAGGTGGTGGGGGCGGACTGAGGAGTGGGGGGTTGATACTTGTAGTCCACATATGAATGTGCTAGAAATAGACGAGACCACGCATACTGATCCATTTGCATACTATTATTTTTTCTACCCAGACTACTCCTGCCAGCTATTAATTAGATCTAGATTCCCATTTCCTCCCCCACCCCCCATGCTTTGTATATTATTGTTAATGTCTACATTTAAAAGGAAAAAATAAAAAGTACATTTCTGGAACTTCAAGGCTTTATCCTCTGGCTACTATAAACCAGTCCCTTCTGTTTCTTATATGTTCCCCCTTCTCCAGCTAGAGTTTTAGACTGTACTGATAATCTTTGGATTATCCCAGATAGAGGAGTAGATAAGGTGTTTTGCAGGGAGGAGGTAGGAATAAAATAATTCTTTGGGAATAATATAAATGTTATGATGAGAATTTTTAAAACATAAATATAACATAAATATTATTAAAAAATTTTCAGTTTCTCTCTGCCAATGAATAACTAAATCATGTTTCTTTAAAGCATGTATTAGTATGCCGATGAAAATTTTAGGATACGGTCCTAAGAATCACAATAATGAAATGCGTGAGACCAATTACACTCTAACATTCTTCACAGTATCTGAGATTTAATTTCAATGACTCATAGACACAAAAGTAGAAGAATTAATACACTAGTATGATAAGGCATAGTTTTTAAAAGTGGAAAGGATTTTGGTAAGGTAGCTTAACTATTATTTATGAATAAAGGAGGGTTATCTTTTAATATCTGTATTCCATGATAAGTGTTGATTTTTCTGTTCTATAACTTTTCTCATGATTTATTTGCCTTTGAGTATGATAGATAAAGAAGGCCAGAATTTTGTGGAACTGGAAGAAATGGTCAGGTACACCTCGCCAGCCCTCTCATTTTATGATGGGGAAAGCAGTACTTGGGAGGTCAGTGTCTCAACTCAGGTCATGCACTTTGCTGGGACCAAGACCTGGGACAGTTCTGTTCAGAGTCTAGTCCAAAGCTTATTTATGTTAGGCATGCTTTGTCTGTAGGGTAAAATGCAGATTCCTAGGACCCACTGCCAGACCTCAGAGCTTCTAGGATAGCATCCAGAAATCTGCGGTGTTTAAAAACTTTCCGAGAGGGCCGCCAGGGTGGCTCAGTGGGTTAAAGCCTCTGCCTTCATCTCAGGTCATGATCTCAGGGTCCTAAGATTGAGCCCCCGCATGGGGCTCTCTGCTCAGCAGGAAGCCTGCTTCCCTTCTCTCTCTGCCTGCCTCTCTGCCTCCTTGTGATCTCTGTCTGTCAAATAAATAAATATAATCTTTCAAAAAAAATACTTTCTGAGAATGAGTCTGATGTTTCAGAATTAATTTCTTCAGTCAGGGGTTCTTCTCCTTTGGTTGTATTTTCCATGTAGCTTAGGAATTGGGGTGGGGGTACAGAGAAGTCACCCATGGGGTTAGGTGGTGCTATGAAGCAAGGGAACAAAAGCCATAGAATAACCAGGACTATCAACCCATAGGATCCATATTACTTCAAGATTTGGGAGAAATTTTACTTTTATATTAAACATTACATATAAAGTGGTAGTGAAAGAAACATCTACCCAACCCTTAAACCAAGACTTCTAATAAATTTGGGATTAAATTGCACAGCTTCACCTTCCAACCAGAACAGAATGTTTTAGTTATTTCTGGCTTAGAGGTGCTTTCAGTGTTTTTGTTTTTGTTTTTTAAGCAGGAAACTCAAAGTGGCACTTGATCTAGGGACTCCAGGATCATGACTGAGCCGTAGGCAGCCACTTAACCAACTTAGCCACCCAGGCGTACCGCTTTCGTGTTTTTTACCTTGAGATTCTCAATAGAATCCTTCCTGTATCAAAACTGACTTAATTTTTTTATTTAAAGTAACTTACTCTTTTTGTATAACCTAGTCTTAATAATCTTCTAATGTGTATGCTCTCACACCAAGTCTACCAGCTGAGTGTCCTATGATTCAATTCAATTCTGACACTAACTACCCAAATTTAGTGCAGACCCTACAAATAAAGGAGCTAAATTCCACAAAACCAATGCCAGACACCAGCCCTGGGTGTTCTTAATCACCTGCATTTCTGACCAATCAGCTGCAAATTCAAGGCTTCTCATGAACCCCTCTGGTTTGATAATTCACTAGAACAACTCAGAGAACTCAGAAAAGGCAATACTTACGATTACAGTTTCATTATAAAGGATGCAACCCAGCAACAGCCACGAGGAAGGAGAGATATAGAGGTCTTGAGGGTGTGAGGTGCAAGAGCTTTGTCCTGGTGGAACTGGGATGAGCTGTCTGCCCAGGACATCTACATGTTCACCAACCAGGAAACTTCCAAGCCTCATTCAAGCCTCATTACTTAGTTACGATTGATGAAATCATTGGCTCGGAGATGAACTCAATCTTTAGCCCCTTTCCCCTTTGTAAAGGTTGGTGGAAGAGAGGTGAGAATCCCAGACTTCAATCATGTGTTTGGTTTTTTTGGTGACCAGTCTTCAACCTCAAGCTACCTCTGGCCCCTCTCATTAGCATACTCAGGTACAGTTGAAAAGAGCTTCTTCTTATGAATGACAAAAGACACTCCTGTCACTCAGGAATTTCCAAAGGTTTTTGAAACTCTGTGCCAGGGACAAAGAATATATATATATATATACACACACACATATATGTATTATATGAACATACAATATATAAATAATAATAATCTACTAATATATTAACATTAATCATTAAATTAAATAAAACATAATTTAACAAAATATAATCATTATGTCATAACGTGGTAATTATATGTTTTTTTTTTCTGTGTCCTTTTTAGCTTAACACTGGTAGATATATTTGCTACCCATGAGCAAATCCTGCTTCATCACATTGGCATTAATATTCAAAAGGAAAATTTGTAGTTAAATGTGTTTGTTTTAAGGTTTTATTATCTAAATTTCTAGCCCTCACCAGTATGGGGCTCATCCTTTAATGAAATGCTGATGGTTTCAGATTGGGTTTAAGAATTGTAGGGGTGCCTGGGTGGCTCAGTGGGTTAAGCCGCTGCCTTCAGCTCAGGTCATGATCTCAGGATCCTGGGATTAAGTCCCACATCAGGCTCTCTGCTCAGCAGGGAGCCTGCTTCTCTCTCTCTCTCTCTGCCAGCCTCTCTACCTACCTGTGATCTCTCTCTGTCAAATAAATAAATAAAATCTTAAAAAAAAAAAAAAGAATTGTATTAGTCAGAGTTCTCCAGAGAAACAGAGGCTGAGAAAACCCATGATCTATATAAGCTGGACTGCATATCTCTCTCTCTCTCTCTCTCTCCATCTATCTAGACTATATATCTATAAGCAGGATAGCAAAGAAAGCCAATGGTGTAGTTCAAAAGGCTGAGATCCAGAGAGTAAATGTATATTCCAGTCCAAGTCTGAAGGCCTGGAAACCAGGGTGCAGAACAGAAGATTGATGCCCAACTCAAGTAGTCCGACAGAGAGAGAGAGAGAGAGAGAGAGAGAATCCTCCCTTCCTCTTCCTTTTTGTTTTATCCAAGCCCAGTTAATTAGATGATGGCCACCCACATTGGGAAGGACAATCCGCTTTACTCAGCCTCCCCGTTCAAATGCTAATCTCTTCCAGGAACTCCCTCACAGGCACACCAGAAATCCAGCTAAATAGGCACATAAATTCAACAATCACAAGAATCAAGGATCATTTTTTATACGTTAGGATATCAATGTTTCTTGAGGGGGGATGGTAACTAATCACCAAGATTTACACTTACATGTCTGAAATTAAATGCCCAGCACACCCACTAGCCTATGAGATCTTTGAAAGTAAGGACTATATTTTATTCTTACGTCTCCAGAATCTGGGTGAATGTCTGGCACATATTGAATGTATAATTACTATATTTTCTGAAAATATAGATCAGTCTATCAATTTAGAAACTCAAAATAAACAATTACTTTACTCTAGTACTTGGATATGTAGCCAAATTAAAACTGCTAAAACAAAATGATAATTGGTCCTCACACATACAGCACTTAGCTCTTCAAAGGTTAATTGGATTAAACTGGAATAACTAAGTGTTGCACTTTAGATTTCAAATAATAATAATTATTGTTATTACATCCACATTTGACATCAAATTAACAGGTGTTTTTGACATCTTAAATGATAATCACATTTTCAAAGCTACCATTCAATAACCTGAACTGCTACTAGTGACCTGAAATATCAGAAAGATTTTTCTCTATTTATTCATTTGTTACATAATATTATCTTGTTTGGGATATGTGAAACTATGGGCCACATAGTTTAAATATTTTACAACAAATTTGAAACCACCTTGTTGACCATGCGAAGGAATGCTCATGTTTCAACTTACCTATTAGATTTTTCCAAGTATCTCTCTCTTTTAAAGTTATATTTTTTTAAGATTTTATTTATTTATTTGACAGAGATCACAAGTAGGCAGAGAGGCAGGCAGAGAGAGAGGAGGAAGCAGGCTCCCTGCCAAAAGAGAGCCTGATGCGAGGCTCGATCCCAGGACCCCGAGACCACGACCCGAGCTGAAGGCAGAGGCTCAACCCACTGAGCCACTCAGGCGCCCCTCTTTTAAAGTTATTTTTGAAGAAGCTATTTGATGTAAGCCAATTTATTACAGTCCTAAATGGTCTCAAAATATATCTTAAGTTGATTTATTGTTTGAAATGGAAACATGAATGGGATAGCAAAAGACACAATAAGCAAAAAGCATAAAGCTAATATAAAATAATAATAACAGTATGAACAAAATCAATTTGAATTTTAGTTACTATTTGCTGAGTGGTTACTATACGTCAGGTAGGGACCTAAGAACTATATGTGCATTACCTCATTCTGACCACTCAACTGTATAAATTAGTTACCAATTTACTATCATTTGGCAGAATCTTGAAAAGCTTAACAGCCCATCCAAGGTCACTCAACATTTAAACGATATAAAGAGAATTATTAAATGGAATTTACAGGTTGAGTAACCTAAGATAGAAGCAAGGGCCTGCAGGAAAGAATAAAGAACATTAAAAACGGTACTTACGTTGGTAAATCTAAGTGAATATTGACTATAAAATGATAGCATATAGTGAAGTTTTATACAAACAGAATTAAAATGAACAATAATAACATTAAATGTGGAAAGGAGATAGATGGAGTTAAACTATTTTCAGAGCCTTGTGTTGTCCAGAAAAAAATTAAAAGTACATATTTATATGAGGTTTCAAAAACCAAGCATGGGGTGCCTGTGGTGATGCAGTTGGCTGAGCATCCAACTCTTGGTTTTGGCTCAGGTCATAATCTCAGGTTGTGGAACTGAGCAAGGAGTGCTGGGCTCCTTGCTCAGCACAGAGTCTGGTTGGGACTCCCTCCCTCTCCTCTGGCCCTCTGCCCCTCCCTTCACTCTTTCTTTCTCTCAAATAAATAAATAAACCTTAAGAAAAAAGCATACATGTTTTAATCTCATTGCAATTAAAAGAAGAATAAAAATAAATTCTGTAATTAGAAAGCTAATAGACTAGTGAAATTACCTTATTAAGGAAAAACAGTATAGGAAACAAAAGTAAAACAAATTATAAGTGGTATATTTTATGCCAATATAGCAGTAATTACATTAAATATAAACTGGCTAAATTGTCCACAAGTAGATGACAATGATTGTCAGATGAAATTAAAAACAAAACAAAACAAAACCTTTACAGAGCTTATAAGAGACACATCTTAAATATAAGAGCACATAAAGGATGAGAGTAGAAGAATAAATAAGGTTATATCATGCAAAAATGAATCAAAAGAATGCTGCTATAGCTATACTAATATAAAAAGACAGATTTTTGGTCAATAAGTAGAAAACAGAACAAAGTGTGTAATTTTTTAATAATAAAAGAGAAAATTATAATAAAAGAAAAAGAGGAAATTACAACATATTAAAATTTATGTGGCACTATTCACATAATTCCAGAATATACTATAAAACTGTTGGCAGAATATAGAAGAAAAAGACAAATTCAAAATTATAGTAGGCAATTTTAATATATCTCTTACCATAATTAAAAAGAACAAAGAAACTATTACTAAGGATTGAGAAAATTTGGAGCATAATTATCAAATCTAACCTCAATTTATTTTGCATTCCCTATCTATAGATTTCATATTCATTAGGAGTGCACATGTAGTATTTAACAAAACAAAATAAATTGTAAGTTGGGCCCAAATGCAAGCGTCAAATCTCAAGGACTGAAATCACACAAAAAAGATGTTTTCTGAACTCACTGGAATTAAGTTAGAAACCAATTTATAAAGATATTCTTTGTGGAAAACTAGCAAATGTTTCAAAATTCAGCAATTCATTTCTGAATGACTCAGATTCAAAGAAAAAATATTTTAATCTAAATAATACTGAAAATGCAGCACATAAAAATTAGTGGGATGCATCTAAAGCTATACTAGAAAAAAAATTTATAGCCTTAAGTGTGTCTATTAGAAAAGAAGACAAGTTGAAAATTTGTCATCCCAGTATCTATCATAAAAAATGAGAAAAAGAATGACAAATTAATGCAAAGAAAGTTGAGCGGTGAAATAGAGATAATTGCAAGTATTAACAAATTAGAAAGAAAATACAATAGTAGTAATAATGATAATAATAATAAACAATGAAGCCAAAAGTCAACTCTTTTAAAAAGCTAATAAAATAGGTAAATGTCTAGCAAGATTAAATAGAAAATAAAAAAAGGAGGGCATAATTTATCAATAATATCAATGAAAAGAAGTATATCACTAGAGATCCCACATTTATTGACAGAATAATAAAAGGGTACTATACACAATTTTATGTCAGTAAATTTGAAATTTTAGATGAAACAGACACATTTATTGAAAAATAAAATTAAAAAGCTGAATCAAGAAAAAAATTAAAAATTGAATAATTCTATATTTGTCAAATTAATTTGAATACCTAATTTAAAACCTTTAAGTCCACCCCCACAAAGCAAATTTTTTATGCTCTAGTCTTAAATAGTTTTATTGATAAATTTTGCCAAATATTTAAGGAAAAATAATACCATATAACACAAATTTCTCCAAAGAATGGGGGAAAGGGAATATCTTTTAATCCATTTTGCAATGTCAGCATAAACTTGATACCAGACCTGCCAAAAGAAAGTTCAAACTGATATCACTCATGAACAAAATTGCAAAAAGTAGGGGCACCTGGCTCAGTTAGTTAGTTAAGCTTCAGACTCTTGGTTTCAGCTCAGGTCCTGATCTCACAAGTCCTAAAATCAAGCCCCACATTGGGCTCTGCTCTCATTGTGAGTCTGCTTGGTTATTCTCTCCCTCTGCCCCTTCCCCTACTTGTGCTCTCTCTCTCTAAAATTAAAAAAACTTATAAAAAAAGGATAATACATCATAATCAAATAATATTTATTCCAAAATGCAAGGTTGACTTAATATTAAAAATCAGTCAATATGATACAAATGGCTAATGGACACATGAAAATATTTCATCATCATCAGCCATCAGGGAGATTTAAATCAAAACCACATTGAGATACTACCTTACACCAGTTAGAATGGTCAAAATTAACAAGACAGTAAACAACATGTGTTGAAGAGGATGTGAAGAAAGGGGAATCCTCTGACACTGTTGGTGGGAATGCAAGTTGGTGGGAGATTCCTTAAGATATTAAAAATAGAGCTACCCTATGACCCCGCAATTGCACTACTGGGTATTTACCCCAAAGATACTGATGTAGTGAAAAGAAGGGCCATCTGTTCCCCAATGTTCATAGCAGCAATGGCCACAGTCGCCAAACTGTGGAAAGAACAAAGATGCCCTTCAATGGACGAATGGATAAAGAAGATATGGTCCATATATATTAGAGTATTATGCCTCCATCAGAAAGGACGAATACCCAACTTTTGTATCCACATGAACGGGACTGGAAGAGATTATGTTGAGTGAGACAAGTCAAGCAGAGAGAGTCAATTACCATATGGTTTCACTTACTTGGGGAACATAATAACACAGAGGACATTGGAAGATGGAGGGGAGAAGTGAGTTGGGGGAAATTGGAGGGAGAGACAAAGCATGACAGACTGTGGACTCTGAGAAACAAACCGAGGGTTTTGGAGGGGGGGGGGGGGGGGGGTGGGTGAGCCTGGTGGTGGGTAGTATTGAGGGCATGTATTGCATGGAGCACTGGTTGTGGTGGTGCATAAACGATGAATGCTGGAACACTAAAAAGAAATAAAATAAAATAAATTGAAAAAAAAAAAGAAAATTAGTCAATATAATTCATCATACAATTAAACTATAGGAGAAAAACATAATCATCTTAATAAATGGAGATAAATCATTTGATAAAATTCTGTCCCTTTTCAATATCAAATCTCTCATCAAAGTAGGAACAGAGGATAAATTTCTTAATTTGATCAATGATATCTAAAAATCCCTACATCTAACTTCAATATAAAGGTAAAGTATTGACTGCTTCTTCCCTGAAGTTTGCAACAAAATAATTATGTCAGCATCGAACTTGGGTACTAGCCAGTGCAGGAAAGTAGGAAAAAGAAATCAACAAAAGTGGGAAAAATCATTATTCTCTGAAGACATGATTATGTATGTAAAAAAAAAATTCAAAAGACTCTATAAACTATAAAATAATAATCAAATTAACAAAGTCTCAGAATACAACATCAAAATCAACCATATTTCACAAAAGTCATTATGTTATTGGGAGCAAAAAACAACAAATATACCAATAAAATAGAAAAAAAGACTCAGATATAGAGTCTCTTTATATATAACAATGTTCTGCTGCATTTCAGTAAAAAATAACCTTATCAGTAAGTGGTGCTGTGTCAATTGGACATCTTCACAAAAAAAATAAATCATAACTTCTACCTCATATTATGCATAAAAATTAATTTGAGATGGATCATAGACCTAAAACAAATTCTAGAATAAAATGGGATAGCATATTCAAGACTTTGTAATAGGGAAAAATTTCTGACATAAAACACAAAAACAGAAACAATAAAGTAAAGATTTATAAGATGATTTCATTTAAATTAAGAACTTTTGTTTATCCAGAAAGAAACATTAAAATAATAGGCAAATCACAGAATGACAAAAGGTATTTATAGTAAATGTACCTGACAAATCACACATAACCTGAATATATAAAGATCTCCAAAAAAGAATGCACCAAACTTTTTAATGTGCAAGAGAGGTATCAGTCATTTCATAAAAGAGGATATCTAAATGATCAATAAATACATAAAAAGATATTCAAGATCACTAGTCATCAGGAAAGTGCAAATTAAAATTACAGTGATATACTAGACTATATCACCAGAATGGCTAACCTTAATAAGACTTAAAATATATTTGAGGAAGATGTAGAGCACCAGGCACTTAATACATTGCTTTTGGGAATGTTCACAGGTACTTTGGAAAACACTTTGGTAGTAGCTCCTAAAGCAAAACATTAAAAAAAAAATTTTTTTTTGATCTAGCAACCCTTTGGTACTCACACAAGAAAATTAGAGTTTATGGTTAAAAAAACGACATATGTAACAATATCTGTCAAAAGGTAAATGTTCTCACTTCAGGCCACTTCTCCTTACATACAAAGCATATGACCAGGTGCACTGCCAACCTTTCTGTCCATTGGGAAGAATCTCCCACCCTTCTGCCTTTCAGGGCAATTCCAGGCTGACTGGAATGTGGCCACTCTCTATGTTGGGCTTGCATCTATTTAAAGCCAAGCTCAAGGTTTTTCCTCCTTTTCTGTTAGTTATATAAGGTTTGTCATTCAGCTATAAATGCAAGGCTGAGGGAGGTACATTTACTTGGAAAACCTACAAACTTTACGAAGATGGTATATCCCTGAATCTTTCTGGAATTTCTTTTACACCTCTGGACTCATATGTCTTACTATAACTTCAAGCCATCTCTTGCTTGTTCTGCCAGATCAACATGATGTCATCAACTTAATGACAGCATCATTGTATTCGGGATGCTCACATGGTTTACATCTCTTCAGGCTGCATTGTGATCTAGGGTGGGAGAGCTAATACAGCTTTAGAGCTAAACTCTAAATGAATGTCTAATCCATGAGAATAAGCACTGTTTCTGAAGGACAAGGTATATCCAGTCTGTGCACATTCACTAATGCACACATTCACTAAAGAACACATTCATTCATTAAATCAATGGCACCACATCATGTACTATTATTGCTAATCTAATTTAGCAGCAATACCATCCAGCATGGCTGCCATGATCAGTGCTACTAGTACATTGAACTTGAAGTTCTCTAAGATCCATCTTGTTTCTGCAGGGGTAGACTGGATGAATTAAATGAAGATGATAGGTTACTACAACCCTTACATCCTTTAGAGTTTAATGGGGATGTTCATGACCATCATTTACCTTGGAATGCTATATTGATTTTTATTTGCCATCTTGACTCGGGTTTGGGACAGTTTCAAAGGCTTCCATTTTGCTTTCATCAATATGACAATACCTAACACACGAAACAAAGAGCTACTGAATATCGGGGTATATACTGCCCCAGTGTATATACACTGATATACTGGCAAGTATATCAATCACAGTAATCAGTGGATTTGTGGACCTACTAGTCCCACTGTAAGTCAAATATCAGCTAGGATTCCACTTTTTACCTAGCCACTATATGCTTCCACTCTAAACAAGGGGCCACTGTGACACATCACATCTCTGAATATCAATGTCAATCCCTACCCTTTGTGCAGTAGTCCTTGAAATATCTGGGTATCTCCTTTCTTCCAGTGTAAAATCACCCAAGTAAATGGGCATATAGTTATCACTGGAAAGAACTGCAGGAATCATCACAGTAAACATTTACTATAGAATGGCAGGATCCTTCCTCCTGAAGACCTGAGCATCTATTCAGTCAATGTGTTTCAGACCTTCTTCCCCTCCAGTATTTCTTCTGATTATACATGTGAAGCATATTTCTCAGTAGCTTCCCTTCTCCTTTGCCACTAGAAACACAATGTTTTTAACCATCTCCATAACTCCCTACAGTTAATGCTGCATAGGCAGTGCCTCCAAATCTTGCCCATCAGTGCAGCATTACAGCTCTCTGGCTTCTCTATTGCTTCAGGGTCTAATCATTTCCATGGATGGTACCAAGCCCAGCTCTGTGACTGCTTGTCCTACTGCCTACAGTGGAAAGCCTGCACTGAACATTTTGGAGATCTGGTGTTCTTCTCATCCATGCATTCCTGATGGCCTTGGTGAATGGTATGTCCTCTGGGTCTTTTCATAGAAAGAATCCTGAAAAGACTTACAATTCTCTCAATGTGTATTCTAGTGTGCCAACACCCCTGAGCTTTTTATCTCTCTCTCTGTCATCTGCCATGGCACCCAGGCATTTCATCTTCATCAACAAAGGCCAGCACTCTCTCTGTGCCTCTTAGACCCACCCTTGAATTAAATCTTCCCTGCCCTTTGGGGTCCTTGCCAGAGTGTTAAATCCTGTGTTTCAAAAGAGTGCCCCCAAGTCAATGAATTCTTGCTTATGAAATCTTACTCTCCAGGCCCCTTGGTCAAGCACCCTCAAAATCCAGGCCCAAGGGTACTCTCCTGGTTCCTGCTAGTATATGCTAGCTAATTTTTGCTGCTCCTTTAGGGTATAACATCCTTCTTCCCTTCTCTGTCCAGCACATCCCAGGAGGTTACCCTGGGATTTAACCCTGCTTTTTGGCCTGATATCAAGGACAGGTGGTGAGACAATTCTTGGGCAGGGGTGGGGGGGGGGGGGGGGGGGGGGGCACGTGGTGATATTGTTGGGGGGGGGGGGGGGGGGGGGGGGAGGTGAGGCACACCTGTTATCTTGTTGAGACACCTCTGCAGTATCTTCCCAAATTGGGAAAGTGCCAGTTCTTAGAAGAGATGAAGACCATCTCTGTAAACACTGCAGGTCCAGGGGAGTCTACAGAGACACAGTCATCAGGTACATCTATCCAGATGTCCCTAATCCATATTTCAGAGTCTCAAGTTTTTTAGCCAATGACTTGGGCTTCATGAGACATAACTCTAACTAAGTCCTATGCTTGCTGCTTAGCTATGTCTACTCTTATCTTTGTCTGTATGAGGGCCTCTTTGTAAGCTGTAAGTTCTCACATATCCTCTAAGTTTTCATGAACCATCTCAGCTCATTATCCCTCTATAAGCCATCAACACAACTTAATAATAACCAGCCAACTCCATTGCTCTTTTGCACTGTTCCCCTAATGTCTTTCAAATTTTGGAATCACTGCCGTAGTAAGGGTATTCCCTTTCACAAGGACGTTTCTCCAGATTTCCACTGGTGAAAGCCTTAAGAGCTTTCACCAAGACCTAGCTCACTACCTTGTGCCAGGAACTATCTGTCCACGTACTAGTCCCAATGGGGTCTCCACTGAGCTTCCTCTTTGCAAACCACATAGTGAGTAATCTGACACTCGAACTCTTGTCTTTCTATCTCTTTTCCTAGGACCAACTGTCTCCATTAGGGTCTTCTGGGAAGGGGACACCATGACAGAATTAGAAGTGACAGAGATTTATGAGAGAAATGCCCGTGAAGGTAAAGGGAGGAGAGAGCAAAAGTAGGTGGGAAAGCCATAACCACAATGAAGGTCTGACTGTCACGAAGAGAGAGAGGCACAGATGAGAATTTGGTTGGAAGAGCCTCACACTACAGTGTAGTTCTGAGAAGATCTTGGCCAAACTTGTGGGGGGGCTCCAGAGCAGAAACTGGCCAAGAGAAATTCTGGATTGTGTAGGAATGGCCCAGGCTAGGGTTTGGGCCTTGTGTGGTCACTGGCTGGAAGCAGCCCAGGGAGAGAGTTGCCTTGGCATGGACACCATAGTAGACTGTGAAAGCATGGCAGCTGGAGACTGTTGATAACTCCACTCATTCTAATGTATGCTCCTGAACAGGGTCTGAGTGACTAGAGCTTTTGAGTGCTCAGAGTAGTCTATATTCTGACCCAGGAGGTAGTGAGATAGGTGCGTGTACTTTGTGACAGTTAGTCATGTACATAGGACTTGAGTATTTTTTAATGTGAATTTTATACAAATATGTATGTTATGTAAATACATTTACTTTAAAGAGATCAAGTAAAGAATTGAAGCTACTATTCTGAATATTCTCCTTGATATTCTAGAAACAACCTTACCCCTAGAAACAACCATCTAGTGAATTACAAGTAGTTTGTTTTTATGTGTGTTATTTAGAGAACTGCCTCATTTCTCCCACTACACTGTACAATCTCAAAATAATGAGCTATCTCTGCATACTTTATAGTAGCAGAAGACAAGGGCTTCCTTTTTGAACCACCATATTCTTAGAACATCTAAACTTTTGAAATATCAATTTTCTTCATGCAAGATTTTAGTCTATATTGAAGCACCAGGCTTAATGCATTCTTCTGGAGTTTCTGCCCAGGCCTATGATCTTATTGCTGCTGGGATGGAAAGAGAGTAGCTGAGATGTGAAGTCCTGTTGTGCAAAATCTATAGCTGTTCTAATGCCAGAGACAGAATTTGGATCAGTAGCCTAGAATATTGGCCAAGGTAATGTTCCCAGTCCTCTGACACAGTCTCATTATCTGCCTGCTCTGACAGTCACAACAGTCTTTATTAAAAAAAAAAAAAAAAAAAAAAAAAAATCCTAGTAATAAAGGGAAACACGAATAGCATTGTGTGAATCCAGTACCAGTGAGAACGCAGTGACTATATTTGGAAGTAGGATCCTTTAGTTTTACCACTTTGAAAATAGGACCTCTGCTTCAGGTCTCAGAAGATAACCCCATTGTTCTGGTCATGGCCCCCTCTCCAAAAGCAAAATCAAGACACTCTCTTCCCTTCTCAAAAAAAAAAAGAGGACATTTAAGAAGTACTTCTAGAATTTTCCAACTATAACTCCAGGTGAATGTTTTAGAAAAATAAAATGCAGAAGTCCAAGATGGAACCAGAATAATCATCTTTTTTAGTACTATTGGATAGTCCATCATTCTCTTTTTCAAATTTCACAAATGTCTCTTAATTAATGAGTATCTCAATGAGCATCTTAATATAAAGTCAAAAGTAAAACAGAATTAAACTTGTTCTATCTTGAAAAATGACCCTGGAATCCCATAAAATGAAATTATAAGTAAAGAATCACCCCTCTAAAGTGTGTTTTGATGGAACTATTTTTCAAAATGCAATTAGAAAGTTATAGCTAACTTAATAGTTATGACATAAATTCAACACAAGATTTTTAGAAGGATATTTTTTATTTCTTTATAGCAAAGCCACATTATTTAAGATTAATATGATAAAAACGTGCTCTATTTCTGTCCTGCCTCTGTCAGCGAGAAGTTTTAAAGCTGGCTGCAGTGGCTTTCTAAGACAGATGTCAGATGCATGTTTTGAGGCATTTGTTAAGTAAAGCTGCGTGTCATGGTCTGGCCCCAGTGGAAAGTGATGTAAGGGAACTTTTTGCTGTTGACAGGAGAAGAAAAATTTGGAAGAAAATCTGTAATATCCTAAGAGAAATTTCATACATCATTGGAAACAAAGGAGAGTAAAGGTAAAATAGATTGGGCTTGAGCTCTTTTTTTAATCATGTCAATCCAAAGTGTTCCAGGCAGTGGTCTGAACACACCACAGATGAGGGCAGATTTACCACTTGACTTCACCGAATAACAATCTCGAAGCTTAAAGGAATCTGTGTAAGAGGGAAATAGTGAAGCTTAATGCATTCTGTTTTTTTTCTAAAGGCTGTATGTTGTTTAAACATGAATTCTCAGAATGTAAAATGTAAAGATGAAGAAGACTATCTTGAATACACAATGCATTTGGAAACGGGGAAAAAATCTAAAATAGTGCCTGAAAAAGCCATAGAGTCTTTCTACAATAAGAATGCAGAACGAAAGAAATGCCTGGGGCTTTGGCCTGAAGCTATGTCTATATAACAAGACTGATTCAATTATTCTGTGGCTGTTTTCTTTTTTGTTTGAAATAATCCAATAGCTGCAAAATCAATCAGAGACCTTCATGGTTTATGTGATCCAGCTTTCAAGATAGAAAAGGAAATGATAACCAAACTGCATTTGCTGATAAACCATTTCTCTAACCAGAATTTCTGTGATTAAGGTAAGTGGGGAAATATTCCTTGTTCTTATTTAAACTCCTTTCCTATCAAATTTACCTAGCATACATGCAAGCCCCGTTAATAAACAAAGGACACCCACTTCTGTTTTAAGTCACGGTTCTAGAGAAACTGTCATCTTTGATGGACAGCTGTAAAGCTAACTACTTCCTGGAACTGGAGCTTCATTTTCCATGAACACTTGTAGCATAATCTATACAGAAGAAGAATGAAACAATTAAGTTGTACTTCCTCCTTTTAATGGAGAATATCAATTTCATATAACCTGGGAGTGTGGAAAAGAAGGGTGTTTGTGGGATAGAGAAAGGATTTCTGAAAAGTAGGAGTACGTATTTCCAGCTAACACATAACCTGCCTGTTCATCTTTCCCCAGTCGAACGTAGGGAAGTCTAGGAGAATCTTCCTATGGCAGACAGGAGAAATTCTCCCACGTATTTTAGCTGAAAGCACCAGCCTAGCTGTTACACAGTGAAAAAGACCCCCACTCCCCACTCCTTCTGCCACATATCCCATCTTGGAGATTGTCGATTAAAAACCAGAGTAATACCAATGAGGGGGAGTTAGGAGATTTGCATGATATGTGGCAAGACAGAAACCTCTTATATGGAGGAATTAAGTTGAAGCAATCACAGAAAGAATGCTTTGCGTTCGTGGATGAGCCCCAAGCCTTGAAGTTGGTCGACACATCATGGATCATCACAGCATGTGGATTAAGGGGGGAGCACAGAAGGATCAGGCAGAATCTGGGGCTACCTAGGAACAAGGGATCAGATGGGAGATGCTAATCAAGTCACTGTGAACATGTGTTTGATCAACACGCAACTGAGAAGAGGCTATTGCATTTATACTCACGGGGTATTTACAATTGCTGTGAAGACGTATAAACTTGGGTGTCCATATGCCGCCCTGGTTTGTTGCTCACATCAGTCTCAGTCACAACTGTACTCAAATTTACCCAGCCAAAGTCCCCACCAACATAATTATGGTATCAGCCCCTGTCACT
Organism: Mustela nigripes; assembly: GCF_022355385.1. Lineage (NCBI taxonomy): Eukaryota > Metazoa > Chordata > Mammalia > Carnivora > Mustelidae > Mustela > Mustela nigripes. Next base: position 16,012,094 of record NC_081571.1, read on the forward strand.
CATGTCCCCAAGTCAGTTTTAGGAATTCCCAACCACGATCTCTGTCTTACTTTCTGGTCTCATCATTCAAGCTGCTGAAGGCAGGTTTTGTGAGTTAGTTACCTCCGCTCCACTGCTGCTACTATATTCTATAAAAATGAACTGCAGCAGACACGGCCGACACCTCTACCATTGAAGAACGTTCAGACTGTGGTGACAGTTATGCATTCGGCACAGAAATGGAAAGAACATTTTTCTCCTCAACTCTGTGTGATACTGTGTTACCTGAGCCCAGATGCAGCGTTGTGAGTGCCAGGAGTTATTCTGAGCCTCTGTCAAATAGTCCCTGTAGTCTTTCAGGAATCAGCTCTCCTCTCGCGGGCCAGTTGAGGAATACAAACAGCCTTCTTCTCATCTTCCCACTCAGTGTCTCTTTCTGCTCCCTCACCTTTGCCCTATCCCCCTCATACCTGCAAATGCCTCTTTCAGTCAAGATGGGGGGGGACCCCCAAAACCACAAACAAAAACAGGAAAAAACATCAGGCATGGCAAGGGCAACTCATGAGGAGGGATGAAAGGTCATGGGCCTGACACATCCAAGCCCTACGTGGTTGTTTATGCTGTGATGTGCTGTAAGAAATTGACCTGAAAAGGAAGAATCCTTCTGGGAGTTAGTCTCAGAAAGGCAAAGTACCCCCCCATAATGGGACACACACCAGTCTGTGCCTCGCAGACACTTCTACGGGCTTCCTCCACAGGCCTTCAAAGAGTGAGAGCCTGGCATTGCTGCTTCTTTTCAGAGAGATGAGCAGGCTTGACATGAAACCTGATGGGTTCCCCTTTAATCCCCCGATTCAGAGATGCCTGAAAGACACCCCCAACTGGCAGTCTTGGGAAGCTGGGTTCTTTTAAGTTGTTATTATCAGTAAAGACACATCTCTGATAAAACCTTGAGATTATGATATGAACTGAGCAGACCAGGAAGGAAGAGTTCTGGAGTCAGATGGCCCTGGGTGTGAACCCTGGCACCACCATTCAGTAACTGTGATCTTGGATAATTTGCTTAACTGGCCTATCCAAGCCTCAGTTTCCTTGTCTATAAAATGGAAAGAAAATAATAGAACTGTCAGTAAAGGCTAAGTGAAAATGCTTATAAGGAGCTTTCCTCAAGTACAGCAAGTGGGTAAGAACCATTGGCTACTGTTACCATACCAGGACGTAAACATGGACAAGCCTAGAACTGATGAACACAACTGTTAATGTCTCCTTTAGAGAATTTGTTCCCTAAATGTTGCCTCCAAATGAAAGTAGGAACAGACACTAAGTACTGTCACCTACAAATACAAAGAGGGAAAGAGAGATGTCACAGGCATACCCAAAGGCTGGGGATTCTGATAGGAGAACCCTGTAGGAGCTGGACTTCCACTGTAGCTAGAGCAGCTGATATGGAAGATGCTAGAATGTGGTGAAGGCTCTCTTCCAGTCTTGTATAAAGTTTGGCTCAATGTGAAAGCAGTAAGATGGCATCTCGTTATACCTAGAAGGCATAAGCACGTTTGATCTTAAATCAAGAAAAATAATAGAATGACACGAAGCACAAGGGGAGTTAGTAGTGGTGGGTGGCTCTGTGTTATTTTGTCTGAAAGGGGAAAAACAATTCACTGATGGTACAAGGACTCTTTGATATATGACTTCTTGCCTTGACTTGGCCGACTTCATCTCCAAAGATGATTAGGAAGGAAAGAACAAGAATTTGAAAGAAACACAGACAAGGCTCCCCAGTTTCACTGAGTGTCCCAAGGGTGCTCCCTGATAAAACACTGTCTTGCATTCCTAGGGACAATCTGTGCATTGCGTGGGCAATCCAGCCACCCAAAGACACCAAAGTCAGCTTGGTTGCTCATCAGCTTGGTTGCTCATCAGTTCAACCGAACTTTACAAAACTTCAGTATCTCTGGGAATCTTGATTGCTTGTGTGGGTAGAAAGTGGATGGTGAGGGACATAAGGAGTTGGTACCCAAAGCCTTTTCCAAGACAGAGGGCAAGTGAAATAAAGTTGAATTGAAATCAAGTGTCGGTTTTAGAGTGTTCACTTTCTTTGGGTAAATATCCAATACCATTACTGGATCATATGGCATTTCTCTTTTTAGTTTTTTGAGTATAAATTTGTTAAATCCCTCTGTTGTACATCTGAAACTAATGTAACAGTGTGTGTCCACTATACACTAATGAATTTTTATATCAAGTGTCACTTTCTCCATTTTGCAGATTATAAGCTGTGAATGGGTGACCAATAATGAAAAATAATAATAGAGACAGAGACAATGGGGCCATATTTTGAAAATAATGAATGAGAATTTTTCTTTTGCCTTTCCAAGTTCATGGTCTTCACCCATGTTGGCCCAAGACAACCATCTGTGTGGGAAATCAAGATTTGATCCAGAGAAATGAAAAGGGAAAGACTGAGGTTATACTTGTTTCATGACACTCAAGATGTGGACTTTTAGCAACAGAGTGCCTTATTGATATTCTAAATCCCTTTATTCCCTATCCTGGAGGACTGCACTCATTTTCTTCCTTGGTAAATAATCCTTTTAGCTAATTTCTGACCAAGTAAGGAGTTGGCAAGGCTTACAGTTCTATAGTGGACTAAAGACATGGGAAATGGGAGATAGGAGCCCTGAGGATAAAAGTGACCAGAGAAAAAGAAAGTGAGAAAGGGAAGGCCGTTACAATGTATAACTATTACATTGTGTGATAGACATTGCCTGTCCTCTCAGGGCTTCAGCCTGGACTGGGTGTATATATCAGGTATCAGATAATTGACTTGACATTCAGGCTGAGGGCAGATGGGAGCTCCTGGGACTCCCATACATAAGAATGTTGTTTTATAGCTGTCTTCTACCAGTCTTGTTTGCAGCCACATCAAAATCATTTTGGTTGTTTGGCAGAGTGAGCCAGATCAGGCCTGAGTTTTAGCTTCTCTGGACCACGCTTGGTTCCAAGCAGCATAGACAGGACCTAGGTATGCCTGAGAATCTGGACAAGGCAGAGAGCAGCAACTTCCCCAGGGCCAGGCAGATTTGCAGCAAGGACCATGGAGAATGACCCAGACAGAAACACACAAGGGCTCATAGCACCTATAGGAGAGGGATTGGGGATGAGGTCATCTACAGAGCACAACAGATATGGGCCAGGAAGAGAGAAATAACAGATAGAATGCAGATGTCAGGAGCCAAAGGACATCACATCCAAGGACCCTGATTTTGCCTCCACCATGTAGGTCTTGTAGGTCTCACCAAGTCCACAGCATACCCAGGTGACTTCTTAACAAAGCTAGGTGCTAAGCAGATGACTGACAAAAGTGAGGGAGAAATAACTTGGTGTTTTGGGGTTTTTTCCTCCCTAAAGGACTGATTTCAAAGTGCATCCTAAGTTTGCAAGTCAGATTACATTTTAACCAAAGTATTAAAGTCAGTTGTCAATTGTTTCAGTTGGTTTGTTCCCAGGTGATCAATGGCAAGAAAACCAGATGGTTGTAGAAAAAATAAAAGAGCTATATGTTCTCTGCACATTCAGATGAAATGTGAGTGAGATTTGCAGTCCTACTCTGTAGCTTGATCGTATGAGAAGTGGGAAAAGATGGACAAAAATGCAGAAGGACTGGACATTTTTTGCCTCACTGAGACAAACCCCTGAGTGGAGTGATTCATGACAATAACAAGGAATGACAATGTTGAATGTGTTCCAATATGCATCTTTTGAAAGAATACGTGAAAATGGAATGAATGTCACTAATTAGCTCACTTGAGGAGGCAGAGCCAAGAGCACTAAAAAATTGCTCATGCTGAAGTCCTAGTCAGTGACTAAGCAGTAAATATATCTACTTCCTGAATCATGGACTCAAACCAGGAAGTGACCTTCATTAGTGCTTCTCGGTATTTAGTCAGATCTAGGCTCCTGCATCAGCTCTCTGTAGCTGCATAACTACTCTAAAATTGGCAGGTTAAAATAACAAGCATTTATTATTATAGTTTCTGTGGGCTGGGAATCCCAGAGTAGCTTAGTTGGGTGCTTAGGAGGTCTAGCTCAGAGCCTCCATGACATGGCAATTTTAAGCCGCTGGGCACCGTCTGCAGTCATCTAAAGGCTGGAACTGGAGGATCTACCTCCAAGATGGCTCACACCGTGGCTGTTGGCAGAAGGCCTTCGCTCCTTCTCATGTAAGCCTCTCCAGAGGACAGCCAGAGGCTCTTCCTGTCATAGCAGCTGGCTTCCCCAGAGTGAGTGATCAGAGAGAAGGAGAGAGAGAGAGAGAGAGAGAGAGAGGAATAGAGGAAGCCACAGCATATCTTATGGCTCCTGGACCTCAGAAATGACCTACCACCAATTCTGCAATATTCTATTACTGACACAGACCAACAGGAACACCCTTAGGGAAGCGATCTCACAGGGTGTGAGTACCAGGAGCTGGGATCATTGGGACCATCTTGAAGGGGAGGCTGCCCTCCCCAAGATTTCTTTAAAAGGAAAAATAAATTCAACAGACCTCCAGTGTTGTGTAAATTATTTGTGTTGCTTGAACTTGCAAAAACAGGAAACTATGCAGAGACCCCTTTGACATAAATAGGTTGTACAAACATGGGCTATAACTTTTTTTAAAGTTTGGTTTGTTGGTTCAGAAAAATCAGGCCTCATAAAGCCCCAAACTTTGTCAATCCTGGGATGCAAATTTTAATAAGCTGTCCCTTGATGTCTCTACAACTGTCTTGTTTGTTCACTTGAAGATAGGTTTTCACATTGCGGTGTTATTGAAACCCACATTAAGTAGATGTCTAATCCACTTACTGCTAGAATCAACAGAAAATTCTGCCCTGCTTTTTCACTGCTATGCTTTTTGCTGATGAATGGCTGCAAGTCTGCCTGTGCAAAAATGCGATCTGCATAATGTATCTGCTCCTAACATAAATATGGTACTGCCTGCTGCAGCACGAATTCTTTGGATTCTGGCACGCCCGTGTTTGGTAGGCCCCCAACATGATTCATTTCTCCTATCCGCTTCCCGCTTTGAACTGCTGTATAATCTTCCTTTTCAGGATGCTATGACATCATTTGTCTTCACTCAGCACTCGAGAGATCATAAATGAATGTGCAAAGCAGTCACAAAGAGCATGGGGCCGTGTGCAGGTTTCAGGAGAATGATGGTACAAGATGGTACACAGCGTGCTTATGTTAATTACTGAGAATCAGAGAAATAATGAAGTGACCACAACTTGTGACATTCCAGTAGGACTATTTTCTCCATGTGTAGCTGCATCCTAAGGTCTCCATTTAGACCAAGACTCCTGAGCAAATGAAAAAGTATCAGTGTTTATGTATAGACATGTCAGGCATGTTACCCCCAAGAGAGAGGTCCAGAGAGGTCTCACTGGAGCCCCGCTGTGTCTCCACCTCCAGAACACGTCTGTGTTCCTTAGTCCTGCAGGTAGGAGGATCTGCCAGGACCCAGAGGTCTTCTGTTTGGACTCTCTCATTCTCACGTTTGTCCTGCTGTCTAGGCCAAGGTCCCCCGTTCCAGCCAGATGGCAAGTCAGCATTTCAAAGGCATAACCGAAGGGGCTGAACAACAGTAGATATTAGGAATCTGTTGCCACCGTAAAGTTGGCTTGGCTTTGGAAAATGGTATCCATATGTTCGAGTAGATTTGTGAACCCCTTGGCGCTTCATTTCTTGCCACCAACCAGAAAATACCCTCCGGGCCCAAGGGCGTCTTGACAAAGGATTCCTTGGCTGTGACACTCCGAGTGGCTTTTAAAGATGATCCACAGCCTCTGACCCAAACATCTGGACTGTTGGCCACAGTCTGTGCTGTTCTAACAGCCTCTCGGAACTCCTCGCCCGTCTGAGCAGATAAAAGAATCCTCACAAAATGGCTTCTTCTGGGTGCCAGAGACCCCTCGGCTCTCACCTCACACAAACCTGGGAGAAGGAGCCCTGGCCTTGGCTTCCCCGGCTCTGTCAGGAGGTTTGTTGCAACTGACACTAATGTCACACTGGACAGACATAGTGCACAGGGTCTTCCTGCGCACCTCCTCTCCTGTCCGCTGTTAGGAGATGAATGGCTACTTAGTCATTGAAAGGGACAAACAAAAAAAACTCTCACACACACTGCTGAATGGGCACCCACTCTTGGCACCTGTCAAAGTGCTGCCATAGACGGAGAGAGAGGGAAAGCCCCCCCACCCCCACCCTGGCTCTGCTCTTGGGCTCATCAGGATGTGGCCCAGGGGTACTTTCCACAAGGACTAGAGAGAGAGAGCTGTGAGAAGCAGCCTAAGTCCTGTGTTGATGGTGACTTTGCTCCAGTGCCTCTGCTTTTTAAAAACCTCCTTTCAAAACCCTAAAGACTTTGAGGGCATAAATGGCTGGAGACAAAGAGAACACGCTTTGTGAAGAAATCCCTCGGGATCGTTGTCTGATCTACTCAGGGTTCCGGGTATATGTGGAAGTTCCCAGAAATCCGTTTTACTGAGGGTCCTGTTCCTTCTTTACCACTGAACTGCTGCAGGGCATCTGAACTAAAGCACAACAGGGAGAACGAGGAAAGCCTCGCAGCAGCTGAACCACAACCGGGAGTGCCCACAGCAAAAGCCGATCTGCCAGCAATCATCTTGGGTCCCCCGGGCAAAAAGCCCATGCAGCTCAGTGACAGTCAGACTCCCTTCTCATTGCTAATGCAAATGCATCCTAGAGATATCACCGAAAGGGATCATTAAAAGTGAGCTGTGCGGCTCTCACTTCATCTGCTTGCCGCCAGGGCTGGGAGGAGCCGCCAGTGTCTAGAATCTCATTACACAGGCAGCCAGGAAGTAGTTTAAAGCATTACGTCATAAGTTGTCAAGGTAACTCACCAGACTGCCTCTCTGGCCTCCTGTGGTCCATGATGACAGGTTCTCCAGACCAGGTGAGGAGTAGAGGGGTGGTCTGCAGCCTGAAGCAGGACAACTAGCAGCCCAGGCTCAGAAAGGTGACTTGGTATACAAGCCTCCCTCTCGCCTGGGCTACTGCTTCTGGGCTGGATGGTGAGATGGGACCCAGCAGTCTTGCAATACTTCCTACCCACTGTGCACTCGGGAGGAAGTACCCTTGGTATCGTCTACTGCCCAGAGCTCCCGAAGAGGGCTTCCTGACCATCATCAGCCTGACAGCGGCAAGAGGCTACAAAGCTCGTCAAGGACACTGTGAAGGACACCCCCGGAGAGCTCAGGCCCCGGCTTCCTGTTGCCTCCAGAATCGGACCCGCCACAACCTGAGTGTCCTTAAACAACAGAAATTTATTCCTTTCTAGATCCAGAGGCTTGAAGTTTGAGATTAGGTTTCTTGGCAATGCCATGCGTCCTCTGAAGCCTCTAGGGCAGGATCCTTCCTTGCCTCTCGCAGCTTCTCACAGCCCCAGCTGTTCTTTGGCCTGCAGCAACCTCCACGGTGACAGGGCCGCCTTCCCTCTGTGTATCTGTGTCTTTACTCAGTGTTCTCCTCTCTGTGTCTTTCTCCATTTCCCTGTCTTAGAAGGACACAAATCATATTGAGTTGATCTCAAATTGATTCCATAGTCCAAGATGCTCTTTCTCAGTAATGTCACATTCACAGGTAAGGGGGTGGTGAGGACTTCAACCTGTTTCTCTGAAGTACATGATTTGATCCATAATGGGCCCACTCTTTATTTTGCACAAAGACAGGTGCCCACATTGCATTCCCAGTTCTGTGTTGGGCCAGGCCCACACCTGGCTGCTTAACAGACTCACTGAACACCAGATGGAAAGTCAAGCCCAAATCAAGCTGTCACGTCAAGGTCACCTCATGATTCTGAACTTGCCAACAGCTTCCATACATAGTTGCCCCTGTCCCCTTCCTGGGGCTAGAAGGGAAAGTGTTTGGGATAAGGGGCTCTCAATGAAATCTACTGGGAAGGGCTTCCCTTGGTGTAATCACCAGAAAAGCATACAGAATGTTATCTTGACCTTCTGTTCAGTAATAGTCTCCAAGACCTATAGACTGGGCAGTTTCCTCAACCCTCTGAATCATTCATCAGCAGCAGCCCAGAGAAAGCAATTCTGGTGAGTTGTGTTTTGCATTTTCTCTCCTGATAGAGGCCGATCTTTTAAGATCAGCAAAGTGCTTTTGCATTGTCTTAATGTCAGAAGCCTGCCCGAACTCTTTGGAAAGGTGGTTTCCCCTAACTGAAGCAACAGAGGGCATAACTCTGCTCCCAGAAGCATCAAAGACCTGGAGATTATGCCATTCTGCTCATGTGCTTTCTTCAAAGAGTACAGAGAGGGAGGTTCCCAAGACTTTAGCAGAAACTAATACTCTGTTGTCTGAAACAACACTCTTAACAATTGGATCAAGGCCACAAATGGAGATAGCAATTTTCTCTCTGCAGATAAGGTTATGGTTAATTTCAGGTGACCCATGGTTAATGGCCAGACGTAGCAGAGTTAGAACATCCTTCTCACAGCCAAGGGAAAGACAAAGATGCATAGAGAGATCTGGTGTTCATCCCAAAGTTCCTTCCCACATTCTGGGATTGTTTCTCTCGCATTTTGAAGCCAGCTTGGTCCTAGGAAAATTGTGACTATCATTTCATCACTTGCTGGGTGCTTTACATACATTATCTCACAGTCCCTTAAAGAGACGGTATAGCATAATGGCAGATCTAGGGCCCCAGAGTCAAATGGCTGGATTCAAGTTCATACTCCCGCCTTTCACCCTCCATATGACTGTCGGCAAGTCACTGAGTGCTATGAAATGGGAGGTTCAAATTCTGACACTACAGAGTGGCTGTAAAGATTAAAAGAGATAACCTATAGGAACACTCAATAAATGTTAATTCCTATTATTAAGTACTGTCATTGTTCCCACTTTATATATTACATCCCACTTTTAAAAGAAACCTGAGATTCAGAAGAGCTAAATAACACATTCCAGTCACACAACTAATTGTGGGAAACAGATTCCAGTCCAAGGTTTAGCCAACAGAAACCCTCCCCCACCCACCTGACCTCGGCACAACTGCCTGCCTCACAATCTGGAGCCACACTGCTTTTGGGGCTTTCATTTTCAGTTCAGACTTCTGCCTTTCAGTTTCCTTCCAGGAACACCATATCCCCTATGTCCCCCTTCTGCCCAGAGCTCCACTTTAAAGCCTATCTTCCCCAGAGAGCACCATACAGTTCAGACCAAATCTCTTCCTTCAGCTCCAACCCTGACGGTCCAACGCAACACAGGCCATGCCTCTCTGCTCAAATATCAACAGCCGGTGGTGACTTCATTCCTTGGCCTCCATTTATTCAACAATAGCATCAGAGACAGACTTTCAAGTACTGTGGTCCAGGCTCTGTGTTGGCACTGCTGACACAACCCCAGCTATGGTCCCAGTCCTCACTGAGTCTCTGATCTGGAAAGGAAGGCAGACACATAGATCATTAACACTTACCCTCCAGGGAAGGTGGGCTGGTGTTGATGAACCATGACTTGTGGGAGTGCCATGGTGGGGCTGCTTTAGTTATATCTGGAACACTGAGTCTGATTTCGCCAAGAGGGCATGTGGCAGAAAGCATCCTGGCAAAGAAGAGCCACCAGTGATGGAGCTGATATAAACCCAAGTAGCCATAAGGGGGATGGGCCAGTGCGGCTGGAGTTTGCTGAGCCTGAGGAAGAATGATGGAATGTGGCTGGAGATGGAAGTAGAGCCCAGATGGGGAGGTTTTAAATGCCTACTGTCCTCGTGCTTTGGGTTTTTTCCTGCATGCTACTGATTCTCAAACTTTATCCTCCATCAGAGTCACCTGAAGGCTCGATAAAGAAAAAAATGCAGATTTCTATCCACCCTGTTTTGATTCAGTACATCTGAGGTGGGGCACGCACATAGACACTTCTAACATTCTCAGGTAACACTGAGTTGGCCGCTTCTAGAACCATGCTTTGAAAATGACTGCAGCAGGGGGCTCCTGGGTGGCTCAGTGGGTTAAGCCGCTGCCTTCGGCTCAGGTCATGATCTCAGGGTCCTGGGATTGAGTCCTGCATCGGGCTCTCTGCTCGGCGGGGAGCCTGCTTCCTCCTCTCTCTCTGCCTGCCTCTCTGCCTAATTGTGATCTCTGTCAAATAAATAAATAAAATCTTTAAAAAGAAAAAGAAAAAGAAAATGACTGTAGCAGGCAGCGGGTTAATGGAGAACATCTGGAAACATTTGCATTTCAAGTAGACACACCTTGGTTTCTCCTAAGGAAAGCTACTGAGGAGCCAGTTAGCTCCTCCTTCCCGTCTACCGCCTTCTCTAGCTCTGCCTGGGGCTGGGCCACCACAGATATTGGGCTAAGCCCCATACTGGGGTGTCACCTCAGCAGCGTGTTGAGAAAGCGAGAGTCATTTCTGGCGTTTGCCTTTCCTGAGCAGTGACGCCCCCCCCTCCAATGCCCTAATGTCACTTGTTGGCTGAGGGTCACTGGATCCCCCTGCTGTCCCGACCATACCCCAAAGTGGTTGCTAATGGTTTCTGCAGGTTTTTGTTGTTGCTGCTGCATTTGAATCGGAATGCCTACATTCAGCGTTCCCTCATATAGCTGCTGGGATCAAAATCAACTTTGCTGCCTCTTTCCAATGGGAAATAACCCATGTTCCACCTAAGGTATAAAAACTCCCTTGCAAAAGCAAACAAAATGTCATCTTGAAAAAGATATGTCATTGAGGAGTTGGAAATCAAACTTTAATGACCTCTGCGTACCTCTCTGAGCTCATGTCTTTCCTTTCCCCTCTCATTCTTCCCAGGCTAGCCGCCATGCTACTCATCTGACATCAGGCAAGCCTTGGGGCTTTGTATTGGCTACTCCTTCTGTCTGGAATGTTCTTCCCCCTACATCCACATGGCTTACTCTCTTGAGTCTTTCCAGTCTTTCCTCATTGAAATCTGCTCTGGCAACTTGATTAAAACACCAAACCCCCTTCTCAAAACACACACACACACACACTCACTCATACATACATGCACACTGGGCCCCCTAATTCTACGTCATTTTTCTCCATAGACATATTACCACTTCCCATACTATATATTTTACTGATCTCTTTGTTCATAGTCTGTGTTGTACCCACTAGAATATAAGCTTCATGAACACAGGATTTCTATTCATTATAGGGTAACTCACACCTACAACAATACTTGGAACACAGTAATAGAAACACAATATTTCTTGAATAATTCACACTGGTTCTCCTACACCCTGTTTTCAAGACCTGGGCTTGTTCATTAACTGTCTTGTCCAGAATGGTCAATCAAGCTACTCAATGTCTCTTATCAGTAAAATGAGAATAATATCAGCCTTACCCAGATTTCAGAGCTTGGAGAAGAAAAACCAATATCTAAATTATGAAAAGGCTGTGAAACATGAACTGTAATACAAATGCAAGTTATTTTTAATCATTTTCCAATTTCCCCCAAAGAATATAACAAATATATTCGAAGAAGCCATTACTATAACTAGTATTTTTTTTCAGGCATATTTGAATTGGCACTTTCTTTGTTTTACTGTGTTCATAAATAACTCTTTGTATGTGCTAGAGAAATAGAAATGGGAAAGTTTCTAACAGTGAAAAAAATAAATAGAAATAAATCAAGTGTAAGATTATTCAATCGAGTAGTTTGGTTAATGTATAAACACTAATGAGTGGCACTAAGTTACAAGGAAATTCAGGGGTCGTTCGCTCAATATCATCTGAGTAAAATAATGGGGAAAAAGTAAATGTTCATCAGCTTTATTAATATATATATAGCTCAATGTCCCCAGGCCACCCAAGCTACAAGTTTAATTGCAATCACATTGACATGAATTCATAAAGTCTGCCGGCCTACATGATTATAGACTCCCAACACAACTACAGGCCATCTGCAAAGACTTCCCCAATTAGTCTGAGAATGTATGGGGTACTTCACATTTGCTCATGATTATTTCCCACAGGGTGTTCTGCTGAATGCTACTTGTTGCTGTCCACCATCTTCAGCCCCTAAAGAAGATGTTGTGGGAGCAGTGTATTAGGGCCTGGATAGCCGGATCTCAGTGCTCCAGGGTTTTCACAACCCCCAAAGATCCTCTGGTCTTCTCTGAACTGGAGTCAGGTTTCAGAGTGGTGGGTTGGCCCCTTTCCTTCTGTCTTACCCCTAGACCCTGGGGGATGTGCTAGGAAATGACAACTGAAAAGCCAATAGGCTTTTCTCTTGTTTCATGTCATTCAGTTTAAGGCATGCCTTATACAATGGCCATTATCAGGAAGCATGCCTTCCTATGAGCACACAGAAATCCTTACTGTTTTTTACAAGCCATAAGTAGACTTGATCTCAGATTTCTTGCAAGCTTCGTTGTATTTTTCATGGTGTCTCTGGTGAATTAACCTCCCTAAGAAGCAGACAGACTGTTGAAAAGCAAGAATCAGGTAAAATACATTCCTCAGCTTCAACCAAACCAGCTACAATTCTGTTTGGATTGTGATCAGTGGTGCTGCACACATGGCTGTTTTCCAAAGCGTTCTTGGCTTCCCCATAGCCCAATTCGCACTCCGGGCAAGTGTGGCCCAGTTGTGCCCATTTCTGCTTACCTTTTCCTGGCAAAGAAACATGTGGGCAATTCCCCATTCAAGCAGTAAAGAATGACTTTCAATCTTTTCACCTTTGATGGGAAAGAAAAGATCAGGGCGCCCTGTCTTCTAGAGAAATATAATGGAGGGAACATCTCAGGTAACAGTCCTTGTGACTATTGTTCCTCAGCGGAAAGCTGCTCCCACCTGTTTCCCACCACACAGGCCCCAGTGTCTCCACTCCATGCCCAAGCACAGAGTGTCCGGGGGCTTTGTGGATAGGCTCGTGGGGGGGTCCACCCACTAATAAATGCATGTAGTCTTCTTCTCAACTGACACAGTGGAAGAATCCTCAAATTCAAACACCATAGAACCTCTCTTGAAAATGTACAACGTTTTATTTCATTTTTCTTGGTCTTCACACACACACACACACACACACACACACACATGCATACGCACACCATAAATTCACCTAAAAGCAAGGATTTGTACAATACCTATGAACTGAATATTCAGTGGGGAAAAGACCAGGTGTTATCAGCCCAGACTGGAAGTCAATATGAGATTCAGCTCCACACTGCAGTCCTATGAGTCAGTAAGGTCAAGACAGTTATTTTGAGTTAATGAGAGTCTTCTCTTTCTACCATACTTTAAAGGAGAAGATGATATAATGCCACCAGCATTATTTAACTCCAGGCTTAAATTCAAACTCTCATTTTTTCTTGTGAATAATTTAACAAATTTGCATCTTATAAATTTTTTTTAAAAAAGGTGATAAAGCAAGAAAAGGAAATGACAAAAAACTGAATTCAAGTCACCTTCTTTGATTTCTATTTTGTCTGATTTTTTTTTTTTAAGTTTTATTTATTTATCTGAGAGGGAGCAAGTGAGAGCAAGAACAGAGTGGAGCAGAGGGTGAGAAAGCAGCGGACTCTCCACTGAGCAGGGAGCCTGACTTGGGGCTCGATCCCAGGACCCGGAGATTATGACCTGAGCCACCCTGATGCCCCATTTAGTCTAGCATTCAAAAGCAAACTGACTGGGCTTGTAGGAGATGTTGGATCTGGGATTAAAAATGACAACAAAATGGAGAAGACAAGAGTGGGGAGATAGCACGTGTAAGGAACCTTTATCACTCACAGCTTTTTCTTTCCCTAGGTACTACTGCTAAAACCTACTTGTTTATTCTAAGGTCCAGCACCTTGTCTAGAGGTGAAAAATGATTTGAAGAAAACCATAAGCCATAGTTCTGCTCAACTGCAGTCTAAAGTTAGGGGTTTGAGGAAAGAATAAGGCACATAAAATCGGATCCAGCTTTTGTAGGACATCAAAAAAGGAATTTTCTATTCATTTCTTATACAACCTATCTGTTCATATTAGCATACAATCATTTCAGCCTCTCTAAATAAAACGTTTTTAACCTTCAGAACAAACAAACAAAAAATAGAGTCATGGCTAATTTAGAACTTTTTGTGAAAGTGTAACATTGAAGATTGGTGTGTATGCTTTATTTACTACTTTAAATAAGAAAAGACTTATTTCTTTAAAATGGGAGAGGGCACCTGGGTGGCTCAGTTTCTTAAGTGTCTGCCTTTGGCTCAGGTCTCCCTCATCAGGCTTCCTGCTCAGCGGAGAGTCTGCTTCTCCCTCTCCCTCCACCCCTCCCCACACTCCTGCTTCTGTGTGTGCTCTCTCTTTCTCTCTCTCTCTCTCAAATAAATAAACAAAATCTGAAAAAGAAAACACCAAAATTCAGTAAATTAAAAAAATCTCGTGGAAATTAATGTTTATTTCATTAATTCCTTTTATATCTTGAAAATTTTCTTTTAATATAAAATTATTTAATTGCAAAGTGAAACAATTATTCCTTAAACCCTTCCATTTACCTTAATTCTCTCAATGGTAAAACAAATCGTGTCAATAAATGTTACTTTTTTGATTTTTTATTTACATAATTTCTTTGTTTATGATACAAGAACTGAACATTCACGGGAAGTAATCACAAAGTCAATACAAGCTGAAAGACATTCCTGAAATGTGGATAAAACCACTTAAAACTTGGCAAAAATTGAGCATAACATCTTAGTTTCTAAAAAACAATACAAGTTGCTAAATATTCTTTTTGTGTTAGAGTTATCCAGAGAAACAGAACTAACGTGATCTACAATTGACCCTTGAATGACATAGGTTTGGACTGCGCAGATTTACTTCTATGCAGATTTTGTGCAGTTGCAATTGTGAGTGTATTTGATCTTCTTCTGATTTTCTTTTTTTTTTCTTTTAAAGATATTATTTATTTATTTGTCAGAGAGAAAGAACACAAGCAGAGGGAAAAGCAGCAGGCAGAGGGAGAGGCAGGCTCCCTGCTGAACAAGGAGCCCGATATGGGACTTGATTCCAGGACCCTGGGATTATGAACTGGGCCAAAGGCAGACGCTTAGCTGACTAAGCCACCCAGGCATCCCTCTTTCTGATTTTCTTAATAACATTTTCTTTTCTCTAGCTTCCTTCATTGTAAAAATAGACTATATAATACATATAACTTACAAAATATATGTATGTCCACTGCTGATGTTCTCATCAGGCTTCTGGTCAACAGCACGCTATTAGTAAAGTTTGGGGAGGAGAAAGGTATACATAGATTTTTGACTGTCCAGGGGGGTTGCCACTCCAAACTCCGAAGGTGTTCAAGGGCCAACTGTACAGAGAGAGACTTTAAGGAACTGGCTCACAGGATTGTGGAGGCTAATAAATTTAAACTGGTTAAGTCAGGCTGCAGAGTCATTTTAGAGTTGATGTCACAGTCTTGGGTTTGAAATCTGCAGGGCAAGCCGTCAGGCTGAAAACTCAGGTAGGGTTTCTAGGTTGTAATCTTACAAAATTACAAAATTCCTTTGCCTTAGGGCACGTGGGTGGCTCAGTTTGTTAAAAATCTGACCCTTGAGCGCAGCTCACATTTGGATCTCAAGTTCCTGAGTTTGTGTCCCGTGTTGGAGGAGCCTTTGGTGTGGAGCCTACTTTAAAAAAAAAAAAAAAATTACTTTTTCTTCCCAAAACCTCAGACTTGTTTGTGGGGCCTTCAACTGATTGGGAGAGGCCCACCCAAATTATGGAGGATGATCTGCTTTACTCAGCCTGATTGTAAATGTTAATCACACTTAGAAAACACCTTTATAGCAACATCTATGTTGGTGTTTGACCAAAGAACTGGACACCATAGCCTAGCTGAGTTGACACGCAAAATTAACTATCACCATCCTAAAAACAATTTGTATGCTAGGAGTAAAGGTAAGAGTTGGAATTCCCTTAACAACTCCTTTCCCACAAGAAGCATTATCCATTATGAACTATCTAATACAGACTTCATAGAAAGAAACTCTGTCTTCAAGAATAAGAATATGTTTGTGTGTGTGTGTGTATATGTGTGTAAAAGAGAGTTAGCAAAATAATAATGACTTTAAGTTAGTATTTCCATTTGATTATAAGTTTTAAGGAAGTATCTTTTATTCACTTGTTCTCAGTCTATGGGATTTGATGTGTAAATAGATTTATATTACTATTAAAACTAAAAAAAAATCATTGTTAAAAACTGTAAAAAAAAAAACTTTTTAAATTAAATGGCTGCCTGATGATGGTGACTTATCTTGT
Source organism: Mustela nigripes (assembly GCF_022355385.1). Classification (NCBI taxonomy): domain Eukaryota; kingdom Metazoa; phylum Chordata; class Mammalia; order Carnivora; family Mustelidae; genus Mustela; species Mustela nigripes. The sequence goes on from NC_081571.1 coordinate 16,028,351, forward strand.
AATGAACTAACCTCCATACACCTAATTTTACACATTCTGTTTTAAACAAAGATGCTATTTCAAGGCACAGAGAGCCCCTACAGCACACAGACTGCACGCAGGTGAAGAGAGGGTGGCTCATGAGGAAAGGGTCAGCACTGAGTAAGCCACATTTCTATAACTTCTCTACCAATGACACTTTTCCCTGTGAAGCACAGATAGTTAGAACTTGAGCAGAAAGTAGCATTCTTATGAAGTTCTTCAATTCTTAATGAATTTCCATTGGAAATTAAGGGGGAAATCCTGGAATGGTGACAGAGGGATGCAAGGCAGACAACCCAGAATCTACTCATCAAGTACTGGCAGAGGCACCTGTCAAAACCTACCCTTGGTTTTGGCTCAGGTCATGATCTCAGGGTCATGAGACAGAGCTCCACATGGGGCTCCACACTCAGCATGGAGTCTGCTTGACATTCTCTCTTCTTCTCCTTCTGCTCCTCCCACTCATGTTCTCTCTCTAAAGTAAATTAAAAAAAAAAAAAAACTTAAAAAATAATAAAGTAAAATATGCAAATAGCTGGCTGACTCCTGAATCCCATGCTCAAAGGAGACTGAAGATCTCCAGCAGAAAACAACAGCTGGAAGACTAAAAGAACTGGGGGAATGTTCCAGCTGTTACCTAACACAGAAAAGAAAGAATTTAGAGTTTGAGTCCTGCCAATAACTTTGAAGACTAGAAGGAAAAACCTGAAATATTAAAAGATGACAATCTAGTGTAGCCAATATGACTTGTCGTGGCTTTCGGTTTTGTCCCAGAAGACCAGATCAGTAATGAAATGGGTAACTGTGGTCTAGACCACATAAATGTGGGATGGATATATCACCATTTGGTGAACTATGATGAAGAATAATTGTCAGCAGATTCTGAGCCATGATCGATCTGTGTCAAAGGCAACAAGGTATTTTCATTGAGCTGCTCTCTGGTAAAATAGGGAACAGCTCTTTTCTTTTACACAGTGGCCATATGGAAGAAAGAGAAATAGTGAATCTCTAATCATAAAGATCCAGATTCAAATGGCCTTGATAAATTGAGGGAGTGCTTAGGATTTAATAGAATGTGATTCCATGGACAAATGCTTAGGAAAGTGGATCGTAAAGTATAAAAACAAACAATAAAGCAAGTGATAGACTAGGAGAGTGGTTCTTAAATTTTTAGTCTCAGAACCCCTTCATTCCCTAAAAAAAAACTACTGTGAACTTCAAAGAGTCTTATGTGTATGAATTACATATGTTAGAAATAAAAATGGGGAAAATCTTAAATAGATGTAATCATTTCAAAATAACAGAAATTTCATTGTATATTAACATAAATAACTTTTTTAACACACCCACAAAATAATTTTTGTGCAAAACGAAGTAATGGCTGGCATTCATGACATTATTTTACATTTTTGCAAGCCTTTTAATATCTGACCTATTAGAAAACAGCTGGAGTCTTGTGTCTGACATTATAGTCAATATATTGAAATACTGCATATCATGTAGCTTCTGGAAAAAGTCTCCACTCATGAAAGACTGTGAATGAAAACTACAAATAACATCTCAGTATTATTATGAATGTAGTTTTAAATTTGTAGTCCATCTGAAATGGTCTCAAGGACTCCAGGGAATCACCTTCACAGAGAGTTCACATGGGACATGAATATTCTCACAGTCTGGATCACTTCTGAGACTTCCTTTGACTTATTTTTTTCTAGGTGTCCTTATCACCAGCCTTTCAATCTTCTTTCTTACAGATTTCAGGCCATTCCACAGAATCAGTCATAACTTGCCATGAATCTATAGTATCTCCACACCTCTGGCCATCTCTCTTTCTAACCCAAGTGGACAACCAGACAGATGTATCACTTGAAATTCTGACCACTGGGAGAATTTCCCTTCTGGGTCACCTGTTAGTATCTTAGTATCTTAGTACTGCAGTATCCCACTTTGGACTGATTTCAATACATTGCATAGAAATATCTCGAAAATAGACTTGAATATTCTCCTCAGCTCTTATGAGGTCATAGCTTCAGGATGAAGGAGAAGTAGGTAATGCAGCAAAAACAGATGCACCGACAGTATAAGCCACCGGATTTGCAACATACTGGTGCCTTCAACACTTATTCGAACTTAATTTTATAATTGATAATGATCAACTACCCAAATTTATGGCTCAGTGGGCCATATAACATCCTGCTTATGATTAAAAACTCTATTTGCATGGTCCTTGGTATCTCTTGGGCCCCATAGCAAACCAAGGTTCTTTCCTTTAAAAAAGAATAAATATTTTCTGAAAACTACAATTCTGCTCCAAAACTCAAGGGACTTGCACTGTGATTCTCCTAACCGGTCTTTCCACAAGATCCCTAGAGTATCCCAATCTATCATAGTGAATTTTGAACAATGTTAGATTCACTGTGATATAAAGTCCAAGTAGTAGAACTGCTTACAGTGCAGCCTGGTTTTGTTGCTTCCAAATGTGATAAATTGTTGTCTTCAAAAAGCTTCTTTCTTAAGTGGTGGGAGTTTTGCAAACTTGGTTTTCACTTTGGATGTAATATCCTAACATGTCCTATACTACAGAAGTAACCAGAAATTTCTCTGAGATGACAGGCACATAAATTTTCATTGGGTTTATACTCCACCATAGACAGGAATACATCTTACCAGGTGTTAGAGCCTATTGTGATATAACAAATCACTCTAAAACTTAGTGACTTAAAATAACAAAAACCATTTCATTCTTTCAAGCTTTGGTGAGTCACAAATGTGGGGAAGATCTGGCTGGCCAGTTCTAGCTCAGGATGTCTCATTGGAGTTGCAGTCAGATTATGGCCGGAATTAGAACAGATGAGCTGGTGAAACCGCTGGGGGAAGCTCAGTATCCCTCTCTTCATGCAGTCTCAGGTCTGTTTGGATTATCTTTCCATTTCCTTGTAATACAGAGTTCTTTTGCAGGTGAAGCCTTCAGGCACAAATATTCTACTAAATAAAATGGAAATCACTGCATATTTTATGACCTTTAGAAAACCACATCTGGCTGAACCCAGATAGAAAATCCCATCTAGCTTCAGGGAAGGGAGCACAGACTCCACCTCTAAGAGTGTCAGAATCCCATCATAAGAAAAGCAGGTGGGGCTGCAGATATTGTAGCAGCCATTTTGGGAAAATACCGTCTGTCAAACCAGGTATCAAGGGTATGTACTAATTCCTATTGAAAAGGTGTTGTAACATGATATTATTAATACAGGAAACCAGAGCGATATGTACCAATAAGATGATTACAGTTTAAATTATGGCAGTCAATGGGAGATTTGCACTGTTCTGAGGTAAATTGGCAAAAGTATACTGCTGTGCCTTTCAGGTGAAAGTAGATTGCTTCTGGTATTCTCTGTTTGTTAAATAGTTTCAGATAAAACATTTTCCAGAAAAATAACTGCAAAGCAAATGTTGGAAAGTGATGATTTTAAAAAATATATTTTATTTATTTTTTGACAAAGAGAGAGAGAGAGAACTAGAAGGGGGAGTGTCAGGGAGAGGGAAAGGGAGAAGCAGGCTCCCTGCTGAGCAACCTGCAGTGGGATCAATCCCAGGACCCTGGGATCCTGACCTGAGTGGAAGGCAGACAGTCAACTGACTGAGCCACCCAGGTGCCCTGATGATTTGTTCTAGAAAAAAAGACTTCATCTAGAACAATAGACATAATTTCAGTCACCACCTGATTGGTTTGTAATAGTCTCTGGTCATGTCATTCTCCTAGACCCTTTCATATTTTCCATGGAGAAATAAGTTACTTGTTTGGAAATAAAATAGACATTTCTGAATATTTTATGGCTTTGGATATGGTGCTAATATCTGTTGAAGCTCACCTTGGGGTGCAGTACTGCTTATATTAGACTTTTTTAGTTTCTTTAATTTTAATTTATTTATCGATTTTGGGGGGCCGGGGGTAAGGGAGAGGAAGAGAGAGAATCTTAAGCAGCTCCATGCCCAGCATAGAACCCAACACAGGGCTTGATCTCACAGCCCTGATTTCATTACCTGAGCCAAAATCAAGAGTTGGTCCCTTAACCAACTGAGTCACCCAGGTGCCCCTATATTAAACTTTTTAGCAGTACAGTCTTGAGTCTTCTGTTTGCCTCCCCTCCCATGATAGCACTACTCCTTTTATCAGAGAGTTACTGTGGGGAATTTTCCAGCAACCAAGTTTGTCTTTGCAGCTATTCCTTCAGGAACCAAAAAAATAACTATGGTATAGAAATATACATAGACATTGGAATCTCTTGTGAAACAGATTTTGGCCCAAACTCCACTTAATTCTTAACCTCCAAAAGCTTTCACCTCCAAAAGCTTTCACAATGATTTTCTGTGCCTTAAAGGATTCACATAATTAAAAGCCAGTGGTCAATAATCCCCACAGTTCTTAGTATTTATTTCCCCAATTCAGGTTTTTCTGGCAAGTAGCTATAAATCTCTTTGAGTATCTGTAGAAGAAAACTTATATAGTATATGATTATTTCCATGTCTTAGGGTCTTTCCACAAGGATTTGTGAATTGGTTCATATCTGGGAGTCAAGTGGCCATCACTGTCATTCATGTGCCTCAAATCACACCTTCATTTCCTGATTTACATTGTTTGTTTGTTTTTTTGCTTGAAGTTTTAAAAATTAAGCAAGACTTTACAAGCCTGCCCATGTTTTGGAGTCCTAGGGATCCCATGATCAATTAACCACCAACAAATATTCTCATGGGTCTAACAATTGTGATTACTGAACTAAGCTATTATTTATTTCAGTAATAGATCATTGGTTTTTAGTGATTAATTACTGCCACTGGTACTCTGCCAGCTGGAGATCCCATCATCTCCAAGTCAGAGACTCTGTTTCAAAGCCAGGATCTTTAGAAGTTTTCACCTGGGCCTAGCAGAGACATTTGTTCCTGAACATTCTTCAAAAATATTTGTTTTTACACAGTTGATATATATTTTAGTCCTTAGTTAAGGAAGTGTCCTTGGGGGCCCTTTCTGGATACATGATAAAGGGGAAGGTGAAAAATCAAAGTCATCTAAACTCAATTAAAAATTCAGCAAAACTCAATTAAAAATGCTTATCTGCTTAAGCCTTGGATTCCTCCACTCCATTATCTAAGGAATTTCTGGTATCTCAACCTCATTTTGTATAGGCATCATTGAAACTAGCTGGAAAGAGAAAAAGGTAGAGCTTTGGTCAAATACTGTCTCACAGTGGGCTGCCAGTGTCTAATAACCCCATGATTATTTCTCAAGTGTATTGTATTGTACTGTAAAACCCAGCAAACCAAGAATTACTTTTTCCATATTACTTTGAGGTTGAGGTTTGGAATACTAATTAAATACACTTGTGCTGACTAGGAGCACCTAGGGAGGATTTGAAGGAAGAGAGAATAAAAGTAGATCACTAACTATACACAGTATAAAAGCCATTAAAAGCTTAAAGGCAAGTATCAAAATAAATTGAGCTGAGAACCAGACCTTTGAAACATTTTATCATGAAATATAACACTGAGAATTTTCTAAATTTTACGAACACAGAGCAAAAAGTGAGAGTTTTCTGGAGTGTTAATAAAATGAAATAAACTTTGTTAAGTTTTTCTTTTCTGTATACTTGATAACATACATATTAGTATGGTAGTGCAAATAATTTACAAAATAAACATGAAGAGAAAGGGTATTTGCTTTAAAAAAATTTACTGATGGGAACACCTGGGTGGCTCAGTCAGTTAAGCAGCTGACTTCAGCTCAGGTCATGATCCTGGGATCCTGGGATCCTGGAGTCCTGGGATTGAGTCCCGCATTGGTCTCCTTGCTCAGCAGGGAACCTGCTTCTCCCTCTGCCTGCTTCTCCCTCTGCTTGTGCTCTCTCTCTGTCTCTGAGACAGATAAATAAATTGAAGAAAAAAAGTTTTTAAATTTACTGATGGAGTGTATTTTCAAAAAAGTCTGAATACTACTGATCTAAAAGATGGAGCACGATGCCAAAAATTATTGTGTACAGTACTTCAGTTTAAAAAACAAGCAAAATTCACATATATATATTATGAATTTATAAATGCATCCACATGTGTATTTCTGTAAGTATTGTCATTGTTAGACAATTCTGTGCCAATGGCTCAACTCACCAGATATGAACATATAGCTGCGTACTTATATTTTCAGTCATTTATTTTCATTCACCTCATCTATGATTTTGGCAACCACTGCATGACAATGATATAAGTTAAGAAAAAATTTATCAGTGTTCTCCTTCAAAAGGGATTTGAATAATGTATGTAAGAGGTATGATTAACAATGGACCAGAAAGACCAGGTAAAACCTATTAGACACAGTTCAAATCCTGCATTGGGGTTTCAGCCAAACCTCCAAAGCTTTTGGAGGCTTCAGTTCTTTTTTTTTTTTTTTTTTTCCCCAGCCACATTCTTAAATATGCAAAACCTTCTTATTAAGCAAAAGGGCTTAATCTCAAAAATGAATGCTTCTAACTTTCATTCTTCATTATATGGTCTTGTGATGGATAGAACTATAGCAGCTCTGAAGATTATTTCTATAAAAATAATTCTGGAAAACACATAAGAAAAGACTGTGGATCTTTATATTAAATCAGTTAAATCAATGAGTATTAAACAAAGTCAGATAGTTTTCCTAAGAAATATAAATCACCTAATAGTAATGCATTAAAACAGTGCACATACTACAAAAAATATAATACCCTATACAGTACTTTTCAATAGGCTTTCTTATTTTCTTAAAAATGAAATTGGAATTACTATCTATTTTTGACTCAGCCATATTTTTTAAAGTCATAATTTAATAGAGATATTTTACCCTAAATCCCTCTATTTCTCAAAAGTTTCATACCTTTCCCATGACATTTTCATCACCCTACCAGAGGAGAGATGATGAAACTTGGAACATAAAATCATTAGCCAAAATGAACTCATGTAGAGATATTCAAATCATAATAGGATATGGATATTGAATGATTAGGATTTATAAATACCTAAAATATTTTAACAGATTCTTTCCAATTTTTTCCCAACTAGATTGATTCTTAAAAATGCAATAAAAGATCTAAGATAATGTAAAGCAGTGCATCTGCTAATCCAAAAAATTAAGACTACAAGAAGACAACCTAAGTGGTAAAGGTGTCTCCTTAGAAATAATTCACTAGATAGAAACTCACAGAAACAAATTTAAGGCATTTGTTGTTCAGAAGCCAATAAACACCTCCCCTCTGAATATTGCTAACTCTGAGAAGATAGGCTACTTTGAATTGATGTGAAAAATTTGCAAACTATGTATTTCAGTCCGGTTGGCTAACCTCTAGACTTACTTTTATTGCTCTAATATTATCTTTTATAGCATACAATATGAATTACATAAATGGCATATATTTGGGTAACAAGGGGCTTTACCAAAAGTAAAGTAACTTGATAGTACCTTCTTTTGAGTACCGTCATTCATAATAAATTATCAGCTGCTCTCTCTGTCAGTGATCACAGGTTTCTAGGCCTAAAAGGGTAAGGATTCTGTTTTCTCCTATATTTTCCTATGGTTTCTCCTATGTTCTTCCACGGACAATAATGATAACAAAGCAACAGCAACCCAATACTCACTCAGTTCTTGCTAGGGGGGTGCCAGAATTTTAGCAATTTCATGTAATACGTACTCTCAGAACTGCTCTAGGAGGTAGCTACTTTCCAGGGTCTGGTACAGGTGAGGAAAAGAAGGCTAAAGGAAGGTTAATCAGATTACCCAAAGTCAAACAGCTGTCACTGTCGGACGTGGACTTTGAGCTGATCCCAAAGTTCATGCCCTTAACCACCACACTGTATTGCACATACTGGAAAGGAAATGCAGTATCTGTTATCAAGAAGAGAATGGATTTTACAGACTCTGATGTTTGCCTCCGACTCATTTTCTCTTCTATACAATTCTAATGACAACACAAACAGTCCTTGGGCGAGTTCTCTCTAGATCTCTCATGCTGCATTGGTAAGTACTTGCAAGAAATCATGGCTCACACACTCTGGTTCCCTTTACTGTTGGATCTGAATGTTGGTCTTGGTGGTCTTAAAAAGAGGAAAAGGAGCACTGAAGCTGGCCTCGTGGTGCTGATAGTCTGGTTTCAAACAGGATAAAATAAATAAGTAACTAAGTAAATAAGTAAGTAAATAAATAAATTTTTAAAGATTAAAAAAAAAATAAAAATAAAGAGATCATGGCTCGCTTTTCCTCTGTCATGCTGCAAATGAGGTGTGTACAATGCTGCGACACCCAGAATCCAGACCCTCTATCCAAGGCTCATGCAAGTCCAGGATGGAAGAAAATCTGGGGATTGTTAGGAGAGTATGATTGTGGAGAATAAAAATTTATACAGTACGTTTCTTCTCAAGTATAAGTTGACAGACTTATAGTCTTTAATACTTTATAAAACATACATTAGTTATGCAAATTGATCTATAAAAATAAATTATAAAAATAAAGTGATATTTATAGAAAAAGCTTCATTAAAATTTCCCTTTGAACACCTAAAATAGTATCTTCCTATAGTTATTATTCAATGAACAGATATTTCTAGTATTTTTTAAGAGACAGCATATTCTTTGTTTACCGGTGTCAGCAACACATTTATTTGATAAATATGTCTAAGTATTACTAAATCAACTCAAGTAGTTCTTTTTTTAATTACCAGTTTAAGATACTAGTATATTTAACCATTAAAAGATGAGAGAATGTTTTAAATAACATTTTTTTTTCCTCAGTGATTTGCAGGGAATTCAGGTAGGGATGGCTATGAAAAATGAGTCCATCTTCGTATGTTCAGTGCACTATATATAAATAAAATTAAACAAGGGGCTCCTGGGTCTCAGTTGGTTAAGCGTCTGATTTCAGCTCAGGTCATGATCTCAGGGTCCTGGGATGGAGCCCTGTGGAGAGCCTGTTTCTCCCTCTCCTTCTACCCCCCCACCTCCTTGTGCTCTCTTTCTCAAATAAATCAATAAAATCTTTTTAGAAAATAAAAAATAATTTTAAACTTGTCAACAGTTAAGACTAGTCACTAAATAATAGAATGGAAAAGAAATATTAAATCTTTGCATCAAAATAATGCCATTTGGCAAATGATGCTAAAAATAAGTGTTTTGTTTTATACATTTCATGAATTTCTCAAATGCATATACTATATCTAATGATATCTTTTCTTTAAGTCTTTTCTGCTACACTTTCTTCCTCATCAAAATTCACATAAGCAACAAATTAATGTATTTGATATTTTAGCATAACAGTTTGATCTTTTCTGAACCCAAAACAGGACCAGAATTGGGATGTTTCCTTGGATAAAGTCCTTTGTGTGATATAGAAAAAAATCCCACACATTTGATCTTATTCTTCTTTTTCACTACAATATAATTCTGAAATAGCAATCCTGGCCAAGATCTCAACATTATACAGGTTTATGACTGGCGATGTGCCATAAAAGTAAGGGTTGTTAAACTTCCATGTTTCCAAATATATATGTTCTTCAGGAAAAATGACAGTAGGCCTTAGCAAATTCAATCTCATTGAAAATTATTCTATAAGACACGTAATAAAAAAGCATTGATGTGAAAACTTGTGCAGAATGGACAGAAATACAAAATAATCCAGTGAGCAGACAAATTCTGAGCTACAGAATGCAAGGTTGGTTAGATCCATGTCAAGTAAAATATAGCTAGATCTCCTCTCTTCGCTTCACCCAGTATGCACATTTTCATTCTATCAGTTCATGTATAACCATTTTGTTATTTTCCTTAGTGTCTAATCATCACTAAGAAAGAAATAATAGCAAAGTTGTAGGTGTGGATTTTAGCATAATAAAATTGATTTGGAACAGAAAATTTTAAAAATTACAAATATGAAAATATTTTTCATCTACATAAAACATAAATAGAAAGCCATTTTTTTAACTGAATTTTCCTGCAATGTAGGAAAATATTTCAAAACCATGCCATACCCTTAGGAAGTCCAAACAGTTGCAGTCCAATGTGTAACTGTTGTTGTCAATGCGATGGTGGTGTGGACATTGATCTCAATCGAGAACATTTTTCAAAATGAAGGCTGAGCTCACATTTCTTCCCACTGTGGTCTCTTATCTCTCAGTCTTTAAAGTTACATAAGCAGCTCATCTGTATTATCAAAATTATCACTAAAATAAGACATCTTTTAAATCTCTCTCATCCATCACTGCCAAAGTGATTGTCTCATTTCAGCTGCCCCGCCAAAGAAATTTGAGCTGATTCTTTTCCATTTTCTGCAAAACATGCTCTGCCTCATGACCCACTTTGAGTTTTCCTGGTTAGTCCACTGACAGTATACTCTTCTCCATAATACCAAATGAAAAGGCTAGGCTTTGAGACTGAAAAACAAAATATTATCTACATGAATCAGGGTACATGACCCATACCAGAAATTGGCAAAACGCTGAAGATGACATTCTCAGCTTCTCACTGTTCTTAAATTTTCACTGAAACACTCTACTGGATAGGGCCTTGAATTTGGGTTCTGAGACTGGTTAAGCATCTAAATCTTGCTGAGTTTTGATTTCCACACATAGATATAGATATCCACACATAATGTGATAAGCAATCCATGGTTATTTAGGAGAGCAAGTAATATGTATAAAAATGTTAGTTAATTGTAAAGTTATTAAAGTTACTCTAAAGTGCTATTATTGTAGCTGGTGACTGTGTAACTAAGGCCACACAATGGTCAAGACAAACATGTATCTACTCCTGTTTGTGGATGGTAAGCTGGCTGTGCGACACACATTTTGAAGAACACAAATTCATATTGCAGAATTAAGTTGGAAAGTGGCACTCAGAAAAAGACACTCATCTAGTTTTACCTTCTCATGAGTGTAAAAACTCCCTCCTGACTTTGGTTCAATTCAAACGATGGCTCTTTACCCTCCATACGGAATAGGCACAGGGCTCGATGCTAAGGGTCAACAGGAATCGACACTCGGGCCAGTTCTCCCTATAGCCCACGTTCTGCCTGAAGAGCTCCCAAGTTTCTACTTCTTCCTTTAGATACAGTGTCTGCAAAATTATCAAGGTCAGAAAATACTTAAAAACAAAACCAAAATAGACATTGATCTGGCAGAAATGCCGGGTGTGAAGAGAACTTTAATGCAAACCAAAGCCTGTATTTTGGTCAGATGTAAGCAGGTCGTGAAGTTCCTCTCCACAAAGAAAGGAACAAAGTCTGAGGGAGTACTGTTCTCTGCAAAGTTGCTGAAATTCATAACTGTAGATGGAGGGTTGGAAGAGTTTCCGACTATTAAAATTGTCTTCCAGGGGTGCCTGGCTGGCTCAGTTACAGAGCATGCAATTCTCTCTCTCTCTCTTTTTTTTTTTTTTTTTATGATTTTATTTATTTATTTGACAGACAGAAATCACAAGTAGGTTGAGAGGTAGGCACAGAGAGAGAGGTGGAAACAGGCTCCCCGCTAAGCAAAGAGCCAGATTTGGGGCTTGATCCCAGTTCCCTGGGATCATGACCTGAGCCGAAGGCAGAGGCTTAACCCACTGAGCCACCCAGGCGCCCTGAGCATGCAATTCTTGATTTCAGGGTTGTTAAGTTCAAGGCCCATGTTGGGTCAACAGTTAAGACTAGTCACTAAATAATAGAATGGAAAAGAAATAGTAATCTTTTGGTCAATAATCTCTAGATTATTTAGAAATAAAATAAAATCTTAAAAATGGCTTCCTTAGTGTATCAGTTTTCTAGGGCCATAAAAACTAAATACAAAATGGGAGTCTTAAAACAACAAAAAGGTATTCTTTCAGAGCTGTGGAGGCTAGAAGTAAAAACCAAGGCATTACTAAGATGATATTCCCACTGAAGGATTTGGGGAAGAATCTGTCCTTCCACCTCATTGCTGGGGCTCCTGACAATCTCTGGTTTATACATGCATCATTTCAATCTCTGCCTCCACCTCCACGTGACCTTGTGTCTTCTCTGTATTTCTGCATCCAAATCCTCCTCCCCTTTCTCTTATAAATGTATCAGCCTCAGTTTTACACCTTATTCTAATCCAGGATGCCCTTAACTTGATTACGTCTTTTTGGTTCAAAACCTTCTCAGAAGCCTTACAGACATAATCTGAAACCAGGCCCCACACCCCGAGGTCAGAGAGAGAGCAAAGAAAGAGGTAGACCTCTCCCAACTGGCAGATGGTTTAATAAACAAGGGAAAGTGTGTTTAATAAACCAGGGAACTTACATATGAAACTTGCCTTGGGCAGCTGCAAGATGAGATCTCTGAATCCACCTGCCAAATTGTAAAAGTTTACATAGAGGTTCTAACATGAACTGTCCAGATGAACTCAATGCCACATTACTCTCACAAGGTTGTGTCCTTGATAGACTTCTGGAAGCAGGTAAGTCCAGCAGAATGCAACGACAGGGAAAGGGGTAAAGAGCCTCTGATTACCAGGTTCTAGCTCAGAGGTCAATTGGAGGTCATGTCCTCTGGATGACCTCCCCCAACACATCTGCAAAGACCCCATTCCCAAATAAGGCCACATTCATAGTTACTGAGGACTAACACTTCAGGGTATCTTTTGGGAGGACATAATTCAAACCACTATACCTAGTAAAAGGATTTCATTCAAGATAAAACAAAGGGAATTAAGGATTAGTGATTCAAGTACTAAATCAGACCTATGTGTATTTCTTGAAAACCAGTTTTAATCTAAGTATAAAATCTTTTAGAAAAGTATTATATATTGGGACACCTGCTTGCTCACTCGCTCTCTCTCTCTGTCTCAAATAAATAAAAAAAATCCTAAAAAAGTAGTATATATTATTCAGTTTTATACCCACAGAAAATATTAAAAAGTCTAGAGAAAATGTTAAACATGAACAAAATAACAGGTGAAATAAAGAATACAATAAAGGAGTTCAAGAGTCACATAAATTTCATGAAAAAAAAAAAGAATATTTGAATCAGAAAGTATGGTACTATCCCAGAAATAAACAGGAAATTATAAAGAGATAAAAGACAAAGGGAAAGCTAGGAGATATGGAACATTGAAATAAAAGTGTCAATCTATCCAGAAGATAGAATTCCCTGAAGGAAAGAAAAATTTAAAAAGTGCAGGAAATATCTGACAAATAAAGAAAATAAATTTCCTAGGTTCAAAGGAAAATGAATGGTCAAGTTGAAAGTTTTTACAGAGATCAACCAGGGAAAACAACACAAGGACACATTATGGTGACGTTTAGGAATATCAAAGACAAAGAGAAAACTCAAAAATATTTCAGAAAGGAAGAAAGGAAGAGAAAGGAAAGAGAGGAAAGAAAGGAAGAGATGTCCATATGATTCTCATGGACATCAAACTTGCACTCCTGAATTAGATTCCTTCTGTTTTAAATGTAGAAATTTAACTGAGAAAATAAGAGAGCCCCAAACGTTGACATATCTGGAAAGATCAGAGCAAGTTATGCTGATAGAAGATACTCTCAATATTTTTCTTTATCTTGAAACATGTAAATAGTTTAGCCCAAGTATATTCACACATTCTTTTTGCCCCATCCCAAAGGTTTTTCTTTAATAAATATTTTCATAAAATTTTATTCTTTTGAATGTTTTGCCAGACATAAATGCTACAAAGCCATTGTTATCCCCAATTTCATTCTGTTGTGGCCTAGAATATAAATTTACTCAATTAAAAATAGGAATGCCAACAAAAAATTCTTCCCATAAGTCAAGAAATTCAAAATGGCCATTGTTTAATTTCAAATTGTTTGCTTTGAAAATTGAAACTTTAGCTTTTTGATTTTCTATGATTTGATTTATGCAGTTCTTCCTCTGCTTCTGTAGTAATAATTTCAACTGTCCTCTTTGTTTATGATCTATGTTTTCAACAATTGAAATTAACCAAAATCCCTGAAAGATTAAATCTTGCCAAGTTCAGTATATTGAATATTTTGATAAAAAGTTTCCGAGTAATTTTGAACAAGTTGCAATACAAAATTTTGGTAAACTCATTTACAAAATACAAGTTCTTTTTTTTTTTTTGTGGCACACTGAGGTGGTAAGAAGTTGACAAAGTAGTTCTTCAAATTCAGTATCTTTACAAGTGAATTGATTGATGATGGCCCATAAAGAGAGAAAACGTGTACTATCACATTAAAGCATTTCCTAAATTCAGCATTAGTGTCTTCACAAATATGTTGTAGTTCATGTATTCTACCCACGTATACATAAAAATATTTGTAAGTTTTGACAAGTCTCAACTTCAACTTCAGTTGGTAGACTACCAAAGACTGTACCGGCATCTGCGAGCTATGTGTGCCTGACAACCAATTCCAGATCTCATTCTGCTCAGTCTCTTAATTTAGTCAGCTTTTTTTCTTTATATCATGATACCACACTACACCAAAGTTTATATTCAAATAATTGTATCTTCAATGTTGAAAGTTTTAACTATACTTATAATAAAATTTACAATAATTGGCAGGTATTTTATCTTCTTTTTAGTGAACATCTGAGTCCTTATTTTGATTGCATAAATTGAAATTTTTCTATTTGAATCACTTAATGACACTGATTATGACACTGATGCATCCTTCAAGTGTTTGCCAAATTCCTCTAATAACAGGTGCAACTTACTAAACAGCTGTCTTTCACTTCTTATGCAAGCACAGGAAACCACAGAGTCTAAAATGAGTAAAATAAATTTAGATGAACAAATTTTGATCTAAATGAATAATCATGTAATACAAATTAAATACGCCTCTTGCTCCTTTTCATGTTAAACTATCATCTTTGGACACTTCTTTAATAACTACCAATTTTTGACATATACATCATTGCTTCTGTAGCAAATCTGTATCTTCTGGTTCTCTTGTAGTTAGTGGTATCATTATGACACCCATAATGGATGGTAAATCTTCATAAATATTTTCTGCAAGTCACACAATTATTATCACTTTCTTGGGAAATAGAAAATCAGTACTTAATTTTAGCTAAACATGCACTTTCATTTTTCTTTTAGCTTGTTGCTGTCAAAAAGGTTTACTAGGGGAAAAATGTATTATGAAATAAAAAGAAGCAGTTATAGAATTATACCTTGAAATTATTGACAAAACCACTGAAGCAAGGGCATTCAAATTGTTATTGATATACCCTACTGCAGAACTTATCAGCCTTTATTCCCCAGACATATTTCATGATCACCTAAATTATGATTTTCCATGTATCCTACTGACTCCACCTAACTCTACCAACTGGCTGACTTGTGTCTTTATGCATCTCACAGGCCAGAGCATAACTTTCTTCTCCCACCACCATCCACATAATTACCAATGTCCAACAACACTTCATTTCATCAGTAAGAGCCCCACTCGCTGTTTGCAAAATTGAGGGGTTAACTGAGTGCTTCTGGAAAGGACTGAGAAAGAACATGGATTGTGGTCCCAATTTAGCCATGTATTAAAGTGAGAATTCTCTTCATTGCAGATACATCCCACATGCGACAAGAAGACACCAGCTGGGAAGACAAAGTGAGGGTTTATTAAACCCATCCAGCTTTATCCTAATACAACTATAAATAATAATACCACCTATAAAAATAATAAATTCATGATGAATGCTACATAGAATACAGAGCACCAGATTCCATCCCATAATCAGAGCATGTCTAGTCACTCTATGTTTAAGGTTTATATCATAATCTAATACTAAAGATGCCAAAAAACCTTCAAGATTTAACATGTAATTAAATAATAAAGCTATTCATATCAACTCTTCCTGACGGAAGATGAGAGGAGTCCCAGCTGCCCCCTGTGTACGTTTTATTTCACTGCAGGAAAAGTTTGTAAAAAGAAGGAGCAGTTACTTAAAACTACAAACTCAAAAATGGTAAATCTCAGAGTGCCAAAAACTAATTTTAAAATAATCTTTTGAAATAAAAGAACCCTTATTTTAGGATAGCAGGTTGAGAACAGAAGTATTAACCATCTAGTAGTTTTAAGTTATCCAAAATTAGACATGTTTCAGATTGGCTATAGGTTTTGTTAAAAATGGGACAGGAGATTGTCTGCGTAACTGAGTTCATATGGGGAGATCTGCAGCACAAAGATCCTTTTTGCCAATTCTTCTCCAAGACCTTACAATTGCAGTTACCTGGCAGCTTTTATGATCCAAAACATGACAATTCTTCATTTAAAATTTCCTAATTCAATATCATGAGCATGCAGGATAGAACATGTGCCATTATGACCACAATAAATCTGTTTACTAACCGAAGGTGCAAGAGGACAAAAGTGAATTTACTAAGATTAATTGTTGACGAGTTTTTAAACCCAGACCATTTTGACGTCATCAGATTTGTTCCTGTATGTGTCTTGTTCCCCAAATTTCTGGGAACAGTACATACCCATAAATGCCTGAGAGGCTTTGAGACTAAAAGGTGGCCTTTTGCTGGGATAAGTCTGGAGAGAAGAGTTTAGGCCATGTAAACAATTTAGGCCATGTAAAGCTGAGACCATAGTAGTTTCTCCCGGATCTTTAAAATTTGTATTTCTTTTTGAGCAATCCTTGATGACTTGCTTGTTTTCATTATTAAAAGGCTCCTCCTTAGATTAAGGGGATCTGGCTCCCAAGAGCTGTGTATCATCATTGAAAAAAAATAAACTTGAGTCGTGAAATAATGGATTTTTCCCTTTGAAGTTAAAGATTACTCAGAAGATCCTGTTTTCTTACCCAGAAACCATTCTTCACAAAACCATTACATGTTTTCGCTGTCTGTTTTAAATATTACAAATTTTGCAAAGTGCTATGTGGCACTGTAGGGATTCCATTCTGTGATCCGCTGCTTCACTTGGTGGGCTCGTGCTCAAAATTATGGGGAGAAGCAGAGGGGTTGAACGTATGACCTCATCCTTCCAAGTTGCAAACTTGACCCCAGCCAGACATAGGCAAAATGATGTCAGAAATGAAGTTTGCACTTGGGACCTAAATGACCTCTTTTCCTTTTCTTTCCTTTCCCCGCTCAGCCATTTGAATTTTTTTTTTTTTTTCCAGAAAAGTCTGTGAAGTCTTCTACAGTGAGGGCTTGCTTATGCCTCAAGAGGACATACATCACTCTCTGCTGACACCTATATCTGTAAGAAACTCTTTGAGTCTTTGTTCATGCTCAATCACATTTCAAGAGACTGTGGGTGGGAGAGTTTCTTTCTCACTCAAAGGCAAAGATGGTGACTTTGGGCTTATTACTAACCCCCTTTAGTTGTTTAGAAGTGGAAGAACAAGTCTCCGTGGCTGCTCCTCTCTTGTGTGTAATGAATCCTTCTCTGGCTGAGGTGGTCCATTCTAGAAGGAGGTCCTTCTAGGACCTCACAAAAAGTATCCAGCCTTTTGCAGAGAGCAGCTGGATCTGTGCAAAGAACCAGAGAAGCAACAGCCCTCAATGTGTGACCAAAAAGATGCTGAAAAATAGAGGGAGTTTTCTGACTACGGCATGCCAAGTTCTCTCATAGGACTTACTTGACTGCTAGAACAAAACTTTATCCTTTTTCTAAGTCCCTCCACAAGTGGTGGGCAGCTGTCTGTGGCTCTTAATATTTCTTTCCCTCTGTCCAGACATAAACATACATCAGAGGAGTTTCCTTAGAAGAATGGAAGGGACATTTAGGAGTATGTCCAGCCCATACCCTGCTGAGCCAAAGAAAGAAAGATCAGACTTACTAGAAATAGGAAGCACACTTGCCTACCTCACATTGGCTTTCTTTTCCTGTACCAACATGGAAAGTGCCCTTCTTTTCACTACATCTGTATCTTTGCCTTATAAGGCAAAATAATTTACAAACAAAATATACAACTTCTCCCCAGTATAATCTTTGATACCCAGCTCATGAGTGGACACTTTATCCTATTTGATTTTTTGAAAACTATACCGTCAAACACAACAGAACATCCAAAGCAGCCATAAATATCCCAGAGGCTTAGAACGAAATCACGTGGAACTCCAAATGCCATTAACCTTTAAAGAGCAATCTGCCTGGCAATTTGCTCTGGAAGCCTGACAGGAGTGTTCCACCAGTTTAGCCTGAACAGAAAGCTGTACATCATCAAAGTCATGGATATCCACCTTGAACAAGATGGCCCCGGAGCATGGGGAAAAAAGACTCTCCATAGCTATGAGAAGGATTGATGGGTTTAAAGCAATGGAGTAGGAGGCAGAAAGGAATGGAAATTTTAAATTACAGTCTTGAGTATCTAATTATTATTAATTATTATTATTGTTGTTATTTTAAAATATCATTATTTTGAGTAATTATTGAGTTGACTTCCTTGCAGAGGGACCATCATTCGGCAAGACACTGCGCTCTGGAGGCTTCTGAAGGAAAGGAAGGAAACTAGCTTCTACTAAGCATAAGCCATTTGACAACCCTTCAGCATCCACTTTTCCTGTAATCCCCATGACAGTTTCATGAGGTTCATTAGAAGCACTCTTAACACATCTTCACTTCCAGACACTGAAATGACTGATGTTCTTCATTCTCTCCATATGTGCATGGATGTCTGTAGCCAGCTGGGAGGCTGTTCTGTATGCTCACTGGCTGCTGCTCTCACCATTTGAGTTGTTTGCTTGCCAAACACCAGTTGCATCGGCTTACAAACCAGTTGCAATTATAATTAGGTGATCTAATGAAATAGTCAACATAGCAAGGAAAAAGAGTGAAAAGGAAAGAAAGCTGTTGTTTCTATGAAAACTACGTTGAGTGATCTAAAAGGACTCATTTTAAAGGCAAGTCAACTAAAACAAAAACTGCAACCAAATTTGTCACAGGCCAGAAAACTGTAAAAAACTGAAGAAAAAAAAACAAAGAACAGAGATAACGTCAGTGGGAATAAAGATCTAGAATGATTGTGTACTTCAACCAAACTCTAAGATTTCAGTACATTTAAACACAAAAACAAAAATACAAGATGGTTGATAATTCATCATAGGTGTTGCTTTTGCAAGAAAGGAGGGACTCCAACTTTATTCAGAAAAATGCCTTAACCCTGCACTAAAATACTGGGTAATAAATGCACTTTTCTGTGTTTTAAAAAATATCCCAGGTATAATGCCTATCACTGCTTAAAGCCACACTTGAGCTGCCTTTTTTTTTTTTTCATTTTTTAATTAACCAAGTATCAGCCCCAATTGTGTCAGACATGAGGACTTCCACTAAATTCTGAGCCCCATTTTATAAATGAGGAAACTAAGTATCAGAAAGAATAAGTTGATTTCTCAAAAAGCCACAGCTGGTTAATGGCGAAACTAGACTTGGCTTTTGGCTTTCTCTAAAATGGAACTAGCTGATTTTGTGGTTACAACTTTCAAATCACATTTATTCTAACCTTGTTGTTTCAGTCCTCTGAACCAGCTCAGGGCCTTGTAGGTTTCCTACAGCCTATGGCTGAGGTCAGATGGACTCAGGTCAAGTCCCTGAGGGAGATGAGCCCAGGCAGCCTCCGCTGAGTTTCCTCCTCTGTGCTCCTGCTGAACCCTGGAATCTGCCCTTCTCCTCAGCCTAACCAAGCTACCTTCCTTGGGCAGATTTGCTGAGCTCTTGTTGGATCTCTATTACCTCATCTCTGTAGCTGGTAAACTAATCCTACCTCCCTCTCCAAATATGTTCATAGCCTCCATCTTCATCTTGTTTGTTACCCTGCCCTTGAGGGAGCTTTCTGTACCTTGTGAAGATGCAAACTGATCAGCCACTAACTCTTTCTTCACCCTCTTCTTACTGTTCTTGGAATTAAGGCATTCTCTGTCAAAATGTAAAGAAGGCCTTAGGGAGGCCTCAGTGACCTGTATCTCAGCCCATTTGATTAATCTGAATTCATAGCAAAGCTGAGTGAATGTTCTCTAGGACTCTCAATGTACCACACTGAACTCTTGTCCACCAATTCACCACTCTTAGGGAAAAAATAATTGTAACTGAGCGGAACTGAGCAGCTTTTTTACTTTCTTTAAAGGATAATTTTGAGTGTGATATCAAACAATGGAATGTCAGGGTTTTATACACTTATTTGGGGAAGGCATCAATAAGCAGCTAAAACAGGAATTCATAATGGATGGCCCAGCTTAACCCTAATATTTCACTGCCCCCACATTGTCATGACACAGCTGTACGGAACAGTGTGAAATCATCAGAAATAATGAGTTGTCTGTGAAAATGTTGCAGGCTGAAATCCTAATGAGCTATTTAGACCGAAAAACTTAAATATTTTCATTCCTATAGTGGGAGCTTATGCAAATGAGTTTATGGATATAAATATATTTTTTTAAAACTTGGAAAACTGTAAAAGGAATATTAAGTGAAACTTCCTTTTCCACATATAGCCCTGATTTGAGTTGTCTTACCTAAACCCAAGTCTTTGCCCAATATCCCTTGATATAGAAAATATTTCAGCCCATTACCAAGAGCATTTGCTTCTACTAATTTCATATCCATGATAAATGATCTCTCAGTTCTCATGAAAATAGTCTGGAAAACACAACATATTTTCATTTGGGATGAATCTGAGCTTGTAAGTGGGTAGGGGGGGATCTTCTCTTGTGCTGAGCTGTTACACTTTGAATCTATTTTGCATAGTCCGCTTATGATAATAGATGGGTTGGGATGGAAAGGCAGGGGATGGTAAGCAAGATGCAATGCAGCAGCCTGGGCAACCCTTCTACCATTGAACACTGTCTCCTGCCATGACACTGCTCCTCCAGGAAGCTTCACACTTTGTTGCCTCTCAGCCCCCGCCAAGCTTGGAGAATCAAATTAGAGAGGCCAAAGGAGCAATAAGTTACTCCAGCTGTGGGTGAGCTACCAGAAGGTTTGGATCCTAAAGCCATTTGGGGGCTGTTTCCAAATTTCTGACTCTAGCCAAATAGTAACCTGAGTTAGTCTGGACCAAATTGGGATTTTCCAGTGCCTCAAATGTATCATCAAAGTCAGTTATTTCATAACTAACCTGCTTACCTGTGGAGTTTCTAGGGACTCCTGTAGCTACAGAGCCACCTTAGAGAGGGATATTTAAATGAAGGGGCTTCGACAGAGGCTGCCAGGGTTAGCCTGTGCAGCAAGCATTTTGTTTTATAGGAAAATGTTTTTCTTTCCTTACTGGTGACTGTACAAAGAACAGTAGTGTGATACTCAGGTATCGTGACAAACACCTAAGGTGCCCATGAGGATATTTGCATCCTAAACACCGACCTACAGTTAGCAGGGGGAAGGCAAATGAAATGGATAATGATCCAGAGAAGATTTTGGATACCTACTGCATGTCAGATAGAGCATTGAAACTATCATGGTACATTGAGACCATTAAGCACACGTAACATATCACAAACATTTAGGAATCATGTCCTGAAAATAACATTTTAATTGGTCTTTTCAAAAACTCTTAAGTGCATCTGTTAGATCATGTCAGAGTTCAGACTTTCTGATACAGCATAATAGCTTCCTAAATACTGTCTGAGACACCTGGGGAGATAATTGGAGAATTTAGTAAGGTTTGTTAAGTTCTTGTGAATCTCTGTGATTCTCAAATATTATAATGAGGACAGAAGTGTGGACTATATTTTCTTTCTTCTAATTCTCCTAGCATAAATGGCGGATGACTTTTTAACCACAGAGATGTCAGTCATAATTTAATACCAACTTTCTAGGCTCCTTGGCTTATGCCTATAAAACACAGAAGCTCGAGGATCTAAATTTAAGAGCCAAGATTATAAAACTCTCGGGAAAAAAATAGAAAATCTTCATGACATTGAATTTGGTAATGATTTCTTCTATGTGACATCAAAAACATAGGTAACAAAAGAAAAAATAGATAAATTGGACTATATCACAATTTAAAATGGAGACTATCAACAGAGTGAAAAGGCAACCCATAGAATGGGAGAAAATGTCTGCAAGTCATACATCTGTCATACATCTAATAAAGGGTTAATATCCAGACTATATAAAGAACTCTTACAACTCAATGACAACAACAACAAAACAGACAAATTAAAATGAACAAAGGACTTAACTAGACATTTCTCCAAAGATACACAAATGGCCGATGAATACATGAAAAAATGCTCAACATCATTAATCATTAGTGAAATGCATATCAAAACCTCAATGAGATACCACTTTTCATCCCCTAGAATGGCTATCATCAAAACAAAAACAAAAACCAGAAAATAAGTATTGGTAAGGATATAGAGAAATTAGAATCTTTGTGCTCTGCTGGTGGGAGTGTAAAATGCCGCAGCTTCTATGGAAAACAAAATGACAATTCCTCAAAAATCAAAAATATAATCACTGTGATTCGGGGTTTCACATCTGAACATATACCCCCAGGAACTGAAACCAGGGACTTGAACAGAAATTTGCCTACCAGTGCTCTTTGTAGTATAATTCACAATAGCCAAGAGGTAGAACAACCCAAGTGTTCATCCATCAGTGGACAAATGGATAAAGACAATGTGGCATAAAGATACAATGGAAGATTATTAAGCCATAAAGAGGAAGAAAATCCTGACACATGCCACCAAATGGTTGACCTTGATGGCATTATGCGAAGTAAAAATAAGCCAGTCATAAAAGGACAAATACTGTATGATTCTACTCATTTGAATTTCCAAGGTCAAATTCATAGAGACATAAAATAGAATGGTGATTGCCACAGGCTAAGGGGCAAGGGAAATGTGAAGTTAATATGTTTAATGGGTATAAAATTCCAGTTTGAGAAGATGAAAAAAGTTCTTGAGATGGATGGTGGTAATGGTGGGACAACATTGTGAATGTACCTGATGCCACTGAACTACACAGCTAAGAATGGTTAAAGTGGTAAATTGTATGTTATATATATTTTAGTATATGTGCTGCCGAAGTGAGCACTATGTTATATATATTTTATTGCAATTTTATTAATAAAAACATATGCAAAAAGAATCATGGCACATATTGTGAATTATTTAAAAAGCACATTAGCCTCAGTTACATATACAATTTAGTATTAAGGGCTTCAGGAATCTTCTGGAATCTTTAGGAATTTTCTGAATAATTCAATTCAGAAAATCTGTATGCATGGAAGTAGCCTTTGGGAGATGAATCATCTGCTAGGAAAGTTTTTATTTCTGTTAAGAAAGAAAGGTTAAGTAAGTTTGTTGTGATGATATTTTAGAGTACTTTACTCAGGTTCAAGCCGTTTAACTGCCTTCCTTGCTCATGATAGTTCCCAATCTGTCTTGCACCACTACTACTACCATCACACATGCCATGTAGACCATGAGTCTACCTGTACAGCTAACTGGAACAAAAATAGTCATCTGACCTAAGGTGGGTCAGTGAGAAGTCTTTGCCAATGAATTTGGAATCAGTAGACAAAGACAGAGAAGATGTGATAGGCCTCCTCTGTAAAGGGCCCCAGTGTTCTCTGTGTACTAGGATTTATGTCCTCTCTCCTTGAGTGTGGACTGATCCTACTGTCTCACTTCTAACAAATAGAATAGGAAAAAAGTGATGGCATGTCACTTCTAGGATTAGGTAATAAAAAGACAGCAGCTAGTAGTTTGGGGGTGGAGTCTTTTGGGTTTTCCATATAAAGAATCATGTCATCTGCAAAGAGAGAGAGTTTGACTTCTTCATTACCAATTTGGATACCTTTTATTTCTCTTTGTTGTCTGATTGCTGTTGCTAGGACTTCTAATACTATGTTGAACAGGAGTGGTGAGAGTGGGCATCCTTGTCATGTTCCTGATCTCAATGGGAAGGACTCAAGCTTTTTCCCAATTGAGGATGATATTTGCTGTGGGTCTTTCATAGATAGATTTGTTGAAGTTCAGGAATGTTCCCTCTATCCCTATACTTTGAAGCGTTTTAATCAGGAATGGTTGCTGGATTTTGTCAAATGCTTTTTCTGCATCAATTGAGAGGACCATGTGGTTCTTCTCTCTTCTCTTATTAATTTGTTCTATCACATTGATTGATTTGCGAATGTTGAACCATCCTTGTAGCCCAGGGATGAATCCCACCTGGTCATGGTGGATATACTTTTTAATGTGCTGTTGGATCCTGTTTGCTAGGATCTTGTTGAGAATCTTAGCATCCATATTCATCAGCGATATTGGTCTGAAATTCTCCTTTTTGGTAGGGTCTTTGCCTGGTTTGGGGATCAGGGTAATGCTGGCTTCATAGAACGAGTCAGGAAGTTTTCCTTCTGCTTCAATTTTTTGAAACAGCTTCAGGAGAATATTATTTCTTCTTTGAAAGTTTGGTAGAATTCTCTGGGGAATCCATCAGGTCCTGGGCTCTTGTTTTTTGGGAGGTTTTTGATCACCGCTTCAATCTTGTTACTAGATATTGGTCTATTCAGGTTGTCAATTTCTTCCTGATTCAATTTTGGGCAATTCAGCAACGTGGCAGGATACAAAGTCAATGTACAGAAATCAGTGGCTTTCTTATACACTAACAATGAAAATACAGAAAGGGAAATTAGAGAATCGATTCCATTTACTATAGCACCAAGAACCATAAGATACCTGGGAATAAACCTAACCAAAGAGGTAAAGGATCTGTACTCAAGAAACTATAGAACACTCATGAAAGAAATTGAAGAAGACACAAAAAGATGGAAGACCATTCCATGCTCTTGGATCGGAAGAATAAACATTGTTAAAATGTCTATACTGCCTAGAGCAATCTATACTTTAAATGCTATTCCGATCAAAATTCCACCGGTATTCTTCAAAGAGCTGGAGCAAATAATCCTAAAATTTGTATGGAATCAGAAGAGACCCCGAATCGCTAAGGAAATGTTGAAAAACAAAAATAAAACTGGGAGCATCACGCTACCTGATTTCAAGCTTTACTACAAAGCTGTTGTCACCAAGATAGCATGGTACTGGCATAAAAACAGACATATAGACCAGTGGAACAGAGCAGAGAGCCCAGATATGGACCCGCAACTCGAGGGTCAAATAATCTTCGACAAAACAGGAAAAAATATACAGTGGAAAAAAGACAGTCTCTTCAATAAATGGTGCTGGGAAAACTGGGCAGCTATATGTAGAAGAATGAAACTCGACCATTCTCTTACACTGTACACAAAGATAAATTCAAAATGGATAAAAGACCTAAATGTGAGACAGGAATCCGTTAGAATCCTAGAGGAGAACATAGGCAGTAATCTCTTCGATATCAGCCACAGCAACTTCTTTCAAGATATGTCTCCAGAGGCAAAGGAAACAAAAGCGAAGATGAATTTTTGGGACTTCATCAAAATCAAAAGCTTCTGCACAGCAAAGGAAACAGTCAACGAAACAAAGAGGCAACCCACAGAATGGGAGAAGATATTTGCAAATGACAGTACAGACAAAAGGTTGATAGCCAGGATCTATAATGAACTCCTCAAACTCAACACACACAAAACAGACAATCATATAAAAAAATGGACAGACACTTCTCCAATAAAGACATACAAATGATTATCAGACACATGAAAAAATGTTCATCATCACTAGCTATCAGGGAGATTCAAATTAAAACTACATTGAGATATCACCTTACATGTTAGAATGGCCAAAATTAGCAAGACAGGAAACAACATGTGTTCGAGAAGATGTGGCGAAAGGGGAACCCTCTTACACTGTTGGTGGGAATGCAAGTCGGTGCAGCCTCTTTGGAGAACAGTGTGGAGATTCCTTAAGAAATTAAAAATAGAGCTTCCCTATGACCCTGCCATTGCACTCCTGAGTATTTACCGCAAAGATATAAATGTAGTGAAAAGAAGGGCCATCTGTACCCCAATGTTTATAGCAGCAATGGCCACGGTCGCCAAACTGTGGAAAGAACCAAGATGCCCTTCAATGGACAAATGGATAAGGAAGATGTGGTCCCTATACACTATGGAGTATTATGCCTCCATCAGAAAGGACGAATACCCAACTTTTGCAGCAAGATGGACGGGACTGGAAGAGATTATGCTGAGTGAAATAAGTCAAGCAGAGAGAGTCAATTATTATATGGTTTCACTTACTTGTGGAGCATAAGAAATAACACGGAAGACACGGAGAGATGGAGAGAAGGGAGTTGGGGTAAATTGGAAGGGGAGGTGAACCATGAGAGACTATGGACTCTGAAAAACAATCTGAGGGGTTTGAAGTGGTGGGGGGGTGGGAGGTCGGGGTACCAGGTGGTGGGTATTATAGAGGGCACGGATTGCATGGAGCACTGGGTGTGGTGAAAAATTAATGATACTGTTATGCTGAAAATAAATAAAAGAAAAAAAAAGATAGCAGCTACTATCTTGCTCTCCCTTGCTCTCCCTTTCTTGCTCATTCTGATAGGAACCAGCGGCCATATTGTGAATCGCTCTAAAGAGAGGCCCATGTTGCAAGGAATTATAAGAAGTCAGTAGCTAGGCTGCCCAACATCCTCCAAGGAACAGAATCTTGCCAATAGACATGTGAACAAATTTAGGAGCAGATCCTCCCTAGGTGAAACTTTTGAATGAGACTGCAGCTCTAATTAGCATTTCAATTATAGCCTCCTGTGAGATTTTGAAGAGGGGGCACCCAGTGAAGCCATACTTTGTGTCCTGGCTCCATGAAAACTATAGGGTAATAAATGTAACAAATAAATTAATTAAGTAAATAAGATCTCAAAAGTCACTAAGCTTTAAGGTAATTTGTTACTCAGCAATAGATCGCTAATACAGAGCAAAAGATGTCATCACCTTTTGGGAAGCAAAAATTAAAACATAAACATGGCAGTTGAGGACGGCCCCATTATGCCATGTAGATAAAGGAGCAAAGACCTGGGTCTTAAAAGAAAGACAACGATTTAGGGACAGGCATGAAGAGAAACAGACCAGAATCTGAGTTTTCCAGTGGTCTAGTTTCCAGTGGTCTGCCCTTCCCCCCATTCCTTCCTAAAGCCTGGCTGCAGTCCTATTCTGCATTTGTGCTCTGTGAGGTCTCTGGTTCTATAGAAGTTGCCCATATTTCTTTCTCTCAGTTGATTTTTGCAACTTGAAATCAGAATCCTAAAATCCTAGGATGTATCAAATTGTATAGTTGTATAGGATGTATCAAGTCTCAGGCAAGGCTGATTTTTTTTAAGGTCTTCAGGTACTTGACAATGAGTTTAGCTGTTTAAAGAGGCCCTTGGCCCTAGGAGCACCCAGATATTCTAAGCCACTTGACTTTGGGTCAAAAGAAATTGAGCCAAATTCAAGAGTAACTAGCTTTCAACCTACTGCTCTAATCAACGATCAACCATGGCAACATCCATCCGGTATTAGGTGGTTTGAATAATATTTGTGCAGAACTTAGAGATCCCAGCTGAAAGCTGTTTGAAATAGACAATGTTGTTATTGATACAGAACAAATTGTTGCCCTTTCTTGCAAAAAACACAGTGATATTTTGGGAGCTCTCTTCTTATGTTACATGATGCAAATACATATCCAGAGGAGGCATATTTTAATTCTTAGAAACAGAGTAACTACATAAAATGTACTATCCTTCTCTCCTAATCCAGTTAAATCTCTTTGTTGCTTTCTGTTTTAAAGTCATGGCCTTGTCTAATCACTCACTATGTTAACAAAATTCAGAGCAGTTTACATATTACAAGCTTGGCCATAAAATAGAGACTTAAAAGCAATAAACATTTTTGAAACAATTCATCAAGCCCTAAAAAGGTGCCAGAACGAGTTTGGGAATGATAAGTTTGAACTTAAAAATCAAAATTTGTTCTCAGGCTGGGACTTAAAATGTCAAAAATACATTTTTATAGCCCAGTTATAAACCTTGAAAAATAGCCTAGACCTCCAAGCAAATACAGATGTGGTTCTCCCAACACTGCCAATACCCCATTCTGGTCCAATGCATGTGTTTATCCCCATTTGTGTGGATTCTCTGTATTTCTGCCTTATGACTTATTTCCACACGTTTAGCATTCATTTCCACCTTGGTCTACCCTGAGTAGGCAACCCCACGAGAGTTAACTGCAAAAAAAATACACACTTGACCTAGAGGCATTCTAATTCAATTTTTTAAAGACATTCAACAGTCTATTAACTGCTATTATCTTTGGGCCAAACAAAGCAACCTCAAAACCAGCTCTTAGGCCTAGAGCTGTCAACCACAGGTAGAACTTTTCTTTCATCCTGATTCCACCTTAAACTCTCCTGGTCTGGTGTCCAGTCCCTCCAGGATACATCTGTCATGTTACTGAGCGGCAGGTCACCTCCTTGAGAAAGTTCTTCCAACCTTCCCAGATGGTCCTATTTACCTAGTTAGCGTGACTGAGCCCCGGATGCCAGGATCATGACTGCAATTGTCAATGGGTTTCCCTATTTGCCGGTATCTCTTGAATAACAGCACAGGGGTCTTTTTCCGGTTCTGACATTTATGATATTAGTAACATTGAGGATATCTGGAGAAAAGATTAAACAAACTGTATACAGTTTACCAGTTGTTTACTTGGGGAAAACTTGTGCCTGTGTAGGTGTTCTTCATATGGAGGCATATCTCCTCAGTAACACCTGCCAGCCTCTTCTTGGGCTTTTGCTTCCAGCTCTTCCCCCAGAGACCCAGCTCACTCCTTTCTCTTCATTAGGTCTCTGCTCAGCTGTCGCCTACCCTGAAGGTTTTCCTTGACTGTCCTATCTCAAATAGCTCTCCTGCTCTTCAGCCACACACACCCTCTCTCTTCTGTCCTGCTTTATTGTTCTTTGTGGCACTTAGCACCCTTGGACATGCTACTGTCTGTCTTCCTCTGCTGGAATCTAAGTGCCAGCAGGGCAGAAACTGTGATGTGGCCAGGCCTGGAATAGAACCTAGCCTTCAGTCGGTTCTCAATAAGTATCTGTTGCATGAATAAATACATGCATTATGTACAGATACCAAAAAAACCCATCCAACATCTCCATGAATTGTGGCTGTAAGGCCTGATGAACCTTGTTCAGCACCAGAATAATCTTATCTTGCTCTTTGGGATCTTTCTTTCTGCATCACTGGTTCGTCTTTCCCGCATTCTTGTCCCTGTCACACTGATCTTTATCAAGTTGCTCCCTTGTATCATGTCTGAAATAGGGCTTTGCAGAAAAATCTTACTCTCTCTATGGCAGCTACTCAAAGTGGTCATTATAGGTCAAGTTTGGATCAACTCTATACCTCTAATTATTTCCATTACTCCTGGCTTCTATACAACTCTCTGCAGTGTGAGAACCAGAAATGTCCTCCCTTCTCAAAGCTGCACTCAGCAAAAGTGGCAACAGAAATTATCTAAAGTGACTTCTAGGCTCCGTGTTACTGTGTATGGTTTGGGCTTCACCTTGGACCCACACACTTGCCTTGGTGTTGCTTAGAGTCACAGAGCTTGGTTGTTGCTGCTCTTACTTCTACAGACCCAGGCCAGAGTTACATCCCTAATCCTACATCCAGGTGACCAAGCACCTGGATACTTCCCTGTGGCTGCAAAGTGTATGCAGATGTGGATTTAAAACCTAAAGGGTATTAGGGTATTAATATATCACAGAACTAAGTTCCAATCAACACAACTTGGAAGTCAGTGAAATAATTCTCCTTTTCTCCCCCTGGAGAGATTGGTGAGAGAGGAAGCGGCATCATGTGTTCTTTCTAGAGCTTCCCACGGCACTAAGCCATCAGTGCCTCATGGAAGGCAGGCATCTCAGGAACACACTTCCCTCCTTCCGTCTTACTCCACTTCTTTCTCACTCCTGTTTTCCTAGGATTCACTCTTCAGTCAAGTGTCTTTAGGTAAGTCTTGTTTTAGGGTTTGTTTTCTAGACAATTCAGACCATGGGTATGCACACACACGTATACCTATGCACATATATATATATACACAAACATACATACACACACATACCCCTAGCTTTTAAAGGACAGAAAGTAACTTTTAAGTGGAGAGCCTCAAAAAAAAGTACAACAAACAAAAGCAAACACAAAACCATAGCCAAAACTCTTCTATTGTCTTGGAAGTTATTATCACTGCTATTACCAATGCCATAAAAAAGAAATTTTCCCTACCTAGAGTGGCTCAATCTTGCTGTTTAATTATTTGTTCTCCAAAGATGTGTGGGCTTTAAAAACACTTTAAAATATACAATGTTTATTCATATACATCATCTGATTTCCACCCAAGTTAGGAGGAGAGGCACTGCTGGCCATGTTACATTGAAGAGTAAATTCTGCTCTTCCCATACCACCTGAGAATTCTTTGGCAATAAAACACCCCTGCCCTAAGAATGAAAGGGCAGCAATTATTTTTGTAGTGTGGGTAGAGAAGATCGACAAGATCTGTGGGTCACAGAATCATGGAGGGCACCTCAGCTCAGACCTCGTTGGCAATGAAGATTTTAGCTTAAGTGTATTTCTGCCTCTAGTGAAAAGTTAATCCACATTGTTTGTTGATTCTCTCTAATTATATCATTCAGATTTGTTTTTCAAAATATGGATACTTCATGATTTGGGGAAAATAAACAGTTTTTCTTAAAAATCAACATAGAAATGTCAATATAAACAGCTTATAGTGAGCTTAGCAACAAAATGAGCAAAGATCAACAATTTACTTAATGAAGTCAAGAGCCCAGAAATGATCACAAACATGGACTTTCACAATCTGGAAGTTTCTATTTAGTTATGTGTTCTGCTAAAAGTTAGTTCAGGGGGAAGGGACCTACTACTTTGAAGAGTGTCATGTCTTAAGTTAGTCATTTGGAAGTGGGAACACATTTCCTGTGAGAATGATATCTTATGTGGTAATTAAATTGCCAAACCTATTCCTCAATGTCTTTTTAACCCATAATACAGTTGAATACTACTTCTGGGGCTATTTGGGTGAAAGGAAAAAGAACAAAAGAAGAAAATGAACTTCTGGTTTCCCTGGCTTGGGGCCATCCTGCAGTGACTTTTGAAAGAACTTTTTTGACTTTGGCCTCATCTCACTTCATTTTCTTCAACCCCTTTCCTACCTCTCAGCATTCCTCCTACAGTACCTCATCAGCAGGGAGGCCACATATCTCTCCAAGGCATGCCACCCACCTTTCCATCAAGGCCGGCTCCCCTGGGGTCTGCCTATGATCCACAGGCTAGGCACCTGCTCCCCTCTTCCTAATGCTTGGGATGAACACCATGTGCCCGACTAGTTGACAGGAATGTGGGACTGGCCAATGACTGATCAGAAACCCCCCTGTAAGTGTACACCTACTTGAATAGCTCGACTCATGAACATGGTTGTCGAAATAAGAGAATTTGTGTGTGTATCAAATAACCTACGGCGATGGCCCAGGGCCTGACACACCTGCGGCGCCTTTTTTTAAAAAACCATTTTAGTTTTACGATAAAGTTGAGAGGAAGTACAGAGATTGCCCATATACTTCCTGCCCCTACACAAGCATCGCTTCTCCCATTATCAGCCTCACTCCCCAGGATTGTACATTTTTGTGAAGGATGAACCTACACTGACACATCAGAACCACTCAGAGGCCACAGCTCACAATAGAGTTCACTCCTGGTATGACATTCTATGGGTGTAGACAAAGGTATGATGATGTGTCCCTACCAATTACAGTATCACACGGAGGATTTTCACTGCCCCAAACATCCTCCGTGCCCTACCTATTTATCTCCTCTTTCCCTCACCCTCGGCAGCCACTGAGTTTTTTATTGTCTCTGTAGTTTTACCTTTTCCAGAATGCCATGTGGTCGGAATCACAGTATGGTGTCCTTTCAGACTGGCTTCTTTTACTTAGTAATACACACTTAGTTTCCTCCAGGTCTTTTCATGGTTTGATAGCCTTTACCAATGAATAGTATTTCATTTTCAGGATGTACTGCAGTTTCCTTATCCATTCACGTACTGAAGGACATCTTGCTTCCTTCCAAGTTTGGGCAATTAGGAATAAAGCTGCTGTATGCATTTGTGTGCAGGGTTTTGTGTGGATGTAAGTTTTCAACCTTTTGGGTAAATACCAAAAAGCATGGTGGCTCTTGCTGGATGGTATGGTAAGAGTATGTATAGTTTTGTAAGAAACCGTCAAGCTGTCTCCCAAAGTGGTGGTACTAGTTTTCCTATTCTGCATTCCCACCAGCAGTGGATGCGGGCACCTATTTCTTCACATCCTCCCCAGCATTTGGTCTTGTCAGTATCTTAGATTTTGGTCATTCTAATATGTACGTAGTGCTATCTTAATTATTGTTTTAATCTGTATTCGTCTAATGACATGCGATGTACAGCATCTTTCCAGATGTTTATTTGTCATTTATTGCTTCTTTATTTCTGAAACTATGGATGTTTTTAAAAAACAAATGAGTTTTGGGGCACCTGGGCGGCTCAGTCATTAGGCTTCTGCCCTTGGCTCAGGTCATGATCCTGGGGTAACTGGGATTGAGCCCTACATCGGGCTCCCTGCTCAGTGAGAAGCCTGCTTCTCCCTCTCCCACTCCCCCTGCTTGTGTTCCTTCTCTCACTCTCTCTCTGTCAAATAAATATAATAACTAAATAAAATCTTTACAACACACATACACACACACACATACACTTTAAAAAAACAAAACAAAACAAGTTTTTATATGCTTTACTTGCTTCCCATGGTAGTGCCAGGGGCTCCAATGAAAAGAAGAGAAGACAAACAGCAGGCCTAGAGGATGGTTGTCATTTGGACAGATGAGTGATTTGTAAATTGCGGATTAATTATTAAGTACACAAAAGAAAAATCTGGACATCTGAGAGTAATTTCTGTTTTAGACAAAAATATGAACATTTTTATTTACCAAATAATTAAGTCATAAAAATATGCTTGATTAAATTCAAGGACTAATAGTCCATCTCTCTCTCTCTCTCTCTCTCTCTCTCTCTTTTTAAGCAAGAGAGAGAGAGAGTGAGTACCAGGGAGGAGAGAAGGGAGGAGCAGAGGGAGAGGGAGAGAGAGAATCTCAAGCAGGCTCCATGCTCAGCACAGAGCCTGACACAAGGATTAATCTCACAACCCTGAGATCATGACCTGAGCTGAAAGGAAGAGTCAGATGCCTCACTCACTGAGCCACCCAGGCACCCCAAGTCAGTCCTCCTCTAACTCAGCACAGTGAGCTGTGAGCTCAGGAGCCAGTGAGGGCGAGGATAGGAACCTCCCAGTCCCTGCCGGCCTCCACCCATACTTTCCCACCTTTAGGACCTAGAGCACAGCTATAAAGATAAAAGATGTTCAGTGAGTTTCATGAGAATTTAATCTGCTAAAACTTCTACTTATTCCTCGAAAAGCCAGTAAACATATCCGAGGGTGGGAGGAAGCAGATTCATTGACACAGCCTTTTCTCCTTCAGCCCGGTAATGGAGAAGAAAAGAAACAGAACCAAGAACCATGCCTCCAGCTCATCAGCTGTCTGACCTTGTGGTCTTTGGACTAGAAGCACATAAATCAAAACCCAGGAAGTTTCCGACCCCCACCTCATGACGCGGTAGAGCAGAGTAGCTGGCAGGGAAGGTAAGAGGATGACGAAGGCTTGCGCTCTCCTGGGAGCATGGTGAGAATGCTGTATATCAGCATGCGAGAGGATGACAGGCCCCCCTGAAAGGTGAGGAACAAACCAGAATCAAAGGAGCCAGACGGTGGCCAAGAGCTGGCCCCAGGATGAGTAGCTTGGGGTGGGTGGGGAAGTACTTGGAGTACCGGAGGAACCAGCTATGAAGAGCCTGGAGGGAAGGCCTGAGTTGCTAAGGACAATACAGGCCCAGAAGACCACAGGAAAAGTAGGTCCTCAGGTACTAAAGAGCCTTTGGTTTTGAGTTAGCAACCAGATTTCCTTGGAATGATCCAAGTCTGCCTTTTCTGTAGGATGGAAGTTACCTCCCACCCATCCCCATGCTACCCCCCAAACCTCCAGGCTCTCATTCTTGTTGTGTGGAGGATATATTTAGTATTAAGAGCACTGTTACTAAATGTGTACTGAGCACTCTTGCCTTCTCTTCTTCTCCGTCCTGCTCTCAGTATGTTTTCAAGACTTGAGGAAAGGTGTCTCAGTGAGATGAGAGGGGTGAGGTACGGGTTGGGAGACCTCAACAGGGCCTGGTCCCTAACAGCAGCCAGCACATCAGCAAGATGCTCAGGAGGAAAGGGTGCCTCCCCTCCCAGCCCCGGCCTGGGAGCAGCTGGGCTTGACTGGCAAAGGGAGAACCCAGCCTCATGGCCCCTGCCTGCCCTCTTTCCCTGCTGTGGATTTCAGCCATCTTGTGTCTTTGAAACACAATCAAAAGCTTGGACAGTGTAACGTTCGTATCTTCTTTTTATTGATGAAAGATGATAAACTTTAAAAAGTCAAGCCAGGAGAAGCCCTGAATGTGGCATTCACTCCTAAAAATGGCCTGAGGAAATAACTTTAAGCAAAACTTAACTTTGTTTAAGAAATCACTTTCATCCAAGAATACCTGTTGAAGATAAAAATTTCAACGTGATTAAGTCAACATTACTGTTAGGTGCAGGGCTTTGGATTAGGCAGACGGGCTCAGTGAACAAAACCAGATACGGCCTTTGCCTTCTGATTCGAAGGAAGATGCCTTCTAATTGGTAGAAACTTGGGAACCACATTTCTCTCAGCTCCTGTAAGGGAATATTATATTTCTAAGTAAAGACTTTGTCCTTCCTTTGGGATGAGGCCTGACTTGCTTGGGAAAAGAACTCACTTTTACACTAGGATAGAAACATGGGTGCCCAGTGAGTTTGGGTTAACCATGAGATGAATAATTGCCTATTGATCTGTGGGCAGATCAATTCCCATAAAAAGTCTCCGAACAGAAATTCTGGGGCCAACTGACATCTGCCTTCAGTCCCGCTCCTTGGAACACCACCATTCAAGGTGGCTGTCGGTCAACATGCTGCTGTGCTGTTTATGCTCCATTTCCTCATTCAGTGGTTTTACTGCAGGAGCATGGACCCAAGGACCCACCTGGAGACACAAGGGGACCTGCCCCTCTGATCTGGTCATTTTGGTCAATTGACCCAGTCAAATGACTGGCCTTGAAGAGCAGTGCAGACTGATGTAGGCAAAGCTGTCAGAATCATTTGCAATGATTGTCCCTTCCATTACCCGGTTTATTCACTCACTCTGTCTAGACTCCAATTTCCAGAGTCTTTAGTGACTCATTTTCCAAGAAAATGCAAGTAATTTCACTTTGCTTTGCCTTAAGCACTATATAACCTAATATTTAATGTGCACAAGTAATACTACGTGTACCCCAGCAAAAAGCAGTCTGCAGATATCCCAGAATATCCTATCACTTGGACTCATCCTAATTACCCATTAACCCGTTCACGGAAATCTTGGTCTTGTGAAACCTCGTCCTAGAACCCTACTCAAAGCTACAGCACTGACCTGAATACAGTAATGCCTTTAATATCTCATATTTGGTTTACAATGTCTTAAAATGCCATAATTTGACTTTAGGTTGCCTTTGAGGTAAACGCTGTCTGTTCCTCTAAAACTTAACATGCTGTCTTGAAAGACTAGAACAGTCAAGCCGTAATAAGTGATGGTTCAGGGTGCCTTAAATGATCAAAATGCAGAGCCTGTAGGAAAATGCTGGGGACTATTCTAAAAGGAGCCAACTATGAGCACATAGACAGGCCATCCGGGGATTTGATGACTACGTCATGCTTCAAACAAGCATATGTGGGTAAAGGAGCAAAAACCCTTGTTTGAGATTCTGTATCTCTGGGGCTCTTGGGAGAAAAGTCTATCCTTTTTCTGCCTACAGATTATCAGAGAACTGGAGTCAGAGGCAGAAAACAATCAGTGGAGTCACTTTGTTGAGCCCATTGTAGTGTTGGGGTTACATACAATGTAACAATGTTAATCTTCATTGTGGAACACTACTCCACGGACTAATAGGGTGTCATTTCAAAATGATTTCCTGAGATAATGCTTCAAGACTGTTATTTCTGCTTATTCTATACAATCATTTGACACAC
Source organism: Mustela nigripes (assembly GCF_022355385.1). Classification (NCBI taxonomy): domain Eukaryota; kingdom Metazoa; phylum Chordata; class Mammalia; order Carnivora; family Mustelidae; genus Mustela; species Mustela nigripes. Next base: position 16,064,428 of record NC_081571.1, read on the forward strand.
GTCTGCCCTGACCTGGAATTTACCTTTACACATACATGTTTCCTGTTATCTAACCAGAATTTTCTTAATATTTTTTCTCATAAACCAATCTTTTCAATATACTGTTTTCTGTCAAGTTCCTCATTTCTACTTATTTCTTACTCTTTTTTTAAAAATAATTACTTCAGTGCATGCTTATTGAGAGTCCTTTATGAGTCAGATATTTCTTTATATTCATTATATATGTTTATATATAAATATGTATTTACTTACATATATTATAAGCAAATATTTTAAATAAATTACATCTTTTGGACAAAAGTATGGCAATGCATGAAACAACGTCCCCGTTCTCGTGGAGTTTATAGACTAGGGGATAATAATAGCTACAATCATCAAATGCTAACACCCATCACCTCCTTGAATTCTCTTGTTAGTTTTATAAGGCAGGCATTATTATCCTCATTTTGCAGGTGAGAAGAGTAAAGCTCTAAACAGTGAAAAGAGCTGAATCTTGACCTGCTTCTGCATCCAGCCTACTGTGGTGGGTTACCAACATCTAAGGGGAAAGCCCTGCCTTTCTTCTTCTCGAGTATCTGCACTCATGCGTGCCCGTGGGCCTTCTCCTCTCCTTCTGCTAACAATCACTCACGTCAACTGCTTTCCTTTATCATCTCTGGGTCTCCTCGGCCGTTCCCGTTCATACCAAACAACGACTGTATCTATATTCGTGATTACTTTCACCTCATGATCACCAAATGGGAAAACATCTGTAACATTACGGGTTTCCTTCCTCTCTTAATTATGGGTTTAGCAATCAGAGGAACTTTAATTTTTAATAGCTAAGCAAAACACTTAATGATTACAAAGTGATGTTCCACTTTTGATGTCAAATCAGAGTTAAAGTGAACTCTAAGCAAATCGACTCTGTGTGCCCGACACACAGGCAGGCCAGCGGCTGGAAGAAAAGAATGCATTTAAACTCATTACCAATGACCCGCACAACCAACACAGGCCTCCGCTCGGGTTCCTGCTTTGCTTTTTGCTCCTGAATTAGACAGGCAATTTAAATCACGAAGAAAAAAAGCAAGGCCTTGCATTGTCAATACCCTTCCACATAACCATGATACAGATGAGTTGATAAACAGGCTGCTAACGATATTAGCATTTTGCAATGTATGATTCAGTGTTGTTCGCCGTAGAAACCATCCTCCTTTTCTTAGAATATTTACCTTCTTCCCTGATCTTGCTTTGCCGCGGGTAAGTTTTGGAGGAGCGCCAAAATTATTCTCCTATGAGAGGTGACAGATTTCAGGAATTATCAGAGTATATCACTAAGTGATCTTTTTTACATTAAAATGAAATACTGGGCCTGCCTAACAGATGACAACTTGAAACTATGGGGGAACAATTTCTTTTCATAATAAATTATCAGAAAGATCCCTGCTTATAAATATTTATAGAGGGTCACTGACAGTAGTTTGACGCTGCCAAACCTCTTTTAAAATGAGCCACCTAAGGGTTGATTGGGTTCAGATTTTGCTGGGGCCATAAGCATGTATTGGGGGCGGGGTGGGTTTCAAGATTTCTGGTTAGCTTCTGGAGGATTACTCAGGGCAATAGAAGATAGTAGAGCCAGAAAACCCCCACACCTCTTCAAAAGACAATGTCAAATAAAAATGATGACAAACCCCAGGTTTCATACAAGGGAAGAAAGGAGATCACAGGCTCTAAGGCTGGAGGCTGCAAAGGCAGCTTCAGATGAAGGGTTCGAACCAAAGCACATTGGGGCACATTTTTACACATTGCTGGCATAATTGGGCAAGGCCCCATAACTTTACCTCGGCACAACAATGGAATTTATTTACTTTTCACTGGGTGCCAGGAGACTTGGTTTAGAATATTGGTTCTTTAACTAACTAGGTAGCCTTAGACTAACCTTTCTAAGTATGTCTTCTACCACTTACATGTTAGAACTGTTCAAGGATCAAGTATGATGTGATTTATCTTCTCGTTCATGGAGATGCCCACATGTAGGTTTTATTATTCACTTATAATTTATTATTACTGGTGTTATTATTATTGTCACTAATACTTATTTTCTGAGGCGAGGTAGTTTATATGAGTTTTCTTAATTGTTCTCTTCCCTCCCTTTGGGAAGATTGTATTTCTTTGCCTCGTTTGACACTAGGCTTGGCCATGTGAATTCTTTTAGCCCATGAAATGTAAGAGAAAGTGATTTGTGCCCCTTTAGGATGGAAGCTTATATAGTCATTACATAACAGTTTCATGACTCTTTTTCTACTGTCCAAGGTCAGAGTTTCCCAGACAGGCTGAATCTTTCAAAGGTCCCACAAGGAAGACACATAGAGCAGAGATATGGTTGACCTACACCTGCCATGTAAGGTGAGTTAAAACTAAACATGTGTTGTAAGTCACTAAGAGTTATTTATTACTGCGGCACAACCAAGCAGAAGGGAGTAACACATGGGGTTTCCAGCATGGGGGTCATGGGAAAGTCGCCAAGTTTTCAGTCACGATCCCATCTACCTCTAAAGATTCTATTCCAGCCTTCCAGTGATACCAATAGCGGTTCCAAATGTTGAGGATGCCATCATGGTACAACAATAGAATTTCTCTGGTGCATAAAAAAATAAATAAATAGAATTTATTCCCAAACTGTTTTTATTTCTCGGTCACTTCCCATTACCCACTGCTCACCCCGCACTGAACGCACCATCCATTCTTTGTATACAACATCTAACCAGGACAATCTTGCATGCCGTGATGAATTCATATTAAGAATTATTAAGAAAATGGTTGAGAAAGCAGAAAGCATCCCAAGAAAGATCTGTGGTAAATGTATAGGAGAAGACTGTATGGTATTTGTCTCCAGTGAGCAACCTGCAAACCCTTGTCAGGCTCCTACCATGGTAGCAGTTGTAGAAAATCCAAATGTGATTAAGACATACACCTTGTCCTCCATGAAGCTATGGGTGAAGAATGATGAGATACCGCATGAGTAACCACAACTGAAAGAGAATGTGATAAATCCCACAGAGAGGTGCTAACTTCTACAATATGCTGTGAGATCACAGAGGAGTAAGAGAGGGCAACTGGCTGGGGTCAGAGATAACTCATCAAAGTAGCTGGTCTTTGACTTGCACTTCTGCAAGTGAGCTAGTGTCTAGAGGGGCAGATATGGTGGTGACAAAGCATTCCAGGGGGTGACAGGACAATAGCAGAACAAAAGCATAAAAGTAGGAAATTAAAGTTAGTTTCAGGAAATTGTGAGCAATTCAATTTGATGGGAGCATAGGGTACATGAAGAAATAGTGGGAAGCAAGGCTATAGTTCATCTGTTTGGTACTGAAGAACAAGGAAAGGGTGAAGACCTTCTTGGGAAGACATTCCATGCCTTTGAAACGGGATTGAATGATCAGAACTGTATTCATTCTAATTTCTACACAAGCAAAAGAAAGGTGAAAGTTTTGACTGGTGAGTAAGGACTGAAATGGAAAGATCAAGACTTTCCAGATGGTGACCCAAGTACTTACTTGTATTTCACTCCCTTCACACCCAAAGAAGCACAAATCTATCAACCAGCCAGAGACTTTGATAAATTTTCACAAGATGGAAATTTAACAAGATCATATTTGTAGACAAAGAGAATGTAGAAAGTCCTCACTCAGCATCAAAAGTTGTAAACACTCTTTGTGGTAAACTCAGGAGAAGCTCGAACCTCCAGACTGAGTGAGGAAGAAGGGGATGGAAACTAAATCAAAATTCTGGTGGTTACTGAAGGTCTATGAGTCAACCTTGTCAATATGTACCCCTACCACTTCTCAAGCACTTACCATGGGGTATTTACCTCCAAGCGAAATCTGGGAAACTCCTCTCTAAATAGGTGATAACCCACGGAAGGAAGGCTGAGGTTCCTAGCCTTTGGGTTGTAAAGGCCCTCCTCACTTGAGTGGAATGGAATGTAAGTGAACGAAGCCATATTTTCTCTCCTAATGAGTGTCTGGGGGTACCGTCTGAAGCCGATGGATGATGAAAGGTGTGAGCACAGTATTTAGAGCTACAGACATAAGCAAAACAAAATCCAAATTTTATAACATAACAAAAAGGGAGAAGTGGGAGAAGTGGAGAGATGCTCAGGTAGGCTGGATTTCTCATCTTTCACAAGGGGATTACTGGGTAAATTTACTATTTTTTCAGCACCCAAAGAAGTATTGCTACAATCACATGATTTAGATGTGCAGAGGTAGCCACTGGAAGAACCAAAATACAAGATTAAAAACTGTGTCTTGGGGAGCCTGGGTGGCTCAGTGGGTTGGGGCCTCTGCCTTCGGCTCGGGTCATGGTCCCAGGGTTCTGGGATCGAGCCCCACATCGGGCTCTCTGTTTGGCGGGGAGCCTGCTTCCTCCTCCTCTCTCTCTCTCTCTCTGTGATCTCTGTCTGTCAAATAAATAAATAAAATATAATAAAAAACTGTGTCTTCAGGGGCACCCAGGTGGTTCAATTAAGCGTCTGCCTTCAATTCAGATCATGATCCCAGGATCCTGGGATCAAGCCCCATATTAGGCTCAGCATGGAGTCTGTTTCTCCCTCTCCCTCTGCCTGCCGCTCTACCTACTTGTGATCTCTCTCTATCTCCCTGTCAAATGAATAAATAAAATCTTTACAAAAAGCAAAAACAAAACAAACAAACAACAACAACAAAAATCTGTGTCTTCAGAGAACTGAAACTTGGATTAGGTAGAAGAATGAAAGGACTGGGGGAGACGTATTTATTTTATTTTACATCCTTCTATTCTTTTTGAATGTTTTTAACTATGCACGAATATTTTCTGTTGCAACTTTAAAATGGGAAAAGAGATCATTTGACTTTTATTTGATGTGCAGATGACAAATATTACCAGTAAGTTCTTTTTTGACCCTAAGAATTCATGGGAAAACTACAAGTATCAAAAGTCCACTATGAAATTCTTGTCCTTTTCATGTTTATGAACTGGCATTAGGAGATTCTGTTGTTGTTATTCTCCTGTCTTACATGGTTTTCTTCTCTTAGAAATAAAACAGTGTTCTCTTTCTGCTGAGTGATCCCTACACTTGGACTTAAACATGTCAATTTATTAGCAATGTCTAGTTTTATGGTCTCCAGGAACCATGAGCTCCAAAACAGCATTGCAAGAGGTCTGGGTGTTGTTGGACCAATTATCAGGAATCCAAAGGAAAAAAAAAAAAAAGACAGATATTCAGTGTTAAATGTGTAGTTGTATGTAAAAAATACTATAGAATATACCTAAAAATAAAAAATAGTTTAATTTAGACATACTTAATTGTTTCAATTTTCCCTAGCCTGCCTGACTGTACACTGAAATTTGCATGAGAGGGGCTATGAGGAAAGATTTAAATGAAGTTATTTTCCTAATAAGATTTCAAGTAGGCAGATGTTTGCCCCAAGGAGCTGTTCAAACAACAGAACTTACAGAAGAACATCATGAAAGCCAGAAAAAAAGTGCATTTCGGTTCTCCAGTTTTTGCATCATTTTAAAGACAGATCATGGTCCATTTGAATTTCCAATGTACAGTTTCTGAACCAGCAAAATTAACCTTTGTCCAGTGATACATTTTCCAGTGAAAAGACCTGGAAAACTCTAAATGTTTATCCTGAAAATTCTCCTGAGAATAACATAGCTTTAAAAAATGTTAATTTATACAGATATGAACTACTCAATTAGGCTCATGCTCAGAACAGACTTCCCTGACGAGAGACGCCTACCATCTGTTAAGTCAACTATTCCCATTTCTAGTGATCCCAAGTTCATCATTTTAGCTGCTGGGATTGAAATTCTCAGTCAGTCATAAATATCATCTGTTCTATCCCTCCATCCTCCTCCTGCATTCACTTAGGTCATTATTTTTTTTCCTTCCTTTTTAATCAACAAATGTGAAGGCAACACCACAGAAAGGATGTATAAACAATTTCATTTTCTTGGGCGATGGCTTTGAAATGACCACTAACTCATTCTGATGGTCCAGAAGGCTGTGTGTTTTCTGATTCACTAGAAAGAAACAAGTAGCAGGTGGAATAGAAACCCAGAGTCCAGGGAGGATTGGAGGAAGACCTCATTTTCCATACCCTTCTCCAGACTGAGTCACTTCACACCAGCACGTAGTTAACTTTTCCATTCTAGAAGCTCTGACAAAGTTGGAGATCCCATCAAAACTAGCAGTTAGGGGGCACGTGGGTGACTCAGTGGGTTGAGCCTCTGCCTTCAGCTCGGGTCGTGATCCCAGGGTCCTGGGATCAAGCCCCATGTGACACTCTCTGCTCAGGAGGGAGCCTGCTTCCCCCTCTCTGCCTGCCTGCCTCTCTGCCTACCTGTGATCTGTCTGTCAAATAAATAAAATATTAAACACACACACAAAAACTAGCAGTTAGTTACTGGAGTGGGTAGCATTTTTATTGCCACTCCTTAGTCTAGAATTTTTTAATCTGGGAAGCTTCCAACAAACCCCTAAAGAGTTGTCACCCTAGCCAAATCTCTCTTGTGTCCCTTCAAAGCCCTTTTGTTCTCTTCTCTTTGCTGGGGAACCCTAATAGTTAAGGTGAAGGCCTCCTTTTCATGTACTCCGTTCCCTGTGCTCCATGTCATAGAACTTTGTTCTATGGAAGGAAGGGCCAAAAAAGGTCATTTGGTCCATTCACCTAACTTCAAACAAATGAGGTAAAGATTCATATTGAAAAAGACCTCTCAGGGCGCCTGGGTGGCTCAGTGGGTTAAGCCTCTGCCTTCGGCTCAGGTCATGATCCCAGGGTCCTGTGATCGAGCGACGCATCGGGCTGTCTGCTCCAAGGGGAGCCTGCTTTCTCCTCTCTCTCTGCCTACTTGTGATCTCTGTCTGTCAAATAAATAAATAAAATCTTTAAAAAAAAAAAAAAAAGACTTCTCTCCAGAAGCTTCTCCTGAACTGTACAAAATTGGATCAGATGCCTTTCTTCTACACCCTGAGGCCCTAGAATGTGCCTTTGTCATAGAGATTACATCATAACCACAATATCTGCTTCCTTGTCTGACTCTCCAACCAAACTTTATGTGCTTTGAAGTTAGAAGTTCCAGAGTCTTCCTTGTACCCATGTCATATGCCCAACATATGTGGCTCCCAATAAGTATGTTCATCCTATATATAATCCCATGTGTATATGGGCCCACACTGCAGGTGCTCTGGGCATGGCTCTTGTTAGACAGATATAAGGATCCTTCTCTTCTCTTGGCTTCTGTAAGTTTCCTCTTGTCCAATAAAACCAATTTCTTAATCTACGCTCTGTGCTGCTGTTAGAATTCATCAGACCCTTGGTGCAGGACAAATGGTAAATCAAATGTAACTCACTTTTTACACAAAAGTTACACATTTGATATCTCTGACACTGCATGTTTTTAGTAGAAAGTACTTTTTTAGGCCAGCTCAGCCTCCTTTTATTAACTGCTTAATACCTCCTGCCTGGTAGTTATAAGATCCTTTAAAAAATGCATATATCCAAAAAAAATGCATATAGCTCTTATACTGCTAGAAGGCCAATTATCATAGTACTTAAGCTCAAGGACTTGGATCAGATAGGCCTGGATTTGAGTTTTTGCTCCACCACTTTCTAGTCATGTAAAATAATCACCCCGTCTGTAAAATGGGTATAATAAGAGTGCCCATTTCACAGGCAGTCTGAAAATTAAATCAGCTAGACCACAGCGCTGGCATGTGATGAAACTTCATTAATATTGATACTGTATTGGGGTGCCTGAGTGGCCCAGTTGGTGGGGCACCCAGCTCGTGATTTCAGCTCAGATCACGATCTTGGGGTTGTGAGATCTAGCCTTGTGTCAGGCCCTGTGCAATGCATGGAGCCTGCTTGGGCTTCTTTCTCTCCCTCTATACCCCACCCCCATGGGTTCTCTCTCACTCTCTCTCTAAAAAATAAATAAATAAATAAATAAATAAATAAATAAAATTGATTCTTTATCATAATTAGTGTTTCTGGTCCGTGTCTTTCTTGACCTTTGCGTGTTCACCCCCCTTGGGGACACTGACCCAGGAGTTGCCTTTCAAACTGCTTGTTTGTTATTGACGATTATGCCAATTCTCTGCTGTAATATTATCTTGTACTTCATCATCCATTCCTTTAAAGCATGGCTTGCATTTTATTGTTTCCTCAATGAACACCCCAAACATTTCATTTCTTAATGTTTCTCCTGTCTCTGTTTGTCTCCTGAGAGAAGGGCTGCCATTTCCCCGGCTCTCTGCCCACGAGCAACAAGTCCAACATGTTTTATCAGCATCACCATTCCCACCATAAAGACATCACTACATCTAATGAGAGGACCTTCTTCTCCTTTTTCTTTTAAAATTTTTATTCCTTTTCTTAAATCATGAAAGTATGAGGGCCCCAGTGGCTCAGAGGGTTAAGCTTCTGCCTTCAGCCCAGGTTATGATCTCAGGGTCCCAGGATCTAGCCCCACATCGGGCTCTCTGCTCAGCAGGGAGGCTGCTTCCCCACCTCTCTCTGCCTGCCTTTCTGCCTACTTCTACTTGTGATCTCTTTCTCCCTGTCAAATAAATAAATAAAATCTTTAAAAAGAAAGAAAGAAAAAAATATAAATGGGTTAGACAGGAGATTGGTGCTAACAAGGATATGGAGAGAAAAGAATCCTTGCGGGCTGTTGGTGGGAATGTAAATTGGTGCAGCTACTGAGGAGAACAGTTCAGAGGTTTCTCGAAAAGATTAAAAATAGAACTACCATAGGATCCAGCAGGTCCAGTTTGGGGCATATATACAAAGGAAATGAAAACAGGATCTCAAAGAGCTATCTGTATCCCCATGTTCACTGCAGCACTATTCACAATAGCCAAAACATGGAAACAATCCAGGTGTCTGTCAATGGATGAATGGACAGAGATGTGGTATGTGTATGTGTATGCACACATGGACACAATCAGATATTATTCAGCTATGAGGAAGAAGGAAATCCTGCTGTTTACAACAACATGGAAGAAATGTGAAGGCATTATCCTAAGTGAAATAAGTCAGAGAAAGACAAATACTGTATGGTCTCACTTATATGTGGAATCTGAAAAGTACTGAACTCATAGAAACAGAGAATGGAATGGTGGTTACCAGAGGCTGAGGGATAGGGAAACGAGGAGATACTGATAAGAGGGTATAAACTTCCAGTTATAAGGTTAACAGGTTCTGGGTATCTAATGTACAGCATGGTAAGCATAACTAATAGTACTATATTATATACTTGGAAGTTGCTATGAGAGTAGATCTTAAATGTTCTCACCACACATGCACACACCCACACACGAGGGTGATTATGTGAAGGGATGGAGGTTGTTAGCTAATGCTATGGTAGTAATAATCTTGCAATATATAAGTGGCTTCACTTAAATGTTTTATACCTTAAACTTACACAATATTATATCTCAATTATATCTCAATAAAACTATGGAAAAAAGTATGAATGTAATCTTTGAAACTAGTTAAATTATTCAAAAATGTATAAAGAAAAATTTACTAACCATTCCTCCATCCATTACACCCCAACTCCCAACCTGAAATACCCAATATTAATAATCCACATCTTATGATACTTTTGTGTTATACACACAAACACACACACGCACATGCACACAGACATCTATATAAATATATACACAGAAGGACAGATGTGGTGTTACTCTTGTTTTTTCTCCTTTCTCTTGATTTTATCAAAATTGGATTATACTATATAGTACCTTATTTTGCAAGCTGTTTTCCTTGTATAAATATAGCATAGATATTGTTTTTTTAAAGATTTTATTTATTTATTTGACAGACAGAGTTCACAGGTAGGCAGAGAGGCAGGCAGAGAGAGAGGAGGAAGCAGGCTCCCTGCAGAGCAGAGAGCCCAATGTGGGGCTCGATCCCAGGACCCTGGGATAACGACCTGAGCCGAAGACAGAGGCTTTAACCCACTGAGCCACCCAGGCGCCCCAGATATTGTTTGTAATAGCCTAACAGAAATACATGGAATGGATGTACTATATTTATTTGAACTTCACATTATTGATAGACATTAAGATCGTCTCTAATTTCTATTCCACTACAAATAATGCTGCGGTAAATACCTTACACATGTATCTTTTAAGCACTAGAACCCTTAATCCTTGTTCCTCTTACTCTTTATTCCTTCCTAGAAGTGGGGCTGTAGTCAGAAGGTATGTGCAATGGAAGAGGATTTACTAGGAAGCTAACAAACTTGAACTTCAAAGCCCTGGTTGCACATGTCCCTTAAATGCTCCCAGACTTAGTCTTCAGCTTGCAATGTTCCATTACTTTTCTTAAAGAATAATGATTGAAAAGTTAAATGAATGAAGATAATGTGATGTAAGCTTTGGCCCCACAAATCCCAGACCCTCCCTAAATATGTATGTATTTCATTTCAACAAATACTGGCAGATTCTTTTCCCAAAGTGTAGCAGCAATTCCTGCATACACCAGCAATCTAGGAGAGAGCCCCCTGATTCACATATCCAATAGCACTGGATAGCATTGCATTTCAACCTTCTTGCCACTTTGATGGGTAAGCGTGGGGTATTTTATTCCTTTACTGTATATTTTCCTTACTTCTGCAAGTATAAGCACTTGCCATATATTTATGTGACCACTTAGATTTTTTTCTGTGAGTTTTTTAGGCATTTTTCCATTGTATTTTAATATTTTTCTCATCAGCTTATAAAAGCTACTATATTCAGGGCACTTCTGTAGATAAGGGATAGAGCCATGAACAAAATCCCTGAGTTCACTGAAATGTACTGCTTAGTGAAGAGAGACAAACTAACATCAAATAAACAAGAGTAGGAGAAATATGTCAAAGTACCAAAGAGAAAACAAAACAATGGGAAGGGAGAGCCCAGATGAAGAAGGCAACTCTGTTTTGTAGGTTGTTCAGGGAATGGATAACAGCACAGCAAAGATATTAAGCAAAGATTTTCAGGTGGAACCAAGGGAACACCTTTGGGAAGAGCATCCCAAGGGAAGAGATCAGCAGGAGGGCAAGGCTCTGAAATAGCAACAGACACTGTATGTCCACGGAACAGGAAGGAACCAATATGGCAGGGCCCAAGTGGGCAAAAGCAGGGGCCTAGAGGCGGGTGATGAAGGCAGGAAGTCTCTGCCCATCAGATTATGCTGGACCTCCTCAGCTGTGGCTGTTACTCAGCAAAATGGTGAGCCAGAGAGAGTTTTCACCAAAAGACTGACATGATTGAATTTATAAAGATCTTTCTGCGGCTAGATAGCAAATGTACTGGTTATACTGTTATCTATCACATCTATAACCAATGCAAATATTTCCATTAGTCTAGTATTTGTCCTTTGAATCCATGTTGGGTTCTATTGAGTATTAAAAAATGAAAATCTTATAGTACATGTTTTAATATACATTAAGCGTATATTAAATTTATAAGAAATGGAATCTCTTCTTAAATTTCTTATTAAAAAAACTCTTCAAAATAAAAGCTGTAGACGAGCATCAAAATTCAGGAGGTTCAGAGAACGCCCCTCAAAATCAATAAGAATAGGCCCACAACCCGTCACCTTATAGTGAAATCTACAACTCTTAGTGACAAAGAGAACATCCTGAAAGCAGCCCGGGAAAAGAGGTCTGTAACATACAACGGTAAAAATATTAGATTGGCAGCTGACTTATCCACAGAGACCTGGCAGGCCAGAAAGAGCTGGCATGATATTTTCAGAGCACTAAACGAGAAAAACATGCAACCAAAAATACTATATCCAGCTAGGCTATCATTGAAAATAGAAGGAGAGATTAAAAGCTTCCAGGACAAACAAAAACTGAAAGAATTTGCAAACACCAAACCAGCT